>NC_080377.1:65050855-65388355 GCF_014773155.1 Arachis stenosperma | reverse complement strand
ATCAACTTACCTTCCTTACCTCTTTCCGGCCTCCGGCCCAATTTCACAATTTAAATGCATAAATCACAAATCAATACTCATTACCCAAAACATCAATTTTTAATACACCAAGCATACAAGGCCACACAATTCTCAACCCAAACATTAATTCACATTACATACCAACTATGCATATTAGCACCAACCATTTATACAATCCAAACTTAATCCTAGGGGCATCTAGCCTAGGAATTCTTATCACACCACACGGTACTTAAATGAAACTTAAACCGTACCTCTTGTAGACAAATCAATTGAGTCTCTTCTTTAGAAGTCTCCACCAACCTTAGTCCCAAGCCTCACCAAAGCTCCTCAAGCAACACCAATCTCCCAATTGTGCACCAAGATCATCAAATACACTAACATAACCAATATCACATACATACATCAACCTAGGGCTCATAAAAATCACAAATCACAAGGGTTTGAGCACTTCTTACCTCAGCCCATATGAAGTAGGGATAGAACCCACTTAGAATCCATGTTGGAGTATCCCTAAACACCCAAAATCACAAGATTTCAACACTAACTTCCCAAAAACGTGTAACAGTGGGGAAATTCGAAAACTGGGCAGAGATGAATGGAATACTCACCACAAAACTTAGATAGAAATGTAGAGGATGAGAAGAGCGACGCGTGGCCACAAACGGCTCGTCAATCGGAGCTCCGTAGCTCAAGTTATGGTGGTTTGAAGATCAAAGAGAGTTAGGTTTCCTCTCTTCTCTTCTCTCTTCTCAAATCAGCGCCCCACACTCCTCTTTTAGGGTAAAAATGAGCTGAAATGCTCATAACTAATGTTTATATATGTTGGGTCTTGGGCCCACTGAGGCCCAGTTCACTTATTTTTGTCCGTTGGCCTAATTTTGGCCCCAAACCTTTAAGATTAGCGCTTTAAATCGCACTTCAAATATTTCTACCTCCCCTAATTATAATTCCTCATTTCTTAATCTTATTTACTCATAATCAATTTTCTCAGCTGCAGTACCAGACAGGTCTCAGCCAGTACTGCCGGTCAAAATTCCACTGCGCGCTTTTACGCAGAAAACTATGTCTTCCGACTCGGAAAAACTCAATGAATCCAAATATCATATTTAAATCATCAAATTCCAATGGCCAAATCTTCCAAGCATATTCGCTCCTACTTAACTCATCATTTAATTAATTTCGGTTAGACCGGGTATTACATTCTACCCCCCTAACAGAAATTTTCGCCCTCGAAAATTCCGTCCATCACTACGAGTACGCGAGCGTAGTCTGCCGTTATATCCAACGCATAACAGTTCCAAAGCCCCTTTTACTCTGCGCGCTTCCGTTGCCGCGCTCTGATTTCTCTATCTCTGAGGATCTCGGTCATTCGTTCCTTACTTTTATCGTCTCATGAACTCACACCCTATTAAATCTCAAATCATGTCATCAATAATACTGTCATCATCGTTAATCATAGCCATCATTACACATCACTATAATCAATCAAAGCTTTCTTTTTTTTTTTTTGAATCCAATGAGTTTGTACTAACAAGCTGACAAACTCTTATGAATCCGCTTTGCTTTACTAATCTATAAAAGCTTTCGAGACACTTCTCTTTTGTTGAAGTTACTCTGATAAAAAAAAATTATTTTCAAAAACATAACCAACACTCCTTCAAATTCTTGGGAAAAAATTTCAACAGCACCTCCCCAAAGATTGGAGTTTACCACCCGTCACGGGTTTCCTCAAACCAATCTAAGTACCACATCAGCATTTCAATTTAATGGTTTTTCACATTCGTCTTTCAAAACCGATCATTATAAACCTCAATCTAAATCCAAGGTCACCATGACCAAACATCATAGCACCCATCTCTCGAATACGACAACTTGCACTCGATCATCATCTAAATCCGCTTACGCATCAATGATAATTTTCTCATCCGTTTCAGAACCATCAAGGCTCACAGCCGCAATTAATTCCAATTATCTAGAATCATTATCTGTATAAGCTCACTAAACTTTTAAGTACTCAAAGCATAAGGCATTTCTAATCATACCCCACTTTTCCTTATTATTACCATACTATGCTAACGCTTTAGCAAGCTTCCACTACGCCACTTTGATTTCTCGTCAAGTATTAGCTCCATCACTTATTTTCTCAAGTACCCAACCACAACTTAGCATGACTGGTATTTCAAATCAACGTTTCTAAATCCATCATTTAGGACCATTTCTTATCTATTTAAATCAAAGGAACTAAAAGTCACGGGTCAATCCGTTTTACCAAAAATCCAAAAATTAACCAACTATATAACAAACACAACACATTATTTTCAACAGAAAGTCATTTACATCACAAGCATATATCCATTTGTATTAAGTCAAATCCTTACTCGGACCATCCGGTTTGCTTCTCAGTCTAACATTAAGCTCGGCATTCCCAGTTATACTGTATAGGTGGTATTATAAAATCACACACTGCCATTTAAGCTTGATTATTGCAATTACCTCAATCTTACTGCCGCAATCGGCCCGCATCCTGACTCTCTCCCTGTTGGCAATTTCTTGATACATGCCCTGGTAACCCGCACTTGTAACATACGCCGAACCCCAATCGGCATGGCCTATTTGGGTGATGACTTCCACATCTCTGACAGCTCAGAACATTAGAAGCAGCCGCTGCTCGTTTTCCCTTACCATCCCTTTGGGACTCCTCACTCGTCGCAAGGTCATTTCGCCTTTGAGGAAAACGTTGTGGGTATCCTCTTCTCTTAAACTCTTGACCCCTTGTTGGGTATTCTTGATTGTGCTCCCTGCGGTGGGACTCCCGACGGTCATTCTTTGCCTCAACAGCCTTCCTCACACATTCTTCAGCAATACGGCTCTTGTTCACAAGTTCAGAGAAGACCCTAATCTCCATCGGTCCAACGGAGCTTAGGATTTCACTTCGAAGTCCTCCCTCGTACTTAATACACTTCCATTCCTCGAAGTCTCCCGGAGCTCCCTGACACATGCGGGAAAACCTGAATAGCTCCTCAAATTTGTCTGTATACTCAGATACGGACATAGCACCTGCTTCAACTGTAGTAACTCCAATTCCTTGGCTGTTCTGGCGGAATTCGGAAAGTACTTCTTATAGAATTCCACTTGGAAGGCATCCCAAGTGATAGGATCATTCCCCTGTTGCAGGAGACGTCGAGCCCCTTGCCACCAATGCGATGCTTCCCCTTTGAGCAGATAGGTAGCAAATTCAACACGCTGCTCTTCAGGCACCAACTGCGCTTGCAGCGCTCGCTCCATGGCCTGAAACCAAGTATCAGCTTCAGTCGGATTGGTGGTCCCCTTGAACTTAGGTGGATTAACCTTTAAGAAAGTTGCCAGTGTCATCGGGCCCTGAGCTTCCCTTCCGCCATTGCCATTATTGTTTATCTGTTGCCCAAGAGCCTCCGCAGTGGCTTGCATAGCAGCAGCCATATTCTCCAACGCCGCCATAAGGTTTACCGGGTTATTCGGGTTGACTTCCGGTTCCTGCGTACTAGTACGATCTCTCTCACGTCCCTGACTGGGTCCACGAGGCGCCATCTGGTTCCTATACACACCAAACAATCGATATCAAGTTGATCAGTCTCAATATGGGAAGTATAGTGCTTCAAAGTACCAAAGGTACACTCATGGACTTCATGCTAGATGTATCAGTTAGATACCCTAACTAGCACAGGCACAGACTCAGAGTATGCATTGAAGCATAAGCAGTTCCATCCCTCAGGCTCACGAGGACGAACTGCTCTGATACCATAATTTAACACCCTAATATCCAAATCCTTATGCTCGAGTCATAAGTCAATGATATTACGGTGGTACGACTCTCAGGTGGATTTTTAATATATAAATATAGTTAATTTCGAAAGGAGTATTAATCGAGAAGCCTGAAAAGAGTAGAAATAAAATCGCGAAGACGTATCACTCACGTTTCAACAACGAAAAGTTAAACTGTGAAGCCGAAAGCGATATACGGACAAGGCATAAAGGAGATTAAGAGATAGATAACAGATAGATATATATAACATAAGTAATAGCCACTAGTCGCGACCCGCGAAGTTTAGGCCGGCTAGGGTACAGTATGAAAGTAACTGACAACAGTATATCCTAATCTCTCCCAAAGGAAACATAAGAGCCTCTATAGGCAAGTTCCAAAAGAGTTCAATACATAATATAATCTTTTCAAAACAAAGATGGAGAGATTCTAAGCAAAACACAAAGTAGAGAAAATAAAGATCTTCGCCGTCTCTCAGACGAACCACAGCTCACTTCTGAGCACCTGGACCTGTATCTGAAAAACAAGAGATATATACGGAATGAGAACCCCGGGCCCATGGGTTCCCAGTACGGTAAAAGTGCCAAATAAATACAATGCACTGCAATAAAAACTCACTAAGCATCCTAAACTCCTTTCACCAAGTATCCAGCCTAGATTCTCACTAATCCATAAATAGGCATCTGTCGTAAGGGGGATACTAAATCTAGTTCATGTTACACACGTTTCCCAACTTTCTGATTATTCCACGAATCAGACTCAGAATCATAAGCAAAGCCATCACCAGTTGTTCTGCCTCAGCAACTCTATATCAATACATCATACCCTCGCCTGGAGCTAGTGAAATCACATCACTGCGTCTACCCAGGGGGCTCAAATGATCTCATTCAAAAATCATTATCATCATGCAATCGCATCATCAATTCATCTCATCAAGAACAGCCCTCAACATACACCGACACCAACATGTGGATCTCTCAGTTGTACAAACACAAGCAATACAGACAAGTAATACACAAATAAGGTACAAGTAGAACAAGTAGCACATAATCAGGTAACATAGCATATATAAGGTAGAAATCCAAAACAAATAGGCAAACCCAAACAATTCAAACATATGCAAATGATGTATGCCTGCCCTATGGCTGATGATATCATCTGTCGGTTATATAGCCAACCCGACACGTCCTGGTAGCTAACCATGGACAGAAACACCCCTCGCGGAGCAAGTAGGTTTGAGCTACAACCTCCTTGCTACTACCCGCTCAGCCCAGAGCCAGTGGAACAACCACTACTGCGGCTACTACCCAGGCGGGTGTTTAACAGCTCAACCTGGAGCCAGTGGAACAACCACTACTGCGGCTACTACCCAGGCGTCACAATCTCTGACCTGGAGCAAGTGGGACAAACCACAACCCTTGCTACTGCCCAGGTATCTCAAGCATTAACCCGGAGCAAGCGGGACGAACCACAACCCTTGCTACTGCCCAGGTATCTCAAGCATATATTCATTCAATCTCAATTCATATTATCAATCCTCATTGTTATCAAATCTCAAACATTAACCTGGAGCAAGTGGGACGAACCCCAACCCTTACTACTACCCAGGTATCAGAGTTACATTCATTCAAAACTCCATAATAAACTCATTTATCATAAATATCATTTTTCGTCTCATACCCGGAGCAAGTGGACTAGCCACTGCTACTACCCAGGGAAACTCGCATCTCAGATAGTGGAAGTGCAAATCACAATTATCAATAATTCAGCATAAACATGCATGAATTCTCATCCATGGATCAACATCCATATCAGCCATCCGGCTCACAGTTAAATCCATAACCAGCCAATATTCATAGCATACACAGCTATTCCGGCTCACGGTTCAATCCAGAACCAGCCAATTCATAAACAATTACGGCCCTTCGGCCAATGGCATAACAAGCACTTCCACCACCATCCTCCACATCTCACATAATCATCAATGATCCTCATTGATTATTCATTTTTCCCTTGCTTCACTCGCAAGTTACCTCATTCACTAGCCCTTTTCTAATAGCTAGGCATATCATAACGATTTAGGATATAAGTGGTGAGATCGGAGGCTTAGAAGTATGAGATTTGGCTTTTAAAACTCAAATATCGACTTTGGCATGAAAACAATGCCACGCGTACGCGTACTCCACGCGCACGCGTGGATGTCCTTAAAAACTCATCGACGCGCAAGCGTCATGCACGCTAACGCGTGGATTAAAAATTTGCCAAATCGACGCGCACGCGTCAATTACGCGTACGCGTGGATACTCTCGTGCCCCAGGCACAAAGCTGGCACAGTTCTGGCACAACTCTCTGGAAAATGGCTGGGCATTGGGTGCAGCACTATCGGCGCGCTCGCGCACATCATGCGCACGCGTGGATGGCGTTTTCTGGAAGATCGGCGCGTACGCGCCCAGTGCGCTCACGCGCAAGGGGTTATTCTGCTAAAAATTTTCTAAGTTAAAAACTGCAGAATTCACAGCTTCAACCCCCAATCTTCCGACGGACATAACTTCCTCATTTTAAATCGTTTTTCACCCGTTCTTCGAACGGCATGGACATCCCGGATCCAATTTCATTTATAAACAGATTTGGCACAAAACAAAGGTCCGTAGTCCAAGTTATGTTCCGTCAAAGTATGCCCAAAAACCATGTTTTCATATAAAACCACAAAGTGCCATTTTCAAAACAAGCCATTTTCAACTCTTTTCAAAATCAACCAAAACATGCCAATTTCAACCCTTTTTGAAACCAATCAAAATATACCAAATCAACATCAAGCCTCCTCAACTCATACATTAACACTTTACCACGAATCACAAAACCATCATATAAATCATCTTTACCCATTTCTAGCAAATGGCTAAATTACAAACATATCAACATGTCATACATCCTTCCTCATCCCAATTTCCAACTATACTATTTCCAATCAACCATCATTATACATAACCAATATCATACTCACTATCACGTGGTTTCACCCCCAAATCAACCTTAATCATTCCACAAGCATATGTCACAACATACATACCTCTCATGCATTATCATACCATCAAGGCATCAATAATCATACTCACATATATGACCACACAATATATCTCAACCAAAATCAAACATACCTCATCTACACTATTTCACCCAAAATTTACCAATTTCCACACTTCAACTCCTCCAACCTCATTATTCAATAACCAACCCAATCATTCATATATTCATTATATGAAATTCATCCAATCACTTGTGTCATCATACAATGCACACATCAACTTACCTTCCTTACCTCTTTCCGGCCTCCGGCCCAATTTCACAATTTAAATGCATAAATCACAAATCAATACTCATTACCCAAAACATCAATTTTTAATACACCAAGCATACAAGGCCACACAATTCTCAACCCAAACATTAATTCACATTACATACCAACTATGCATATTAGCACCAACCATTTACACAATCCAAACTTAATCCTAGGGGCATCTAGCCTAGGAATTCTTATCACACCACACGGTACTTAAATGAAACTTAAACCGTACCTCTTGTAGACAAATCAATTGAGTCTCTTCTTTAGAAGTCTCCACCAACCTTAGTCCCAAGCCTCACCAAAGCTCCTCAAGCAACACCAATCTCCCAATTGTGCACCAAGATCATCAAATACACTAACATAACCAATATCACATACATACATCAACCTAGGGCTCATAAAAATCACAAATCACAAGGGTTTGAGCACTTCTTACCTCAGCCCATATGAAGTAGGGATAGAACCCACTTAGAATCCATGTTGGAGTATCCCTAAACACCCAAAATCACAAGATTTCAACACTAACTTCCCAAAAACGTGTAACAGTGGGGAAATTCGAAAACTGGGCAGAGATGAATGGAATACTCACCACAAAACTTAGATAGAAATGTAGAGGATGAGAAGAGCGACGCGTGGCCGCAAACGGCTCGTCAATCGGAGCTCCGTAGCTCAAGTTATGGTGGTTTGAAGATCAAAGAGAGTTAGGTTTCCTCTCTTCTCTTCTCTCTTCTCAAATCAGCGCCCCACACTCCTCTTTTAGGGTAAAAATGAGCTGAAATGCTCATAACTAATGTTTATATATGTTGGGTCTTGGGCCCACTGAGACCCAGTTCACTTATTTTTGTCCGTTGGCCTAATTTTGGCCCCAAACCTTTAAGATTAGCGCTTTAAATCGCACTTCAAATATTTCTACCTCCCCTAATTATAATTCCTCATTTCTTAATCTTATTTACTCATAATCAATTTTCTCAGCTGCAGTACCAGACAGGTCTCAGCCAGTACTGCCGGTCAAAATTCCACTGCGCGCTTTTACGCAGAAAACTATGTCTTCCGACTCGGAAAAACTCAATGAATCCAAATATCATATTTAAATCATCAAATTCCAATGGCCAAATCTTCCAAGCATATTCGCTCCTACTTAACTCATCATTTAATTAATTTCGGTTAGACCGGGTATTACACAGAAGTTCAGAGATTTCATATTTGTAGTACACATGAATAACTCCTTTGTTCTCCTGAGCAATGTAACACATTTCCATGAGCTCCTTATCATTTGTTAAGGCTCTTAAACCAGTTTGCAAAGGCATATTAGACACCAACTACCAAGTTTGAGTAATCTTGTCATACCCAATATTCTTGTGATAGTCTCGAACAAAAAATACATCCAGTGTGTCTATATCAATGCCCGGCAATTCAGAAATCTCTCTACCGTTGGAAGACATACTTTCATCAACTTCTGTGATAAATGACCTTAGTGAAATATGATGGTAATCAAAGGATTACCCATCTGCAATTTAAAAAAAAAATTAATGATCAGAGTCATTGTCCTCAACCACATTAACAAATTAGAAACTCCACAACTAAATACAGTAAACCCTAATAAATAAAGAACGAATTTTCATATTAACAAAACACAAGAAACCTAGTTAGTCTATAATTTTATTGGCCTAACCATTAAGAAACCTAGTTTTGATCAGACCTTAGGAAAGAGCACAAAATAGAAGCATTCATACCCACACATTACACTTGAATAAAACGGACTCAACTATTGTGAATATTAAATTAAAAACAATATCAAAAAACAGAGCTTTACCACATATTTTTTTTCTTTTTTCACTTACCTATTTTAGAAAAATCAGCCCTCACAACTCTCTGTATGATGCAGATGACGAAACCAATGCTCCAGAGTCTGGACTTTAGACAAAAATCGGTGCGGTTAATGTAGACGCAATTCTCTATTTCTATTCATTCTCCTCATAATGCTTCCAAATGATCATGGGTTGTTCGAGTTCCCAGCTGCGTTGCTCGTGTTGGCCATAACCGTCTAACTTTGAAGATGGAGAAGACAAGAAAAGAGAACCAAAGAGAAGAGAAGAGAGTGAGCACTGTGGATATGATTCTTTAAAATTGGGGATTAGGGTTTTTAACTTGAATTGAGGGACCAAATTAAATCAGAACACAAGCATATATTTTTTTTAAATTATCCGAAACCCAAGTTATTAACATATATAAGTTAAAATATGTTTTTGCATATCATCGAAAATCTCCTTTTCTTAAGAATGAAATAAAAGATTATTTTTTTGGAATATAAAGAATATTTGATTTTCAATTTATATCCAAGAACTCCCCAATTCTCTAATGAATCAATGGACAAATTAGTTGTTAAAGAGTCATTATCAATATGATTTATCTCAGAGAAGATCAGCTAGCCGTTTCTTTGCCAATGTATCACTAAGGAGGCCAACTCAACTTTTTGGTAGCACCAAATGGACGGAATGTGCCGGAAAGACGAGTCTGAGTTCCGGAGTGCAACTTCAAGGATGAATATGAGTAATTTTTAAGTTCAGAAACTATTACGAGACTCTAGTGTAATTTCAAGGACCATTTTAAGACTTTACTCTTATAAAATAGCATAGCATTTTTCTTTTATCAATAAGACAGTAAGTCCTTTGTTGTCATGGACTATATATTTATCATTATACCTAATTTATCTTTCAATTAGAGATTTTGAATTTAAAATTGAAGGCTAATACTAGCTTAGGTAGTACATTGTGTGTGAACATGAGCCATGTGATGAAGCTATCTACTAACATGGGATGATAAGAAGGGATGATAAGAAGAGAGGATTATGAATGAAGAAGTTAAAGGCCACTAACAAAATTGTGAAGTATTTCAAACCATAAGTCATTAATCTTTTGAAAAAAAGATTAGGTAGCTATCCCCATTATCCAATTTAGTAGTGCAAGACAGAGCGCTAGCTATTAACCATATAGTACATGGAACAATTCTTGATTCCATAGAAAAGCCTTTTGCTGTTGAACCCCTTAACACAAAGGCCCTATTTCTTGGTCCCTCAATACACAAATGTGGTTCATAATTGTCGGTTTTAGCTCTTTTTTGTCTTGCAATAGCATCAACTCAATTCAAATGTCACTCAACTGAAAATTATTTCAGACAATATATAAAAAAACATAAATGATATTGTTTGTTAAACCTAATATTAAATGGAATAACACTTTTTAATAAATGATGATGCTCATGATGGTATGTGTATATATACTCAATTTATTGAATCCTCATCCATTTGGACCCTCTTAGTTTCCATTCTATCATCTCATAATGGAAAGATGACATTAATAATAGTCTTCCGTAATTGCCGAGTTAAAAGGGAACTTTCTCTTCAAAGCAAATAAAACGTCGGTGGATACCCTTTTTAATACCTAGAATTGTATGCAATATTTGACTCAATTAAATTTAGGGTGCATAGCATACACAATATTATTAGGAGTTTGTATATAATTTCAAGTTATACATAGTATACACCATATTTAGAGTTTAATTTTAATCCATATATAATTGACATTGTATTCGTATTAATATTATCACTAAACATAAAAGTACTGAATTTTATTAATGTGTGATATTGTGATAATATTATATTACTGTTTGATTTTTTGGAAATCGATGATATAAATGATAGATTAAGTTGTAAATACTAAATACTCAAGTCAAAGACAATACCAATAGAAAAATTAAAAAAAAAGAAGTATTAAAATATAGATTGATATATTAACTTCTAATAAGTTTAAAATTAAATGTTACAACAAAATAGAAGAAAGGAAAGACACAATAAAAAAAACAAAAGAAAAAGTACAAAAAAAAAAAAACAAAACAAAAGATAAACTAAAGGAAAAAAAAGTAAAAGACATAAATGAAAACTGAATCCGTTTGCGTCAGTATGACAATAAGAAATTGAGAGAAATTGCCAAATGATTTCAATCGTTTTTAATCTGTACTTATAATTTAGTAACAATGCAATATTTTTTGTATTTAGAACTTAATTGAAGTCTAAACTTACTAAACAGTGACTTATCGAAGAGTTTAATAATAACTCGTTCAAATTATTTTTGATATATATAACAATTACAAAAAATGAGGGTAACATTTTTTGTTTGAAAAAGAAAGAGTTTTGACTAATATTAATTAAAAGATAAAGAACAAAAAAGAAAAATTATTTATATATAAAATTGGTCTATAGTCTCTTTAATTTATTACAGGAGGAGGAGTAGGGTTAAACAACTAATCATAAAATGTACCATCCTCATTTTTATATATAGAAATCGAATTTCCAATTACATGGCTACCAAATGAGATTAATTACTACCATAGTACACCTCATAGTTAATTATTTTTATATATATAATTTTTGGAGGCGGGGATTCTCCTAAAATCCATTAATCAAGGAATGATTTCATGAAATTCTGACCCAAAAGAACGTAAAAGGGATTAAAAAGAAAAGTGGGAAAGCGAATATATAT
Source organism: Arachis stenosperma (assembly GCF_014773155.1). Classification (NCBI taxonomy): domain Eukaryota; kingdom Viridiplantae; phylum Streptophyta; class Magnoliopsida; order Fabales; family Fabaceae; genus Arachis; species Arachis stenosperma. Next base: position 65,376,651 of record NC_080377.1, on the reverse strand, counting down.
ATGGTAGGGCGTTGATGTGAAAGCTCATGAAGGCATGCATGTGCACTAAGAGAAAAATTATTGGTATGAGAAAGACTGCCACATGGCAAAGAGCAATGAGCACCAGGTGTTTCAAAACTATTTATCTAATCTATGTGGAGGTTGCTATGTTATTTTCACAAACCCATAGCAAGCATTGCCGCTTCAAATTATTAATCACATCATCACTCTCTCCTTATTTTTGCCCAACCCAACTAACATGGCTGTGCTATATTAATCAAACCATTCCCTTAATTGCTTTACAAAGACCCTCACGTTGGTTTTGTCTCTCCAATAATCACTTTTCAATAAAGCTTTCATTCCATTCCTATTCTTATTACTTAGTATATTAGCATAAACACCTACTTCGATTTGTATATATCTTTTAATCTATCTGTTATTAACTTATTGTGAGTTCATTTCTATTAAATAATTTATATAACATAATAATATTTTCACACACGAAGATTAGATAAAGTATCCATCAACTAACTAACTAACTATTCCATAGTGCTTGCTATATATCTAATGAATAATTATCAACGACTATCATTTTCTTCAAATCCATAAGGAATGGCTGGGATCAATCACAATGACAACATGCAAAAACTATTTTGGTATAGTAAACTCCATTAATGTCACATACACCTTCTACATCTAATAGACAATCTTACTAATAATAACTAAACGATTTCTCATGATAATTTTATAGTTGATTATTAGTGAATATGAATTGTTACTTATTCTATCAACTAAAGAAAGAAAATAGATCAAGATAAGATATTTTGTTTGTTTCATAAGTAGATAAGAATTCTTTTTAAGATTCTCATTTGATAATTATTTTTAAATTGAATATCATAATATCGAAAGACACAAACGGATTGAAAAGAGACACAAATATAAAAGCAAACAATTGTTTATTAGGTTAAAACTGATAATAAATATAAAGAGATAAACCTACAACTTTTTATTATTTATTTTTATACATCATCTAATTATATATATAATGTTATATCAATAAAAATAACGATTTACATTAATAACATAAATAATTATCCAAAAAATGACTTTGGTTTGACGACTGTATATGTGAATTAAACTCTAATAAATGTAAATTGAGATAAAAATACAAGTTTTTTATTGGCTAAATATTGTATTTTATGTTGGGTAGGGCACTTTGTTTTTCCAGTTTTTCAAAACGACAAGTGTATGTCCAGTTGTCATGTGTTGAAAGGTTCCCCTTGTGCCATGTCAGCATTACATACGGAATCAAGTAGCAAACGTTCTTAGCGTAGAAGTTTCGGCGAAGTCTGCGGTTATGAAAATTTAAAATAAATAAAGAAGAAAAAAAATATCAAACAAGAAAAGCATAAAAAGGGAAACTGATGGAGAGGGATAAGTTGGCCCTACAAAGCCCTCACGAGTTTGATTTTTGTGTGCATTGCATGTGCTTCTGTCCAAACACAGGAGAATGCTATTTTCATGTCCTATTCATTTATTTTATTTATCGTGTATATTAATATATTGAGAATGAAATGAAGCAAATAAGGAAGAACATGATAAATGAGAGCCTGAGAGATAACGTGGTTCTTTCTGCTTCGTGTCATACGGAATATGAATTATTGTGTACTTACTTGGAAACAAGACAATTCAATGCGAAATATGAATTCACTTTGTTGTGTTAAATTTATAGATTGATGTTATCTTTTGACTACTATAAGTGCAATGCTTTTATCTAGAGGTTTATGTGGGCTGAGTTAGGTGAATTGAAGAAATTTTTTTATTAACTAATTTATTCATTTAATCAATGGTTTGGATTAATTGGCTTGGTTTCACATTTTCTTTTAATCCTAATCAATCTAATTTTTTTTATGACTAATACTAGAGATAAAAAAAAAAACAGTCAAAACTTGTTTTATTTAACATTTATTAATTATTGTAACAATTAATGAATGTAACAATTAATAAATGTTAAATAAGATAAATTATGACTAATTTTATCTGTTTTTTTTTGTTATCAAACATTTTGTTCTTTTATTATTCTTTATTATTAGGTGAGTTTGAATGAGAGTCATGGGTTTAATATTCTAAAAAGAATGTATTGTTTATATGCATATAAAAAATAATAATAAAACTTTAGTAGAATCACACTTCAAAAGTTATAAAAATAAAAATGTTTAAGGTTTTATAAAGCTTTTATATCTTAGAGTGGTTTATTTAGTAGGAGAGATATAACTATTTATTTATTTATTTTATTGACTTAAACCTTTAAAATAAATAATTCAATAACATGATATTACAATTTTTTATAAAAATCTAAACTTTAATTCTTATTGACTTTTTTAAAAAAATAAACTTCTGCATAAGATCACACTTAATATAGTACTAGACTACTAGTTAAAAAAGTTCAGAGATTAAATTTGACGTTATATTTATTTAATAATTAATGTATACAGTGCTATTAATACTTAGTTTATTTAATTAAGTTGTTTCACACTTATCTTAAAGAATTAATATAGGCAATGCTGTTAATACTAGAAAGCTAACTTTCTTTCGGTTAATTTTTTAAATTATTTTGTTTATATTAAATTTTAAATTTTAAATTATAAATTTTTAACTCTTAATTCTAAAACATGAAATTTAAACCTAAATCATTATAAAAGATAAAAAATTTTAAAATTAAAAACAAAAAATTAACTAATATTAACTAACTAAAAATTAATTTCTTATACTTTTTTTTTTTTGTAAACCTTTGGATTTTTTTATATTCAATTCAACTTATAAATTCCGAAATCCATTTTTTTTAGCGTCAGAAAAAAGTTTGCCATTTTTCTCTGTAAATCTTGATGTCACAAGGTTCGTTGTTTTTTTCGGCGAACTTTAAACTACTTTACTCTTTAATCAAATTTTTGCAAGACGGATTGGAATCCAAAATTACTACTAATAACTCATCCTTCTCTTTTTACTTTGATCTTCTGCTCATTTTATATAATGTCTAAAATTTTATTGTTATCCATTTATTATGATGGTGAAATAGTATATGATAAAGAGAGATCTACTGTATTCAATTTTCTGTTAAACCTGTATTTACATATATACCACCCGAAGTTAAAAGTCTAACAACGTTAAAAATTAAAGAGTAAACTATCATTTTTACCCACAAAAGTTGAAAACGCTGACATATCTACCCATAGAAAAAGGAAATTACTATTTGTACCCATAAAATATAGGTTCCGCACAACAAAATTATCCAAACACTAAAAAATTACCTAAAATTCCTAAATTACCCTTATTTTCACCACCACACCACTTCCTTCACCCAATTACCTTTCTAACCCTAACCCTCTTCATCCAGTCATCAGCCCTCTTTCCCTTTCTAATCTCAAATACCACCACCACCCCTTTGCATATCCGCAGCAGCTCCTGCGCCGTCGAAGCTCAGGGACGTGCCACCTTCCTCCGCGGGCTCGTCAGCGCTAGCTTCCGCTTCCACTCCACTTTGAAGGAAACGTCCGGAATCGATCCGCACGTTGGAACCACGCGCCACGTAGGGATTATAGCCGCAGCTATAGAAAGAAAATGTTCCAATGGCCACGGTGGCTTGAATTTCTCGCTAATCTCGCATATGGCGTCATTAAGAATCAGACTGTTCCATAGCTTCCCGGATGAGACATTTTTCGGCAAGTCGCAGCAGCGGAGAGTGATTAATAGCGCGATTGCGCTGCCGAGGGATTCGGAGTAGAGGAAGGAAATACGAGAAGGATCGAAGCGAGAGCGAAATTCGTCGAAGAAGGCGATGCAGTCGTCGACGACGGGGTTGATGTTAGGGGATGTGGGCGATGAGGCCGTCGAAAAAGCCGTGGCACTGATGGTCAATGGCACAGGTGGCGAATCTGGCCTTGGCGAAGTAGATGGCGGTGAGCTGGAGGAACCATCTGGATTCACCGATAAATCCGTGAACGAGGGCGAGGGTTCCGGTGACGGTTGTGGGGGTAGTGGGAGCCACCATTGAGTGAAGAGCTTGAGGGGTGGTGGTGGGTGAAGGGAGTGATGGTGGGATTTGAGATTAGAAAGGAAAAGAGGGGTGGTGGCTAAGTGAAGAGGGTTAGCGTTAGAAAGGTGATTGGGTGAAGGAGGTGGTGTGGTGGTGAAGTTAAGGGTAATTTAGGGATTTTAGGTAATTTTTTAGTGTTTGATAATTTTGTTGTGCGAAACCCATATTTCATGGTTACAAATGGTAATTTCCTTTTTCTATGGGTAGATATGTCAGCATTTTCAACTTTCGTGGGTAGAAATGGTAGTTTACTCAAAAATTTAATATTATATGTCATTGGTCAACAACACACGAAAAGAGTGAAAAAATTTACTAAAGATTTCCGAAATAGATAACAATTTATTTTACAAAAGGCATATTATAGACTATAATTGTTATCATTATTTTATTGTATTTTCTACTTGATGACAGTTTGATAAGATTTTATGCTTGTAAATTAGGTATCGGTTACGTGATGAAGAAGACATACGTCTTATTAAGGTCCGACACAACCATTGAATAAATGTCTATCTGTTGAAATTATTTGTTTTTCTAGTTAACTTGGGTACATGAACTTCAGAAGATACTATTAAATGATACATTTTTAAGTGGGAAGGTCAGAAAAAAAATTAGAAGGACAATAATTGACCTCAATATGCCTATCTGAAGGTAGATAGTCAAGAGGGGCCAAATATTAAAAATTCTAATGAGAGTATGATGCAAGCTGATGTTGGAAGTGATGAGGGTTTTGCTATTAGAGACCCGACATGGATCTCTATCAAGTTAACCCTAATGATAGTAAAGATGTTGAGGCTGAACTAACTGAAATTTCGAAAGAGGAGGAGAAAGAGATGAACTATTATAGCGACACACAAATCGCACTGACACAGCCTGCTATTTTTCAACTATATAATCAATCAGATCATTTTTTCTCATTGAATCTCGAAACAATTACTTCAGTTGGTGTATTCAGTCAAGGAGGTCCAAAGAATGATTCCACCAATGAATTTGAGATTGGACAACAGTATAAAAACAAGGAGGAAGTTATTATAAAAAAAATAATTTAACCCTAAACCATAATCAGTTCAACTAAAATAGTAATCTAAATAAAAAATTAAAATAAACTAACTTACTCTCAAACACAACTGTAATAAATCTAAAAAATCTAAATATTTAAGTCATAAACTATAATTTTACTCTAAACCATAACTTGTTTAAATGAAATAATAATCAAAATCAATTTTTTTGTTAACCAACATAAAGTAACTAAAATAACCAACATAAACTAACTAAAATATCTTAATTAACAATACACGGTACTCTAAATAATCTATATCTTCTAATTATCAAACTAACGAAAATTAAAAACTAACAAATTAATCTAACTACAAAGACATGTTAAAATCATAAAATAATACAACATCAAATTAAATTGAAAAAGGATTAGAAGAACATAATAATATGAAATTCTCAAAAATGCCAAAAATGAAGAGTCTAACACGAGAAGAGAGGATGAGAGTGTCGAAGGGTGAAGAAATGAAAGGTGAAAACTGAAAATGGGGGGTGCCACTACAAAAAAAAATACTGAGTACTGTCGAATTTACTGTCAGATTTAGCGTTGCAGAGTAGTGGCAAATTTACTGTCGGATTTACCGGCAGTAACGACGTTGAATTTGTAAGGTTAAGTAATTATCGGCGGATTTATGTTTCCAACAGTAAATTCACCTATAATATTTGGAGAAAAACAAAAATAAATTGGTGCATCCTTTAGGGTCGGATTTACCATAAAAAAATTCCACAGTAAACTAACTTAGTTAAACGATGCGTTTTGGTGACCCGCAATGGTTTACTATCAAATTTTTCTGACAATAACTGGTCCGTAAATTCAAAGCGCGAACTCTCTTCCCCCTCATTCAAATTTCTCTCTCTCTCTCTCTCTCTCTCTCTCTCTCTCTCATTGAAGAGAGAACTTTTGCGTGGTCTAGAATTCAGAATAAATTTCCGTTGCAAGTATAGCTTCTAAACCAACAAAAGTCCTTTCTTACAAACGTTTTGGTTGTCACAAGTAACAAACTCCTGATAAAATTGATAACCGAAGTTTTTAAACCTCGGGTCGTCTTCTCAAGGAATTGCAGGGAGGTATGTTCTTATTATTGGTTATGAGTCTTGTAAATTGGGGGTTTTGAAAGTAAGGAACAAGTATGTTAAATGATAAGAAAAATAAAATAGTAATGATAAAATAAACTCTTGGCAAGGTATTAGAATCGGAATTCCTATCATAGTTATCCTTATCAGGTGCGATGAGAATTGGGTTTTAATCCCACTTAGTTATCCTTTATTAAACAAGGGAAGTTCAAGTGGACTAATTAGCTTGATCCTCAAGTCCTAGTCAATCCATGTGGGAAGACTAGTTTTAGAGTGATCTAGATCAATTAGAATCTGCCAATTTCAACCACTGTTGAGTTTGACAACTCAAGAGTCACTGATGAGCGGATATTTTATACGCTTTTTGGGGGTAATTTCATGTAGATTTTAGTATGTTTTAATTGGTTTTTAGTAGAATATTATTAGTTTTTAGGCAAAAATCATATTTCTGGACTTTACTATGAGTTTGTGTGTTTTTTTGTGATTTAAGATATTTTCTGGCTGAAATTGAGGGAGCTGAGCAAAAATCTGAGTTAGGCTGAAAAAGGACTGCTGATGCTGTTGGATCCTGACCTCCCTGCACTCGAAATGGATTTTCTAGAGCTACAAGAGTCCAATTAGCACGCTCTCAACGGCGTTGGAAAGTAGACATCCAGGGCTTTCCAGCAATATATAATAGTTCATACTTTGCGCGAAGATAAACGACGTAAACTGGCATTCAACGCCAGTATCATGCTGCTGTCTGGCGTCCAGCGCCAGAAATAGGTTACAAGTTGGAGTTCAACGCCAGAAACAGGTTACAACCTGGCGTTGAACGCCCAAAACAGCCCCAGGCATGTGAGAAGCTTAAGTCTCAGCTTCAGCACACACCAAGTGGGCCCCAGAAGTGGATTTCTGCATCATCTTTCATAGTTTACTCATTTTCTGTAAACCTAGGTTACTAGCTTACTATTTAAACAACTTTTAGAGACTTATTTTGTACCTCATGACATTTTCATATCTGAATTTTATACACTTTGACGGCATGAGTCTCTAAACTTCATTGTTGGGGGTGAGGAGCTCTGCAGCGTCTCAATGAATTAATGCAATTGCTTTTATTTCTCCACTCAAACGTTTGTATGCTACTATCTAAGATGTTCATTCGTGCTTAATTATAGAGAAGGTGATGATCCGTGACACTCATCACCTTCCCCAACTCATGAATGCATGCCTGACAAATACCTCCGTTCTACATCAGATTGAATGAGCTTCTCTTAGATTCTTTAATCAGAATCTTCGTGGTATAAGCTAGAACTGATGGCGGCCATTCTTGAGGATCTGGAAAGTCTAAACCTTGTCTGTGGTATTCCGAGTAGGATTCAAGGATTGAATGGCTGTGACGAGCTTCAAACTCACGATTGCTGGACGTGATGACAAACGCAAAAGGATCAATGGATCCTATTCCAACATGATCGAGAACCAACAGCTGATTAGCCGTGCTGTGACAGAGCATCTGGATCGTTTTCACTGAGAGGATGGGAGATAGCCACTGACAATGGTGACACCCTACATACAGCTTGCCGTAGACGTGCTTTACAAACAATTGAGTTGAATATTACATTGCAGAGATTCAGAGGATAAAGCATCTCCAAAACTCCAACATATTTCCCATTACTGCACAACAAGTAACGATTTTATTCTCTTTTATTTTTCCAATCTAATAATTCCAACTGATAATTTTAATTAATATCCTAATTAAGAATAATAAAATAAACATAGCTTGCTTCAAACCAATAATCTCCGTGGGATCGACCCTTACTCACGTAAGGTATTACTTGGACGATCCAGTGCACTTGCTGGTTAGTTGTACGGATTACAAATTCGTGCACCAAGTTTTTGGCGCCGTTGCCGGGGATTACTCGAGTTTGAACAACTTAAGGCTTATTTTGTTGCTTAGATTAGGAAGAATTTATCCTCTTTTTTCACTAGAATTGCATCTTTTATTATCCCTTTTTAAAATAAAAAATTTCAAAAATATTATTTTTCTTTATCAATTTTTAATTTTTTTCGTGAGTTTAGTGTCTTGTTCAAAGTTTGGTGTTAATTGCATATTTTATATTTTTCTTTAAATTTTCGAAATTATGTTCTTTGTTCTTCATTGATCTTCAAGTTGTTCTTGTTAATTTTTCTTGTTTGATCTTGAGTTTTTCTTGTTTTGTGTCTTTTCTTGTTTTTCTTGTGCTTTTTCAAAACATTAACTTTCAAAAATTATACTTTTATCCATAAAAATAATACATCTTTAAAATACGTTACATTTTTAGCTCAGTTGGTTATAGCGTTGGCTTATGTTCTTGGCAATTGGGCATCTTCTTTTCGAAATCTTTTTTCAAAAATAATTTTTCTTAATTTAATCTTGTGCCAAACTTTAAGTTTGGTGTTTTCTTGTTGATCTTTCTTTAATTTTCGAAAATTTATCTTGGTTTTCTAAAAATTTTAAGTTTGGTGTTCTTTCTTTTGTTCTTGGTGTTCTTGTGAATCTTCAAGGTGTTCTTGAGTCTTTCTTGTGTTTTGATCTTAAAATTTTTAAGTTTGGTGTTCCTTGGTGTTTTCCCTCCAAAATTTTCGAAAATAAGGAGCATTAGATCTAAAAATTTTAAGTCTTGTGTCTTTTGTGAGTTTCTCTCTTTCATCATAAAATTCAAAATTAAAAAAAAATATCTTTTCTAACTAATTTTAAACTATATTTTCGAATTTTTTATATAAAAATTCAGATTTCAATTTCAAAATTTTTCAATTCTTATCTTTTTAATATATATTTTATTATCTTTTTCAAAAATTTTATTCTAACCACTTTCTCCTTTTCCTCAAATTTTTCGAAAATCTTCAAAAATATATATATATTTTTCATTTTCTTATTTTATTTCGTTTTTACTTGTTCTATTTTTACTTTATTTTATAAAATAAATTTTTATAAAATAAATAATATCAACATCCATATCATCTCTTTTATTCCATCATGGAATTAAGTGGAAATGAACAGTCCAGGAGGACTCTGGGGTCATATGCTAACCCCACTACTGCTTCATATGGGAGTAGTATCTGTATACCCTCCATTGGAGTTAGTAGCTTTGAGTTGAATCCTCAGCTCATTATCATGGTGCAGCAAAACTGCCAGTATTCCGGTCTTCCACAGGAATAACCTACAGAGTTTCTGGCACAATTTTTGCAAATTGCTGACACAGTACATGATAAGGAAGTAGATCAGGATGTCTACAGATTATTACTGTTTTCATTTGCTGTAAAAGATCAAGCTAAGAGGTGGTTAAATAACCAGCCTAAGAACAGCATAAAAACATGGAAACAGCTGTCAGAAAAATTCCTAAATCACTATTTCCCTCCAAAACGGATGACACAGCTAAGGCTAAGCATCCAAGGCTTCAAACAAGGAGATAATGAATCCCTTTATGATGCCTGGGAGAGATACAGAGAGATGCTAAGAAAATGCCCCTCTGAGATATTTTCAGAGTGGGTGCAATTAGACATCTTCTTCTATGGGCTAACAGAAAAAGCTCAGATTTTTCTAGATCACTCAGCTGGTGGATCTATACATATGAGAAAAACAATTGAAGAAGCTCAAGAGCTTATTGATACAGTTGCCAGAAATCAGCATCTGTACCTAAGCAGTGAATCTTCCATGAAAGAAGAAGCCAAAATAGTAACTGCTGAACTCAGTCCTGTAGATCAGGCTAATGAATTCAATCAGCAATTAGACTTTCTAACTCAGCAGCTAGCCGAATTCAAGGAAATACTACAGGAAACAAGAATGGCTAACAGGAATATGGAAGTACAGTTAAAGCAAACAGAAAAGTAACTGTCAAAATAAATAGAAGAAGAATGCCAAGCAGTTCAATTAAGAAGTGGGAAAACATTAAACACTTCACTTCAAAACAGCAGGAAGCCAAGAAATGAACAAATGGCTACTCAAAATCCCTCTGAGGACAATCAGAGCCCAGAGAGGAATAAGGCTGGCGCTGAACGCCCAACCCATGCTCATTCCTGGCGTTCAACGCCAGAAACAAGCATGAATCCGGCGTTGAACGCCCAAAGGGAGCACAGTTCTGGCGTTTAGACGCCAGTAACAAATAAGGAGTTGGCGTCTAACGCCACTCCAGCTTCCACCCCTGGCATTCAAACACCAGTGGGGGATCAGTCACATACAAGTGCTGATAACAACCCTTCTAAAAAGGCTTCCCAACCCACTTCTGTAAGTAATAAACCTGCAGCAACTAAGGTTGAGGAATATAAAGCCAAAATGCCTTATCCTCAAAAACTCCGCCAAGCGGAACAGGATAAGCAATTTGCTCGCTTTGCAGACTATCTCAGGACTCTTGAAATAAAGATTCCGTTTGCAGAAGCACTTGAGCAAATACCCTCTTATGCTAAGTTCATGAAAGAGATCTTAAGTCATAAGAAGGATTGGAGGGAAACTGAAAAAGTTTACCTCACTGAAGAATGCAGTGCAGTCATTCTGAAAAGCTTACCTGAGAAGCTTAAAGATCCCGGGAGCTTTATGATACCATGCACATTAGAGGGTAATTGTACCAAGCAAGCTCTATGTGACCTTGGGGCAAGTATCAACCTAATACCTGCATCTATTATCACAAAGCTCGGTTTGAATGAAGAAGTCAAACTAACCCGGATATGTCTTCAACTTGCTGATGGCTCCATTAAATACCCATCAGGCGTGATTGAAGATATGATTGTCAAGGTTGGGCCATTTGTCTTTCCTACTGACTTTGTGGTGCTGGAAATGGAAGAGCACAAGAGTGCAACTCTCATTCTAGGAAGACCTTTCCTAGCAACTGGCCGAACCCTCATTGACGTCCAAAAAAGGGAAGTAACTCTGAGAGTCAATGAGGAGGAGTTCAAGTTGAATGTTGCCAAAGCCATGCAACATCCAGACACCCCAGATGACTGCATGAGTGTTGATATCATTGACTCTCTGGTAAGAGAGGTCAATATGGCTGAGAGTCTCGAATCAGAGCTAGAGGACATCTTTAAGGATGTTCAGCCTGATCTGGAGGAATCAGAGAGAATAGTAGAACCTCTGAAAATCCCTCAGGAAGAGGAGAAACCTCCTAAACCCGAGCTCAAACCATTACCACCATCCCTAAAATATGCATTCCTGGGAGAAGGTGATACCTTTCCTGTAATCATAAGCTCTACCTTAGAGCCACAGGAAGAGGAAGCACTAATTCAAGTGCTAAGGACACACAAGACAGCTCTTGGGTGGTCCATCAGTGATCTCAAGGGCATTAGCCCAGCCAGATGCATGCACAAGATTTTACTGGAGGGTGACGCCAAGCCAGTGGTTCAACCACAAAGGCGGCTGAATCCAGCCATGAAGGAGGTGGTGTGATGCAATTGCATATTTGTTATATTAGCTAGTTAGTTTAGTTGGTTTTAGCTTAATTTCACTCATTTTCTCTAAATAAACAAGTCCTTTTATGAGTTTTGTCTTCATGCATGAGAATACCAAGGAACAGGTTGATTCTAGCCAAATTCATGCAAATGATTTAAGGAATACATACATGAATGAGTATGAATGAATCTCATGAAATTTATTGCATGAATTGGTAAGACTTTGAAGCTATTTCCCTTGTTGATGATAGGTGATGAAACAAGAAAGCATGGAAGTAAGAATGATGCAAGCTGGGCAAGAAGAAGAGAAGTTGTTGGCGTTGCCAACTTGGAGAAAGGGTGCGTGTTTGAAGGCAACGCCAGGCAGCCCTGGAGAAGCACAAGTTGGCGTTGCCAACTTGGAGAAAGGGTGCGTGTTTGAAGGCAACGCCAGGCAGCCCTGGAGAAGCACAAGTTGGCGTTGCCAACTTGGAGAAAGGGTGAGTTGTTGAAGGCAACCCCAAGGCAAGCAAAGAGCTGAGCCAAGGAGAGCTCGAGGGCGTTGCCAACGTGGGAATGAAGAAGCGTTATTCAAGGCAACGCACACAAGCAAACTTGGCCCAAGAGGAGGAGAAGCTGGCGTTGCCAACGCCAAGAACCATAGGCGTTATTCAAGGCAACGCCAAGCAATCTTGGGGAGCTAGTTTAGAGCCTCGAGCACGTTGCCAGCCTAGAGATGAGGGGCGTGTTTGAGGACAACGCAGGCAAACAACGCTGAATGGAAAACTTGGCCCAGGAAAAGGAGATGCACGTTGCCAACGCCAAGTTATGAAGGCGTGTTCCTTGGCAACGTAGCAAGCAACTTTGGCACCAAAGGGGAGCTCGAGCACATTGTTGAGCTAGGAACCATGGGCGTGTTCCTTGGCAACGCATGCAAGCTAGGAGTATGGGCACACGAGAGCGTTGCTAACTTGGAAATGAATTGGCGTGTTCTTCAATAACGCCAGGGACAAGATCTTGGGCCAGCAAATAGAAGCACGTTGCCAACGCCACTTGCATTGGCGTGTTCTAAGGCAACGCCAGGAAGGAATGCTTGGCTAGGCACCAAGTCTTGGATTCCAACCACGTTGCCAACGCCAGGAAGCATAGGCGTGTTCAAGGACAACGCCAAGCAACAAGCATAGAGCCTTGAGGAAGGCTCGAGCACGTTGCCAACGCCAGCTTCCAAAGGCGTGTTTGAGGGCAACGCAGCAAGCAAAATTTGGCAAGGAAGCTCACATGAAGAAGCACTCGAGCACGTTGCCAACGCCAGCCTCCAAAGGCGTTATCTAAGGCAACGTGACAAGCAAAATTGAAGGCTAGAGATGAGCCTTGGAAGGAGCATGGGCACGTTGCCAACGTGCTAGCAAGGAGGCGTGCTTGGTGACAACGCCAGCCTCATGTCTCTGCCTTGGGAGGCTAGGCACGTTGCCAACTTGGGAGAATAGGTGCGTTTTTGGCAATAACTTGGCAGCTTGACCTTACCTTCTTTGAGGAAGCATAACTTGAGCTAGGAAAGTCCAAATGAGGTGATTCCAGTGGCATTGGAAAATAGACATCAAGAGCTTTCCAATGATGTATAATAGTCCATATTGAAGCAGAGGGTTGACACTCAAATTCTGGGCTACATTTAGCATGAAAGTAGAGCCAAGAAGAGGAAAAGCAAGTTGTTACCAACAACTTGGGCTAGCAACGCCCAAGTCTGAAAGCTCACTCCAGGAAAACACCATGCACGTTGCCAACGTGCATTAAGCCTAGAGTTATTGCCAATAACGCCCCTCAATGGGCCAGAATTGTTGCCAACTTGCTCTGCTTCCTCTATTCCTCACAAAGGCCAGCAACTTCTTCAATTGAACCAGAAATTCAACAAAGAGAAAGCCCACATTGCTAGCCCAATTGAAGATCTTTGAAGGAGTTTTAGGACTAATATAAATAGAGATTGAGTTTGTACTTGGAGGGGACTTTTGACACTTAGAATTTTATACTTTTAGCACTTTTACTTTGAGAACTCTTTTAGCACTTCCGGGAGGATACCCGGAGAGCTAATTTGGTTTTTCTTGGAACTTTTCTTCTTCAGTTTTAAGCTTTAAGCATTTCCTTATTCTTCTTCTTCTTTTCTTCACACTTAGTTTAGTTTTTGTTGATGGCAATTGTTGTTAAAATTGGAGCTATGACTCACTAAACCCCACTTTCATTAGGGGGAAGAGCTCTGCTTGTTGAATGCATTGATGAACTCCTCTTTTCCTCCTCAATTCTAGTGGTTAATCCAAAGAGGAAACTCTTGTTCTTCAAAGATTCAACCACCATCGAGAGAGGGGTTAATCTATGTGAATTGTGTGGTGAATTTGAGGAATGAGCCACATAATTCAGTTTAGAGTTCATCCTTTCATGATTTCCTTAATCAATACACCTTGGTTGGTATGTGAGATGTAACTTTCCTTGGTTGAGATTATGGGAATTGTGTGGCTGGATTAGAATTGAGCTTCATCTCTTCTCATGAACAACTAGATCACGAGAGTGGCAATTGGTTATGTTGAGAGAAATTGAATCACCAAGAGATTGGGATTCAATTAACCACTTGCCATGGATCTATACCCATGATTGAGAAGGATTTGACTAACATCAATTCATGAAAACCTGCATCTCTGATCCCTAATGATCCTCTCTATCATTACTTCTTATTTCTTTTGCTTCTAGTTGTTTGATTACCCATAACCCAATTCCCTTTTACATTCTGTCAATTTATTATTCTTGTCATCTACATTTTGTTCCTTTAATTCTTGCTATTTACTCTTATGTTCTTTAAATTTCTGCACCCTTTAATTCCTTGCCATTTATCTTTGATGTCATTTAAGTTTCTTGCAATTTAAGTTTCAGTTATTTACTTTCATTTTATTTCTATATTCCTGTTCTTAAACACCTTGCCATTTAAATTCCTGCAATTATGTTCAAAAGTCACATTGCTCATAAAATCAAAATTATGTTCGCTTGACTAAATTTACCATTTAACTAAAGTTGCTTAATCTACCAATCCTCGTGGGATCGACCTCACTCCTAGTGAGTCTTATTACTTGATACGATCCGGTATACTTGCCGGTTGTACGTGAAATCTAAGTTTTTACGTATCAAGTTTTTGGCGCCGTTGTCGGGGATTGGAAAAGATTGACAATGATTAAGTGAAAGGTGGTTTAGATTAAGCAATTTTTTTAGTGTTTTTGTTAAGCCCACTAACTGTTTGATACTTTGTTTCACTAACTCCAATTCCACTCTAGTTCTAGAGTATTTCACTTGTGATTTTGGTTTTGTTTGTGTATGTCAGGAGCTAATAGACTTAATACTGAGGACGAGAGAACCCTCCGAAGGAGAAGAAGAGCAGAAAGAGGAAAGGGAATAGTTGGTGAAGAGGAGTCAGAGGGAGAAGATCAAGTCATGGAGGATGAGATGCACAATCCTCCTGGAGGGGTCAACAACAATGATGGACCACCTAGAAGGGTGCTATCCTCTTATACCATCCCTGATCCAAGACATTGTGGAAGCAGTATTGCCACTCCAAGTGTTCAGGCCAATAACTTTGAGTTAAAACCCCAACTCATCACTTTGGTACAAAACAATTGCTCCTATAGAGGGGGACCTCTTGAAGACCCAAATCAACATTTGTCTGTTTTTCTGAGGATATGCAACACAGTGAAGACAAATGGAGTGCATCCAGATGTCTACAAACTGCTGCTATTCCCATTCTCTTTGAGGGACAAGGCCACTCAATGGCTAGAGTCATTCCCCAAGGAAAGCCTCGACAATTGGAATGATCTGATGGGCAGATTTCTAGCAAAGTTCTACCCACCTCAAAGAATCATCAAGTTGAAGACAGAGGTTCAAACTTTCAGGCAAATGGAAGGGGAGTCATTGTATGAAGCCTGGGAAAGATATAAGGCACTAATGAGAAGATGTCCACCTGATATGTTTAGTGACTGGGTCAAACTCCAAAACTTCTATGAAGGTTTAAGCTTAGAAGCAAGGAAGGGGCTAGACTACTCATCAGGAGGATCACTCAACATGATGAAAACTGCTGAGGAGGCTCAAGACCTCATTGAGATTGTGGCAAACAATCAGTATTATTACTCATCAGAGAGGCAACATAACCCGGCCCCAAAGAAAGGCGTAATGGAGCTTGAAGGTGTTGACGCTATCTTGGCACAAAATAAGTTAATGCACCAACAAATCCAACAACAAATGGAAATGATAACAAAGAGAATGGATGGTTTCCAGCTAGCATCAGTGAACACAACAAATCAACTATCACTTGAATGGAGCCAAGGTGAAGGGACCACTGTTGAACAGCCACAAGAACAAGTTCAATACATGCAAAATACTTCAAATTCTCAGGACGAATTTCATGGTGATACATACAACTCCTCTTGGAAAAATCATCCCAGTCTAAGGTGGGGTGAAAACCATTGGCAAAAGAACAACAGCCACAGCCACACCCGTAACACAAATAACCAAAATCACCATGCCACCAACACTAACCAATATAGAAAAACACAAAACACATATCAACCACCTCATAATAACTCACAAACTCACCAAAGCAACTTTCCTGCACCAACACCCAACGCACAGAATTACCACACTAATCCACCCAACAACTTTCAACAACAATCAACCCCCATCATATCCCCAATTGACCATCATGAGACTAGAATTTCAAGTCTTGAAGCAACCTTGCAAGCACTTGCTCAAACCACTCAAGCCTTAGCTAAGGGACAAAAGGAACATGAGGTCACCATGAAGAATATTGAGAGACAAGTGGGACAATTAGCCAAACAAGCCGAGCGCCCAACCAATGTTCTCCCAAGTGATACAATACCCAACCCAAGAGAAGAATGTAAAGCTCTGCAGTTAAGGAGTGGCAAGGTAGTTGGTGAAAGTTCGAATAAAGAAGCAGTGGAGATACAAGTGGAAAGGCAGGATGAAGAAAAGGATTCAACATCTAACAAAGGCAAAGAGGCTGTCAAGCCACAAGGCAAACCACCCACTCAAGGAAGCAACCATGATAGCAAGGAGAGTGTGAATCCACAACAAGAAAACAAAAATGAAGGAGTAAAAGCCTATGTACCCAAGCTTCCATACCCAACTAGGATACATAAAGGAGCAAAGGACCAACAATTCCCAAGGTTCTTAGAAATCTTCAAGAAACTTGAAATCAACATCCCATTGGCAGAAGCTCTGGAACAGATGCCATTATATGCAAAGTTTCTTAAGGAATTGATCACCAAGAAGAGAAGTTGGCAAGAAAAAGAAACGGTGATTCTCACTCAAGAGTGCAGTGCCATCATTCAAAAGGGACTACCCCCAAAACTCAAAGATCCTGGCAGCTTCCTCATACCCTGCACGATTGGGAGCATGGCCATTGACAAATCACTTTGTGACTTGGGAGCAAGCATTAACCTAATGCCCCTTACAATGATGAAGAAAATGATGATTGAAGAGCTTAAACCCACAAGGATGTCACTCTAACTTGCTGACAGATCCATCAAAATACCAAATGGAGTAGTTGAGAAGCTCTTGGTGAAGGTGGGAAACTTCATATTCCCAGCCGATTTTGTGGTCCTAGACATGGATGAAGAGGGAAACAATTCAGTTATTCTTGGTAGACCCTTCTTGGCTACAGCTAGAACAATCATTGATGTGGAAAAGGGGAAAATGATTTTTAGAGTGCATGATGAGCAAATGACCATAAATGTTTTCAAAGCAATGCAACACCCTGTTGAGAAAGAAAGTTGCATGAGGATTGATGTAGTGGATTCGTTGGTTGAAGAGGTACTTGACACGAACCATCAAGTGAAACAGGAGGAAGTCCAGAATGTTAAAGGACAAGAAGAGAACAAATTGGAAGCATCAGAGGAACCAAGTGAAGCTATGAAAGAAGAGGCACCACAACAAGAGTTGAAACCACTACCCCCTCATCTTAAATACGCATTTCTTGGTGAAAAGGACAGCTTCCCAGTGATCATAAATTCTACATTGAATGCAGAGGAGGAAGAAAAGCTCCTTGTAGTATTGAAAGCTCACAAAGAGGCGTTGGGATGGACCATTGATGACTTGAAAGGCATAAGCCCTGCCGTATGCATGCACAAGATACTTTTAGAGGAGAATTCCAAACCAGTGGTACAACCCCAAAGAAGATTGAATCCCACAATGAAGGAGGTTGTTCAAAAGGAAGTCCTGAAGTTGTGTAAAGCTGGGATCATCTACCCTATATCTGACAGCCCGTGGGTCAGTCCAGTGCAAGTAGTACCTAAGAAAGGGGGGATGACTGTCATTGTTAATGAGAAGAATGAGCTTATTCCAACACGAACAGTGACAGGGTGGAGAATGTGCATAGACTATAGGAGGCTGAATGATGCCACACGAAAAGATCACTTTCCTCTCCCTTTCATTGACCAGATGCTTGAAAGGTTGGCTGGCCATGCCTATTACTGTTTTCTTGATGGATATTCTGGGTATAACCAGATAGTAGTTGACCCCATGGATCAAGAGAAGACTTCCTTTACTTGTCCCTTTGGAGTCTTTGCATACAGGAGAATGCCATTTGGACTGTGTAATGCCCCAGCTACCTTTCAAAGGTGCATGCTATCAATCTTCTCAGACATGGTAGAAAAAATTATTGAAGTATTTATGGATGATTTCTCTGTTTTTGGTGATTCTTTCAATACTTGCTTGCACCATCTTACCTTAGTCTTGAAAAGGTGCCAAGAAACCAATTTAGTCTTGAATTGGGAGAAATGCCATTTCATGGTACCCGAAGGCATCGTTCTTGGTCATAAATTTCAAGAAAGGGTATAGAAGTTGACAAGGCAAAAGTAGAAATTATAGAAAAACTTCCTTTGCCAACTAGTGTGAAAGCCGTTAGAAGTTTCTTAGGACATGCTGGATTTTATAGGAGATTCATCAAAGATTTTTCCAAAATAGCAAAGCCACTAAGCAATTTGCTGGTGGTAGACAATCCTTTTCTCTTTGATGATGAGTGTAAACAGGCCTTTGAAACTCTAAAAGCGAAGCTCACCACAGCACCAATCATCACACCCCCAAGTTGGGGACTACCTTTTGAACTCATGTGTGATGCAAGTAACCTTGCAATTGGTGCTGTGTTGGGGCAGAGGAAGGAAAAGAAGCTTCATGTTATCTACTATGCAAGTAAGGTATTGAATGAAACTCAAAAAAACTACACCACAACAGAGAAAGAGCTACTAGCTGTGGTATATGCTTTTGATAAGTTTAGACAGTATTTGATTGGATCTAAAGTTCTAGTGTATACTGACCATGCTGCTCTTAAGTATCTTATGTCAAAACAGGATGCCAAACCAAGGCTAATCAGATGGGTGCTACTCCTACAAGAGTTTGACATTGAGATAAAAGATAGAAAGGGCAATGAAAATCAAGTTGCTGACCACTTATCAAGGCTACCACAAGATGTATGCCAGGACAACCTTCCATCAATAAATGAAGAATTTCCAGATGAACATCTCTTGCAAATCCAACATGTCCCTTGGTTTGCAGATATGGCCAACTACAAGGCGGGGAGAATCATTCCACAAGAGTACACAAAACAACAAGTCAAGAAGCTGCTACATGAGGCTAAGTTCTTCTTCTGGGATGAACCATTCTTGTTCAAAAGATGCCCAGATGGAATGATAAGAAGATGTGTGTCAGAAGGTGAGATGAAGGACATACTATGGCATTGTCACAACTCTAGTTATGGTGGTCATTTTGGGGCCGAAAGAACAGCCGCAAAGATCCTTCAAAGTGGTTTCTACTGGCCCTCAATCTTCAAGGATGCTAGAGAGTTTGTGAGTCATTGTAATGAATGTCAAAGAACAGGGGGTTTGTCAAAGAAAAATGAGATGCCTCAGAAGTTCATTTTGGAAGTGGAACTCTTTGATCTGTGGGGAATCATGGGACCTTTTCCTCTATCTTACACATTCAAATACATTTTGGTAGCAGTAGAGTATGTCTCCAAATGGGTAGAAGCAATAGCCACCACCACATGTGATACCAACGTGGTCTTGCAATTCCTCAAGAAGAACATCTTCACTAGATTTGGAGTACCCAAAGGACTTATAAGTGATGGGGGAAGCCACTTCTGCAACAAGCAACTAAATTCTTTACTCCACAAATATGGTGTTACTCACAAAGTGGCCACACCATATCACCCACAAACCAATGGGCAAGCTGAACTTGCCAACAGAGAGCTAAAAAGGATCTTGGAGAAAACTGTGGGAACAACAAGAAAGGATTGGGTTAGGAAGCTGGATGATGCACTTTGGGCATACAGGACAGCCTTCAAGACACCCATAGAAAAATCTCCATTTCAGCTGGTGTATGGAAAGGCATGCCACCTCCCTGTGGAGCTTGAACATAAGGCCTTTTGTGCCACCAAACTTCTGAATTTAGATGCTCAAGCAGCAGGAGAGAAGAGGTTGCTACAACTCAATGAACTTGAGGAGTTCAGATTGGAGGCATATGAAAATGCCAAAATATACAAAGAGAGAGCAAAGAGATGGCATGATAAGAGGATCTCTCAAAGAACATTCGAACCAGGCCAAAGGGTGCTGTTATTCAATTCAAGATTGAAGATTTTCCCTGGGAAGCTGAGGTCTAGATGGACTGGCCCGTACACCATCATCAAAGTATCACCTCATGGCTATGTCGAATTACTTGATGAAGCCTCAAAACAAACCTTCACAGCTAATGGACATAGGGTGAAGCATTATTTTGGTGGCCCCTGGAGCAAGGAAGAGAGCGTGCAACTCTTAGCATGAGCAAAGAAGCTGCAGTGTCAAGCTAAGGATAATAAACAAGCGCTTCATGGGAGGCAACCCATGCACAGGGAGTTTTTTTAATTTCATACTTTAGTAATCAATAATGAGAGGTTGCATCATATACATTTAAGAGAATAAAAAGTAGACTAGCACATAGTGTATGCAAGGCACTAAGTTTGGTGTGGCCAATCTTTAAGTAATGGCAAAAGTTTGTTCTACAACACTTAGCCACAAACTAAGTTTGGTGTCCGTACATACACGAAAATGCTAGACTATGAAAGTACAGTCATCTATTTTAGTTATATGAAAGCAACTCCTTAAAAAAAAAAAAAACCAAGAAAAGAGTCTAGTGAAGTTAACCCATTTAGTATTGAAGCAAGCATTTTAATTGAAAAAGTTGAATAGCCGTGATCAATTACAATAAATTGATGATCACACAAGTGAGGATGACATACTCAATGAAAAATTACTCTCTGGTAGAACATTCAAGTCTCACATCTTGGATTCTTGTGACAAAGTTTTTATATTTTGCTTGAGGACAAGCAACACTTTAAGTTTGGTGTTGTGATGCAATTGCATATTTGTTATATTAGCTAGTTAGTTTAGTTGGTTTTAGCTTAATTTTACTCATTTTCTCTAAATAAACAAGTCCTTTTATGAGTTTTGTCTTCATGCATGAGAATACCAAGGAACAGGTTGATTCTAGCCAAATTCATGCAAATGATTTAAGGAATACATACATGAATGAGTATGAATGAATCTCATGAAATTTATTGCATGAATTGGTAAGACTTTGAAGCTATTTCCCTTGTTGATGATAGGTGATGAAACAAGAAAGCATGGAAGCAAGAATGATGCAAGCTGGGCAAGAAGAAGAGAAGTTGTTGGCGTTGCCAACTTGGAGAAAGGGTGCGTGTTTGAAGGCAACGCCAGGCAGCCCTGGAGAAGCACAAGTTGGCGTTGCCAACTTGGAGAAAGGGTGCGTGTTTGAAGGCAACGCCAGGCAGCCCTGGAGAAGCACAAGTTGGCAACAGAAAGGGTGCGTGTTTGAAGGCAACGCCAGGCAGCCCTGGAGAAGCACAAGTTGGCGTTGCCAACTTGGAGAAAGGGTGCGTGTTTGAAGGCAACGCCAGGCAGCCCTGGAGAAGCACAAGTTGGCGTTGCCAACTTGGAGAAAGGGTGAGTTGTTGAAGGCAACCCCAAGGCAAGCAAAGAGCTGAGCCAAGGAGAGCTCGAGGGCGTTGCCAACGTGGGAATGAAGAAGCGTTATTCAAGGCAACGCACACAAGCAAACTTGGCCCAAGAGGAGGAGAAGCTGGCGTTGCCAACGCCAAGAACCATAGGCGTTATTCAAGGCAACGCCAAGCAATCTTGGGGAGCTAGTTTAGAGCCTCGAGCACGTTGCCAGCCTAGAGATGAGGGGCGTGTTTGAGGACAACGCAGGCAAACAACGCTGAATGGAAAACTTGGCCCAGGAAAAGGAGATGCACGTTGCCAACGCCAAGTTATGAAGGCGTGTTCCTTGGCAACGTAGCAAGCAACTTTGGCACCAAAGGGGAGCTCGAGCACGTTGTTGAGCTAGGAACCATGGGCGTGTTCCTTGGCAACGCATGCAAGCTAGGAGTATGGGCACACGAGAGCGTTGCTAACTTGGAAATGAATTGGCGTGTTCTTCAATAACGCCAGGGACAAGATCTTGGGCCAGCAAATAGAAGCACGTTGCCAACGCCACTTGCATTGGCGTGTTCTAAGGCAACGCCAGGAAGGAATGCTTGGCTAGGCACCAAGTCTTGGATTCCAACCACGTTGCCAACGCTAGGAAGCATAGGCGTGTTCAAGGACAACGCCAAGCAACAAGCATAGAGCCTTGAGGAAGGCTCGAGCACGTTGCCAACGCCAGCTTCCAAAGGCGTGTTTGAGGGCAACACAGCAAGCAAAATTTGGCAAGGAAGCTCACATGAAGAAGCACTCGAGCACGTTGCCAACGCCAGCCTCCAAAGGCGTTATCTAAGGCAACGTGACAAGCAAAATTGAAGGCTAGAGATGAGCCTTGGAAGGAGCACAGGCACGTTGCCAACGTGCTAGCAAGGAGGCGTGCTTGGTGACAACGCCAGCCTCATGTCTCTGCCTTGGGAGGCTAGGCACGTTGCCAACTTGGGAGAATAGATGCGTTTTTGGCAATAACTTGGCAGCTTGACCTTACCTTCTTTGAGGAAGCATAACTTGAGCTAGGAAAGTCCAAATGAGGTGATTCCAGTGGCATTGGAAAATAGACATCAAGAGCTTTTCAATGATGTATAATAGTCTATATTGAAGCAGAGGGTTGACACTCAAATTCTGGGCTACATTTAGCATGAAAGTAGAGCCAAGAAGAGGAAAAGCAAGTTGTTACCAACAACTTGGGCTAGCAACACCCAAGTCTGAAAGCTCACTCCAGGAAAACACCATGCACGTTGCCAACGTGCATTAAGCCTAGAGTTATTGCCAATAACGCCCCTCAATGGGCCAGAATTGTTGCCAACTTGCTCTGCTTCCTCTATTCCTCACAAAGGCCAGCAACTTCTTCAATTGAACCAGAAATTCAACAAAGAGAAAGCCCACATTGCTAGCCCAATTGAAGATCTTTGAAGGAGTTTTAGGACTAATATAAATAGAGATTGAGTTTGTACTTGGAGGGGACTTTTGACACTTAGAATTTTATACTTTTAGCACTTTTACTTTGAGAACTCTTTTAGCACTTCCGGGAGGATACCCGGAGAGCTAATTTGGTTTTTCTTGGAACTTTTCTTCTTCAGTTTTAAGCTTTAAGCATTTCCTTATTCTTCTTCTTCTTTTCTTCACACTTAGTTTAGTTTTTGTTGATGGCAATTGTTGTTAAAATTGGAGCTATGACTCACTAAACCCCACTTTCATTAGGGGGAAGAGCTCTGCTTGTTGAATGCATTGATGAACTCCTCTTTTCCTCCTCAATTCTAGTGGTTAATCCAAAGAGGAAACTCTTGTTCTTCAAAGATTCAACCACCATCGAGAGAGGGGTTAATCTATGTGAATTGTGTGGTGAATTTGAGGAATGAGCCACATAATTCAGTTTAGAGTTCATCCTTTCATGATTTCCTTAATCAATACACCTTGGTTGGTATGTGAGATGTAACTTTCCTTGGTTGAGATTATGGGAATTGTGTGGCTGGATTAGAATTGAGCTTCATCTCTTCTCATGAACAACTAGATCACGAGAGTGGCAATTGGTTATGTTGAGAGAAATTGAATCACCAAGAGATTGGGATTCAATTAACCACTTGCCATGGATCTATACCCATGATTGAGAAGGATTTGACTAACATCAATTCATGAAAACCTGCATCTCTGATCCCTAATGATCCTCTCTATCATTACTTCTTATTTCTTTTGCTTCTAGTTGTTTGATTACCCATAACCCAATTCCCTTTTACATTCTGTCAATTTATTATTCTTGTCATCTACATTTTGTTCCTTTAATTCTTGCTATTTACTCTTATGTTCTTTAAATTTCTGCACCCTTTAATTCCTTGCCATTTATCTTTGATGTCATTTAAGTTTCTTGCAATTTAAGTTTCAGTTATTTACTTTCATTTTATTTCTATATTCCTGTTCTTAAACTCCTTGCCATTTAAATTCCTGCAATTATGTTCAAAAGTCACATTGCTCATAAAATCAAAATTATGTTCGCTTGACTAAATTTACCATTTAACTAAAGTTGCTTAATCTACCAATCCTCGTGGGATCGACCTCACTCCTAGTGAGTCTTATTACTTGATACGATCCGGTATACTTGCCGGTTGTACGTGAAATCTAAGTTTTTACGTATCATGGTGCAGAAAGAGGTCACTAAGTTACTAGAGGCTGGGATTCTTTATCCTATTTCTGATAGCCCCTGGGTAAGCCCTGTCCAAGTCGTCCCTAAGAAAGGTGGCATGACAGTGGTTCATAATGAAAAAAATGAACTGGTTCCTACAAGAACAGTTACAGGGTGGCGTATGTGTATTGATTATAGAAGGTTCAATACAGCCACCAGAAAGGATCATTTTCCTTTACCATTCATAGACCAGATGCTAGAAAGACTAGCAGGTCATGAATACTACTGCTTCCTGGATGGATATTCAGGTTATAATCAAATTGCAGTAGATCCCCAAGATCAAGAGAAAACGGCATTCACATGTCCATCTGGAGTATTTGCATACAGAAGGATGCCATTTGGCCTGTGCAATGCACCTGCAACCTTTCAGAGGTGCATGCTCTCAATTTTCTCTGATATGGTGGAAAAATTTCTGGAAGTCTTCATGGATGACTTTTCAGTATTTGGAGACTCATTTGGCTCCTGTCTTGATCATCTAGCACTTGTTCTAAAGAGATGCCAAGAGACTAACCTGGTTTTAAACTGGGAAAAATGTCACTTTATGGTGACTGAAGGAATTGTCCTTGGGCACAAAATTTCGAACAAGGGAATAGAGGTGGATCAAGCTAAGGTAGAGGTAATTGAAAAATTACCACCACCAGCCAATGTTAAGGCAATCAGAAGCTTTCTGGGGCATGCAGGATTCTATAGGAGGTTTATAAAAGATTTTTCAAAAATTGCCAAACCTCTAAGTAATCTGCTAGCTGCTGACACACCATTTATCTTTGATAAGGAGTGTCTGCAGGCGTTTGAGACTCTGAAAGCTAAGCTGGTCACAGCACCAGTCATCTCTGCACTAAACTGGACATTACCATTTGAATTGATGTGTGACACCAGTGATCATGCCATTGGTGCAGTGTTGGGACAGAGGTATGACAAGCTCATGCACGTCATTTACTATACTAGTCATGTTTTAAATGACGCACAGAAGAACTACACAACCACAGAAAAAGAATTACTTGCAGTGGTTTATGCTATTGACAAGTTCAGATCCTATTTAGTAGGATCAAAAGTAATTGTGTACACTGATCATGCTGCTCTTAAATATCTACTCACAAAGTAGGATTCAAAACCCAGACTCATCAGATGGGTGTTGCTTCTGCAAGAGTTTGATATAGAAATAAGAGACAGAAAAGGGACAGAAAACCAAGTAGCAGATCACCTGTCCCGAATAGAACCAGTAGAAGGGGCGTCCTTCCCTCTTACTGAGATCTTTGAAAACTTTTCGGATGAGCAACTCTTTGCCATCCAGGAAGTGCCATGGTTTGCAGACATTGCAAACTACAAGGCAGTGAGATTCATACCCAAAGAATACAGTAGGCAGCAATCAAAGAAGCTGATCACAGATGCAAAGTATTATCTTTGGGATGAGCCGTATCTCTTTAAGAGATGTGCAGACGGAGTAATTCGTAGATGTGTGCCTAAAGAAAAAGCGCAGAAGATCCTATGGCACTACCATGGATCCCAGTATGGAGGGCATTTTGGAAGTGAGCGAACAGCCACAAGAGTCCTCCAATGTGGCTTCTACTGGCCTACTCTCTATAAAGATTCCCGAGTGTTTGTACTTAATTGTGACAGTTGCCAAAGATCTGGCAATCTGCCTCACAGTTATGCCATGCCTCAACAAGGGATCTTGGAGATTGAGTTGTTTGATGTATGGGGTATTGACTTCATGGGACCTTTCCCACCATCATACTCAAACACTTATATTCTGGTGGCAGTGGATTATGTATCCAAATGGGTGGAAGCTATTGCAACACCTACTAATGACACTAAAACAGTGTTAAAATTCCTCCAGAAACACATCTTCAGCAGATTTGGTACCCCTAGAGTATTAATCAGTGATGGGGGCACTCATTTCTGCAATAAACAGCTTTACTCTGCTTTGGTTCGTTATGGAGTTAGCCACAGGGTAGCTACTCCATATCACCCACAGACTAATGGGCAAGCTGAAGTCTCAAATAGAGAACTCAAAAGAATCCTGGAATGGACTGTAATTAACCGTAGAAGGGATTGGGCAAGAAGCTTGGATGATGCTCTGCGGGCATACAGAACAACATTCAAGACCCCTATAGGGACCTCTCCATACCAGCTTGTGTATGGAAAGGCATGTCACTTGCCAGTGGAACTGGAACACAAGGCCTACTGGGCAACCAGATTCCTAAACCTTGATGCCAAGTTAGCTGGAGAAAAAAGATTGCTCCAGTTAAATGAGCTAGAGGAATTTAGACTCAATGCTTTCGAGAATGCAAAAATTTACAAAGAGAAAGCGAAAAGATGGCATGATAAGAAATTGTCATCCAGAGTCTTTGAGCCGGGGCAGAAAGTTCTGCTATTTAATTCTAGGCTCAAATTATTCTCCGAGAAATTAAAATCCCGGTGGAGAGGTCCATATGTGATTACAAGTGTATCACCATATGGATACATAGAGCTTCAGGATAATGAATCTAACAAAAAGTTCATTGTTAATGGACAGAGAGTTAAACATTATCTTGAAAGCAATTTTGAGCAAGAATGCTCAAAACTGAGACTTGATTAAAAGCTCAGTAATAGTCCAGCTAACGACATTAAAGAAGCACTTGCTGGGAGGCAACCCAGCCATTCACAAAATTTAATTTTATTTGTTTTTGCTAATTAATTGATTTTTACAGGTATATGTTAGAGTATCTTCAAAAGGTAAAATAGCAATTGATTGAATTAACAGAGTTACAGGGAAATTTGGAAGCTCACTGGCATGAAAAAGCCAGTAAGAAACGTTTTGGGCGTTGAACGCCCAAAAGAAGCACCCAGTGGGCGTTCAACGCCAGTAAGGGTAGCCATCTGGGCGTTAAACGCCAGAAAGAAGCATCTTCTGGGCGTTGAACGCCAGAAAGAAGCACCTTCTGGGCGTTTAACGCCAGATTGATAGCGTCCTGGGCATTCAGAAAAACGCCCAGTGACAAAGGACTTCCTGGTGTTCAACGCCAGAAAGAAGCAACAGCTGGGCGTTGAACGCCCAGGAGAAGCAACAATCGGGCGTTAAACGCCCAAAACATGCAGCAGTTGGGCGTTTAACGCCAGGATGGTGGGGATGAGGTAAAATTCGTTTTCCTGCACAAATTTTCTAATTTTTATGTTTCAATTCATGATTTCTTGCATAAACATGTTTCAAAATATCATCCTTCAATTCCAAAAATTTTAATCCTAATTTCTAAAAACCCTAATTTCTAAAATCCTTTTTTCAAAAATATCAAATGTATCTTACTTCATAAACACAAATCTTTTTCAAATCTTTTTCAACTCATCATATCTTTTGGATTTCGAAATTGCCTCTCCCTCTATTCCTCTTCTATCCTTTATTTTGCTTAAGGACAAGCAAACCTCTAAGTTTGGTGTGATTTGCCATAATCACTGAGCTAAAACTCATCAAGATCATGGCACCTAAGGGAACAGGAAGAGCAAGGGCGTAACTTAAAGGAACTGAAGCATCAGAACTTATCTCTTGAAGGACCAAGCACCCCACAGACTAGAGGAACATCCACTTCCCAAAATACAGGTTGTTAAGTTCTAATTTTAAGTTTTAACTCTGTGATAGTATTATTATAGAAATTTACCTTAGAAGTTATATAGGAGTAGTAGTAATTAGCATGTCTATTTTGGTCTTATTTCCAATCAAGCTATAATTTATTTTTCTCATCATCATCAAACATGAATAAAATAGTAGATTTTTAGAATAAAGAGGCAGTATTTTTTCGAGTTCTTAATAAGGAAAATTCTAATTATTTATATGTGGTGGCAATACTTTTTGTCTTCTGAATGAATGCCTGAACAGTGTATATTTTTGATATTGAATTTTATGAATGTTAAAATTGTTGGCTCTTGAAAGAATGATGAAAAAGAGAAATGTTATTGATGATCTGAAAAATAAAAAAAAATTGATTCTTGAAGTAAGAAAAAGCAGTGAAAAAGCAAAAGCTTGTGTGAAAAAAAAAATAAATAATTAGAAAGAAAAAGAAAAAGCAAGCAGAAAAAGCCAATAGCCCTTAAAACCAAAAGGCAAGGGTGAAAAGGATCCAAGGCTTTGAGCATCAGTGGATAGGAGGGCCCAAGGAAGTAGTTCCAGGCCTAAGCGACTAAATCAAGCTGTCCCTAACCATGTGCTTGTGTCATGAAGGTCCAAGTGAAAAGCTTGAGACTGAGTGGTTAAAGTCGTGATCCAAAGCAAAAGAGTGTGCTTAAGAGCTCTGGACACCTCTAACTGGGGACTCTAGCAAAGCTGAGTCACAATCTGAAAAGGTTCACCCAGTCATGTGTCTGTGGCATTTATGTATCCGGTGGTAATACTGGAAAACAAAGTGCTTAGGGCCACGGCCAAGACTCATAAAGTAACTGTGTTCAAGAATCAACACACTACACTAGGAGAATCAATAATACTATCTAAATTCTGAGTTCCTATGGATGCCAATCATTTTGAATTTCAAAGGATAAAGGGAGATGCCAAAACTGTTCAGAAACAAAAAGCTACAAGCCCCGCTCATCTAATAAGAATCTGAGCTCCATTTAAAACTCTTAGATATTATTACTTCTTAATTTCTTTTTATCCTATTTTATTTATCTAGTTGCTTGAGGACAAGCAACAGTTTAAGTTTGGTGTTGTGATGAGCGGATATTTTATACGCTTTTTGGGGGTAATTTCATGTAGATTTTAGTATGTTTTAATTGGTTTTTAGTAGAATATTATTAGTTTTTAGGCAAAAATCATATTTCTGGACTTTACTATGAGTTTGTGTGTTTTTCTGTGATTTCAGGTATTTTCTGGCTGAAGTTGAGGGAGCTGAGCAAAAATCTGAGTTAGACTGAAAAAGGACTGCTGATGTTGTTGGATCCTGACCTCCCTACACTCGAAATGGATTTTATGGAGCTACAAAAGTTCAATTGGCGCGCTCTCAACGGTGTTGGAAAGTAGACATCCAGGGCTTTCCAGCAATATATAATAGTCCATACTTTGCGCGAAGATAAATGACGTAAACTGGCGTTCAATGCCAGTATCATGCTGCTGTCTGGCGTCCAGCGCCAAAAACAGGTTACAAGTTGGAGTTCAACGCCAGAAACAGGTTAGAACCTGGTGTTGAACGCCCAAAACAGCCCTAGGCACGTGAGAAGCTTAAGCCTCAGCCTCAGCACACACCAAGTGGGCCCCAGAAGTGGATTTCTGCATCATCTATCATAGTTTACTCATTTTCTGTAAACCTAGGTTACTAGCTTACTATTTAAACAACTTTTAGAGACTTATTTTGCACCTCATGACATTTTCAGATCTGAATTTTATACACTTTGACGGCATGAGTCTCTAAACTCCATTGTTGGGGGTGAGGAGCTCTGCAGCGTCTCAATGAATTAATGCAATTGCTTTTATTTCTCCACTCAAACGTTTGTATGCTACTATCTAAGATGTTCATTCGCGCTTAATTATAGAGAAGGTGATGATCCGTGACACTCATCACCTTTCCTAACTCATGAATGCGTGCCTGACAAACACCTCCGTTCTACATCAGATTGAATGAGCTTCTCTTAGATTCTTTAATCAGAATCTTCGTGGTATAAGCTAGAACTGATGGCGGCCATTCTTGAGGATCCGGAAAGTCTAAACCTTGTCTGTGGTATTCCGAGTAGGATTCAAGGATTGAATGGCTGTGACGAGCTTCAAACTCGCGATTGCTGGGCGTGATGACAAACGCAAAAGGATCAATGGATCCTATTCCAACATGATCGAGAACCAACAGCTGATTAGCCGTGCTGTGACAGAGCATCTGGATCGTTTTCACTGAGAGGATGAGAGGTAGCCATTGACAATGGTGACACCCTACATACAGCTTGCCGTAGACGTGCTTTACAAACAATTGAGTTGAATATTACATTGCAGAGATTCAGAGGATAAAGCATCTCCAAAACTCCAACATATTTCCCATTACTGCACAACAAGTAATGATTTTATTCTCTTTTATTTTTCCAATCTAATAATTCCAACTGATAATTTTAATTAATATCCTGACTAAGAATAATAAAATAAACATAGCTTGCTTCAAACCAATAATCTCCGTGGGATCGACCCTTACTCACGTAAGGTATTATTTGGACGACCCAGTGCACTTGCTGGTTAGTTGTACGGATTACAAATTCGTGCACCAGTCAACAATTACCTAACCAAAGCCAAAAGGGGGGAAAAATCTAAATTATTTATATAAATAAAAGAAAACAATCATGAGTCTGAAATACCTCAAATTATACTAAATAGAGAAAATCCTAACATGAATGGTTCATAAGCCAAATAGGCAACATAAGTAATACAAAGTATTAAAGTATCTCAAAGTAGAAGAGAAGTCAAAATAAAGGAATATTGAACCTGATAGAAAGATGAGATTAAAATATTCCTAAGTTCTAAAAATCCTAATCCTAATCCTAAGAGAGGAGAGAACCTCTCTCTCTAAAAACTACATCTAAAATATGAAAAGTGTGAGTAATGATTGAATGATCTGAAGTATCCCCTTCATTCTTCCACTTTGCAGCCTTTAATCTGTGTTTTCTGGGCTTGAAACTGGGTCGGAAATAGCCCAGGATTCGCTGGTTATGAAATCTGCCATGCTGATTTTCGTCACTGCAACGCGTCCGCGTGGAGCACGTGTTCGCGTCACCTATCTGTACGGCCACTATGGCAAATTATATATCAAATCGAAACTCCGGACGTTATTTTTCCAACGCAACTAGAACCGCATCGTTTGAACTTCTATAGCTCAAGTTATAACCGTTTTAGTGCGATAGGGTCAGGCTGACAGCTTTGCAGTTCCTTCAACTTCTTGTATTCCTTCCACTTTTGCATGCTTCCTTTCCATCCTCTAAGCCATTTCTGCCCTGTAATCCCTGAAATCACTTAACAGACATATCAAGACATCGAATGATAATAAGAGAGGATTTAAATAAAAGAAAATAAAAGTCAAAGAAGCATGTTTTCAATCATAACATGCAATCAGGAAGGAGAATGTAAAACCATGCAAATCATATGAATAAGTGGGCAAAGGCTTGATAAAAACCACTCAATTGAGCACAAGATAAACCATAAGATAGTAGTTTATCAATCTCCCCACACTTAAACATTAGCATGTCCTCATGCTAAGCTCAAGAGAAGCTATAAAGGAGTGAAGAGGAAAGATAGAGAGTATGCAATGCAACCTATCTATGTGAATGCAACTACATGCAAAATGTTTCTACCTACTTGGTTAAAAGTAAATAAGTTCTCCAAGACAAATATGAATCAAATTCCACTAATTCAAATTATACAATAAAAAGCAAGTAAACTTGTAAGAAGATAGCTCATGAAAGCAGGGAACATAGAATCAAGCATTGAACCCTTACTGGTAGTGTATATCACTCTAACTCTCAAGTGTCTAGGGTCAATCACTCTACTCTTCCCTAATCATGCTTTCTAAATTTTGTTCTTCATCTAATCAATCAACAATATTTAGCATACCAATGCAAACATCATGAGGTCTTTTCAGGGTTGTAATGGGGCTGAGGTAAAGGTAAGGATATATGTATGGCCAAGTGAGCTAACAAAGTGAATCCTTGATTAGTCTAAGATCTCACCTAACATATACATACTTTATACAATTTAAAATGCTTTACATAGCTACCCAAATTTTTCCCATTTTTGTATTACATGCTCGTGTATTAAACTTATTTTTGAATTTTGTCCCATGTGTATTGATTCTTTTTATTTTGCATTTGGGGTAATATATATATTTTTTTGTATCCTCTTATTTAATTACTTCATCATTTTTTTATTATTTTTTTAATTTTTTTTATATATCAATGCACATGATAATTTAATTATTTTGATTTCACATGAGCATGCTTCCCAAATTTTCAAATAACTTATTCAATTTAATTTCCTACTTTTTTTTATCATCCCATGTTCCCATAAAATTCCCCATACTTAAATTATACACAATATCTATCTTAAGCTAACCAAGGATTCAACTTGGGATTTTTATTTTGTTTTTCTGCTTAAGGCTAGTAATGTGGTTATGAAATAGAAGGGGGTTAAAAGGCTCAAGGGGGCTAACAAAGGTGATTTAAAGGGTAGGCTTATTTGGGATAAGTGAGTAAAAATTTAAATAATGGCCTCAATCATATGCAAGCATGTAAATACACTAAATAATGGACATATAGACTGGAACAAAATAAAGATTACAATCATAGAGAAGAAAATACACAAGAATAAAAATATTTATGGTTAAATAATGTAACCATGTAATTAGGCTCAAATCTCACAAGTTGTGTGTTCTAGCTTTTAACTATGTTCCAAATACAACTTCCAAACAAATTTAACATTTAAATTTTGATTTAAATTAGTGAAATTTTTTTTTTCAAAAATAGGGTCTTAAAAAGAAACTCATTACTTTAACCAAGCAGTAGCTAAATGCATAAAATCAAACAAACATATAATGCAACATGCAAATGCAACAATGAACTAACAAAGAAAATGAAACAATGGTATTGAAAAGAAGAAAATAGCTAACCCATGGAGATCGGTATCGACCTCCCCACACTTAAAGATTACATCGTCCTCGGTGCATGCTGAGATGTGCAGGTGGACGGGTTGCTCCAATTGATGCTTTTCTCCAAAGATTGTGCGGTAGACTTGTTCACTGTTCCAGTTTGAAACTCGTCGTTATCCCTCTTGGTGGCTAGCCTGAAAGAAGAGGAAAAAGAAGAAGAAAAAGTAACCCAGAAATAAAGATAAAAAAATAAATAAAGTCTAGGTGGGTTAATGCCAAATAATGAGGGTCTCAATTACATGGTAGCTACAACATGCAAGTGAGAAAATAATAGAAGCACATGGCATGTCAACTAAATAGCAAACAAGTTAAGAAGCACCTAAAATAATGCAGGAGATATGCAACAGATGAGTAAAAAGATTGTAACACCAATGTAAAACAGCAAATATAGAAAAGAAAGGGAGAAGAAAAGAAAGAAGAGAGTAAAGAGAGAAGAAGAAAAAGAATGAATAAGATGAAGAAATAGAGATAATAGAAGAAAGTAAAGAAGGAAGAAGAAAGAATTAAGAAAGGGGAAAGAAAAGATTTAGATTTGGGGAAGAAAAGATAAGATATCTTGGCCGATTTGGATAAGCTGTGTGACGTGCGGAAAACGATCCGACACAAAACTCACCGGCAAGTGCACCGGGTCGCATCAAGTAATAAAAACTCACGGGAGTGAGGTCGATCCCACAGGGATTGAAGGATTGAGCAATTTTAGTTTAGTGGTTGATTTAGTCAAGCGAATCAATATTTGGTTGAGTGATTTGTGATTTGCAGAATTTAAATTGCACTGAAAGTAAATGGAATGTGTAGATTGCATGAAATTAAAGAGAGCAAGAATTAAATTGCTGAATCTTAAAGAACAAGTAATATAAATTGCAGAAATTTAGAATGCAAGAAATGTAAATTGCGGAATCTTAAATTGCAAGAAATGTAAATGACTTGAATTGTAAAGGGAATTGGGAATTGGATTTGCAGAAATTAAACAAGGAAAAGTAAATTGCATCAAACAGAAGAGTAAAAAGGGGTTTGGGATTGAATCGGATATGAGGCAGAAAAGTAAATGAACATAGCAAGCAGTAAACAAAGAATTGGAGTGGGAAATTCAGATCTCAGGGGTCCAGAGACTAGAAAACCAAGTCTAGATCTCACTACCTTCCTTGATCTAACAAGAACACTTGCAAAGAAATTGTAAATTGCAAAGAAAGTAGATGAAGAGCAATTAACAGAAATTTAAACTCAATTATGCAGTAAAGAAACAGAGAGATCCAAGGATGAGATTGAAACATAATTTCTTCAATTCTCCAACCCAAGATCCAAGACAAAGTAATTGAAATTGAAAACAATAAAACTAAGAGGAAGGGAATTGAATTCTCCCTCCCCGAAACTAAGAAATTAAAGATCACTCAGTAACTAAAACTCTATGAAAATTCAAAAGGAAAGCTCTATGAAAAATAAGAAAAGAAAGCTCTCCGAATAACTTGAATTCTAGCCTATTTATACACTTTCTTCAAATGATCTTCAAGCCTTGAGTTGGGCCTTTGCTCTTGGTGGAATTGGGTTGAAAGAGGCCTTGGTTGATTGCTCTTGAAGTTTGGAGAGGAACCAAAGTGAACCAATTGAACCGGATTGGATTTTTGTAGAAGTTGGAGTAAAAGTTTGAGTCAAAGTTAGGGGTCTAACTTTGAGGCTAACTTTTCATATCAGCTAGCAAAATTTACTGATGCCAACGTTGGTGCCAAAGTTAGGGGTCTAACTTTGGCTCCAACATTGGCCATTCCTAATGCACCAATGGCGCCAACGTTAGCCCAAAAGTTAGGGGGCTAACGTTGGCGCAAACTTTTGCCCCTAGCCTTACAACTTCATGTGCCAACGTTAGCCCAAAAGTTAGGGGGCTAACGTTGGCGCAAACGTGAGTAGCCCTGGGACATATTTTTCATGCCAACGTTAGCCTCCAAGTTAGGGGGCTAACGTTGGCGCAAACGTTGAGTAGCCCTGGGACAAATTTTTCATGCCAACGTTAGCCTCCAAGTTAGAGGGCTAATGTTGGCGCAAACGTTGAGTAGCCCTGGGGTGATTTTTCCAATTCTCACGTTAGCCTCCAAGTTAGGGGTCTAACTTTGAGGCTAACTTTTCAACCAAAAGTTTGTGCAAAAGTTTGAGGGCTAACTTCAAGTCCAACTTTATACTTCCTGGTTCAATTTCACTTGTTTCATTGTCCTCTCTTTGCTTCTAGCCATTCCTTCTTACTTCAACCTTTCTCCAAGCTTTCTTCACCTATCATTAATCAACCAAACACATCAAAGCTATGCTCAAAATCATGAGATGTTCATTCTATCCTAATATGTAACCATTATGGCATCAAATCTCATGAAAAAGCATGAATTTATCTATGGTTGATTCAATCAAAGGAAGCATGCAAATTCTACCCAATTTAGCTTGCTTAGGCCTCAAGAAAGTGCATAATTTATGTGAAAACAAAAGAAAAAGACTAGTGAAACTAGGCTAAGATGACTTGTCATCACAACACCAAACTTAAAGCTTGCTTGTCCCCAAGCAAGAAATGAATTATGCTCAGAGGTTCTTTCAATTAAGATGGATTGAAGAACACTTGTAAAGTACATTGAGTGAAGTGATTAAGTAACAGTGGGGTGAACTCTAAATCATATGCTCATGCAAGGGCTTCAGTGCTCACTAGTCCTCACATATTGGGAGTCGTAGGTCTTAGAATTTTCATCCGAATGGTATCATAGAGATCTCTTTATATGTAATCACCTTGAAGCAGCTTATAGTTTCTGAGCTTTGACCTCGACTCTAAGTGTCATGTCTCAAGGCGGCTCTTTAAATAAGTTTTCAATCAATACTCCTAAACCAGTTGGTTTTAAGGTATTAGGTGTTAAAGCACCCCTAAGGATTTACTTGCTCAAGCCTCTTTCCTTGACACACTTCAACCACAAGCATTTACTAGGATAACAACTCTTTGAGTTTTTGTTTCTTTCTTTCTTTTTCTGCCTAGTAATTGATGCTCAGAGCCTTGGGCCATGTTCTTTTTGTTTTTGAATTTTCTTTACTTTTCCTTTTTTTTTTGTTAGCTACTTCTCGGATCAATTGATTTTTGAGAATCTCCACAATACTTCTTTGAACTTCATATCCTGCCTATGAGCTCTCATGCAAGTTTTCACAAGCATGCAACCTCAATACATATCATACAACTAGAACCACCACTTCTCCTAATCTTTTGCTTACCTCAAAATTGTTAATTCCTCAATCCTTCGTTTCAAAGAACTTTCATATGATACATCCTTGAAAATTGAGTGCAAACAAGTTTTGAAGATAAGGATGTTGTGAATAATCAAGCATCTTGCTGATTGAATTATAAAGAAAGATTATGCTATGCAAGTAGGCAGGGGTACATAAAGGAAACCATACTGTGCAGACAGGCAAGACAAATAAGGATACAATCCAACTTTCAATTACAGCAATATTTGATGTACAATTATCACTTAACAATACAACCTGTTGCAGTTCACTTGCTTTCCTTCTTCTTATCATCATCAATGCTGACTTTCATGTTCATCTTTCTCCTCTTTGGTTGATGATGCTAAAAATCTCCAAAAGTTTGTATGATATTCTGCAGTGACATTGGAAGCTGCTTGTTCCCCAAGCACTTAGAAACAGTGGTTAGTCTGCATGATTTATTTGTGGGCTTTTTGAACTTACTTTGGTGTGGGAACACTGATGAGCGGATAATTTGTACGCTTTTTGGCATTGTTTTTAGTATGTTTTTGGTAGTTTTAGTTGAGTTTTTAGTATATTTTTATTAGTTTTTAGTTAAAATTCACTTTTCTGGACTTTACTATGAGTTTGTGTGTTTTTCTGTGATTTCAAGTATTTTCTGGCTGAAATTGAGGGACCTGAGCAAAAATCTGATCCAGAGACTCAAAAGGACTGCAGATGCTGTTTGGATTCTGACCTCCTGCATTCGAAGTGGATTTTCTGGAGCTACAGAAGCCCAATGGCGCGCTCTCAACGGCGTTGGAAAGTAGACATCCTGGGCTTTCCAGCAATATATAATAGTCCATACTTTGCCCAAGATTTGATGGCCCAAACCGGCGTTCAAAGTCACTTACAGAAATTCCAGCGTTAAACGCCGGAACTGGCACCTAAATGGAGTTAAACGCCCAACTGGATTAAAAGCTGGCGTTTAACTCCAAGAAGAGTCTCTACACGAAAATGCTTCATTGCTCAGCCCAAGCCACACCAAGTGGCCCGGAAGTGGATTTTTATGTCATTTACTCATCTTTGTAAACCTTAGGCTACTAGTTTCTTATAAATAGGACCTTTTACTATTGTATTATCATCTTGGTTCTTCTGGTTCCCTCTCTGGGGCCGAAACCAATGATCACTTTTGTTCTTATGTATTTTCAACGGTGGAGTTTCTACACACCATAGATTAAGGTGTGGAGCTCTGCTGTACCTCGAGTATTAATGCAATTACTATTGTTCTTCCATTCAATTCCACTTGTTCTTTGTCCAAGATATCACTTGTTCTTCAACTTGATGAAGGTGATGATTGACGCCCATCACCATTCTCACCCATGAACAAAGTGACTGACAACCATTCTTGTTCTACAAGCATCTGAGGCTCTAGTGAATATCTCTTTGATTCTTTAATCGGAATCTTCGTGGTATAGGCAGGACCTGATGGCGGCATTCAAGAGAATCCGAAAGGTCTAAACCTTGTCTGTGGTATTTTGAGTAGGATTCAATGATTGAATGACTGTGACGTGCTTCAAACCTGTAACCTACTGGGCGTTAGTGACAGACGCAAAGAGGGATTCTATTCCGGTAGGGGAGGGAACCAAAACCGTGATTGGCAGTACTATGACAGAGTGCGTGCATTAGCTTCACTGCGAGGATGGGAGGTAGCCATTGACAACGGTGAAACCCTACACGAGCTTGCCATGGAAAGGAGTAAGAAGGATTGGATGAAGACAGTAGGAAAGCAGAGAGACGGAAGGGAAGGCATCTTCATATGCTTGTCTGAAGCTCTTACACCAATGATATACATAAGTATCTCTATCTTTATCTTTATGTTTTCGTTCATCACCATTATACATTTGAGTTTGCCTGACTGAGATTTACAAGGTGACCATAGCTTGCTTCATACCAACAATCTCCGTGGGATCGACCCTTACTCACGTAAGGTATTACTTGGACGACCCAGTGCACTTGCTGGTTAGTTGTGTGAAGTTGTAGTGATCACAATTTCGCGCACCAAGTTTTTGGCGCCGTTGCCGGGGATTGTTCTTGTGTATGGACAACTGACGGTTCATCTTGTTGCTTAGATTAGGTATTATTTTTTCAGAGTTCTTAAGAATGAATTCTAGTGTTTCAAGGTGATGTTCTTATCATCACCAAAGCTGATTGATCATCATCAATTTAGCTCTTGAATGCAATGTCCTGCTGAAGCTTAGCCGGCCATGTCTAATTCCTTTAGACTAAAGCTTTAGACTAACATTGCATGATTCCTGGAATTCTCATTAAGAATTTTGATACCTTTATTTTCCTTTTCACTTAATTTTCGAAAAAAACCCAAAAAAATTACAAAATCATAAAATCCAAAAATATTTTTTGTTTGAGTCTAGAGTCTCATCTTAAGTTTGGTGTCAATTGCATGCTTCTGTTTTTCTTGCATTTTTCGAATTTATGCATGTGTCTTCACTAATCTTCAAGTTGTTCTTGATGATTTCCTTGTTTTGATCTTTGAATTCTATTGACTTGAGTGTTTTGTTGTTTCTCATATGCATTCTCAGCTTGTTAGTGTCAGTAGTATACAAACTGCTAAGTTTGGTGTCTTGCATGCATTGTTATTTGATTCTTGTTGCATTTTGATTATTAAAAATCCAAAAATATTTTTAATTTGTGTCTTTTCAAGTCAATGATACAAAGAATTGAAGGTTCAGAACATACTGCAGAGGAATTATACAGAAAAAGCTGAGCATTCAAAAATGCCCAGTGAAGAAGGCAGACTGGCGTTTAAACGCCAGCCAGGGTGCCTGGCTGGGCGTTTAACGCCCAAAAGGGTAGTAGTTTGGGCGTTAAACGCCAGAATGTGCACATTCTGGGCGTTTAACGCCAGGATGGTGCTAGGGGGAGAATTTTGTTTTCAAATCAATTTTTTTTCAAGTTTTCAAGGTTTTTCAAAATCAAATCTTTTTCAAATCATATCTTTTCAATCAAATGTTTTTAAAATCAATTTCTTTCCTTTTTCAAAGATACTTACTAACAATTAAAGATTTGATTGAACATTTTTTGCCTTTTCTGTTGAGAAAGGTTTTATGTTTGAATCATATCTTTTCTTGTTAGGCAAGTCATTAATTTTTAAAATCATATCTTTTCAAATTGTTTTCAAATCATATCTTTTTAAAATTGTTTTAAAATCAAATCTTTTTAAATTTGTTTTCAAATCATATCTTCTCAATCACATTTTTTTAAACCAATCATATCTTCTTAATCACATCTTTTTCAAAATAGTTTTCAATCAAATCTTTTTAACTTCTAATTTCAAAATTTTTCAAAATCACTTGATTTCTTTCCCACTTTTATTTTCGAAAATCAATTAGTGTTTTTCAAAATTTTTCAAATCTTTTACTTAATTTTCGAAAATTACTTCCCTTCTTCTCACATCCTTCTGTTTATGGACTAACACTATCCCTTAATGCAAATTCGAACTCCATCTTCTTTGATAAGTTCGAATTTTCTACTTCTGTCTTCTATTTCTCTTCTTCCTCTGACACCTCAAGGAATCTCTATACTGTGACATAGAGGATTCCATATTTTCTTGTTCTCTTCTCTTTCATATGAGCAGGAACAAAGACAAGGCATTCTTGTTGAAGCTGACCCTGAACCTGAAAGGACCTTGAAGAGAAAGCTAAGAGAAGCCAAAACACAACTCTCTTTAGAGGACCTGACCGAATTCTTCAAGAAGAAGAACACATGGCAGCCGAAAACAACAACAATGCCAACAATGCAAGGAAGGTGCTGGGTGACTTTACTGCACCTACTCCCAACTTCTATGGGAGAAGCATCTCTATCCCTGCCATTGGAGCAAACAACTTTGAGCTTAAGCCTCAATTAGTTTCTCTAATGCAACAGAATTGCAAGTTCCATGGACTTCCATTGGAAGATCCTCATCAGTTTTTAGCTGAGTTCTTGCAAATCTGTGACACAGTCAAGACTAATGGGGTTGACCCTGAGGTCTACAGACTGATGCTATTCCCTTTTGTTGTAAGAGACAGAGCTAGGACATGGTTGGACTCTCAACCTAAAGAAAGCCTGGACTCTTGGGAAAAGCTAGTCAATGCCTTCTTGGCAAAGTTCTTTCCACCACAAAGATGGAGTAAGCTTAGAGTGGAAGTCCAAACCTTCAGACAGAAGGATGGAGAATCCCTCTATAAAGCTTGGAAAAGATACAAACAATTAATCAGAAAATATCCTTCAGACATGCTTTCTGAATGGAGCATCATAGGTATTTTCTATGATGGTCTCTCTGAACTATCCAAGATGTCTTTGGATAGCTCTGCTGGAGGATCTCTTCATCTGAAGAAGACGCCTACAGAGGCTCAAGAGCTCATTGAAATGGTTGCAAATAACCAATTCATGTACACTTCTGAAAGGAATCCTGTGAACAATGGGACTAGTCAGAAGAAAGGAGTTCTTGAGATTGATGCTCTAAATGCCATTCTGGCTCTGAATAAAATATTGACCCAACAAGTCAATTTAATTTCTCAAAGTCTGTCTGGAATGCAAAATGCACCAAGCAGTACTAAGGATGCTTCATCTGAGGAAGAAGCTTATGATCCTGAGAACCCTTCAATGGAAGAGGTGAATTACCTAGGAGAACCCTATGGAAACACCTATAATTCTTCATGGAGAAATCACCCAAATTTCTCATGGAAGAATCAGGAGAGACCTCAAAAAGGTTTCAATAATAATGGTGGAAGAAACAGGTTTAACAATGGCAAACCTTTTCCATCATCTTCTCAGCAACAGACAGAGAATCCTAAGCAGAACCCCTCTGACTTAGCAACCATGGTCTCTGATCTAATTAAAACCACTCAAAGTTTCATGAATGAAACAAGGTCTTCCATTAAGAATTTGGAAGGACAAGTGGGACAGCTGAGCAAGAAAGTTACTAAACTCCCTCCAAGTACTCTTCCAAGCAACACAGAAGAAAATCCAAAAGGAGAGTGCAAAGCCATCAATATGGCCGAATTTGGAGAGGAAAGGGAGGAAGTGAACGCCACTGAAGAAGACCTCAGTGGGCGTGCACAAGCCTCCAATGAGTTCCCCAATGAGGAACCATGGGAATCTGAGGCTCAAAATGAGACCATAGAGATTCCATTGGACTTACTTCTGCCTTTCTTGAGCTCTGATGAGTATTCTTCCTCTAAAGAGGATGAGTATGTCACTGAAGAACAAGTTGCTAAATATCTTGGAGCAATCATGAAGCTGAATGACAAGTTATTTGGAAATGAGACTTGGGAAGATGAATCTCCCTTGCTCACCAAAGAACTGGATGACTTGTCTAGGCAGAAATTACCTCAAAAGAGACAAGATCCTGGGAAGTTTTCAATACCTTGTACCATAGGCACCATGACCTTCAAGAAGGCCTTGTGTGACTTAGGGTCAAGTGTGAACCTCATGCCTCTCTCTGTAATGGAGAAGCTAGGGATCTTTGAGGTACAAGCTGCAAGAATCTCATTGGAGATGGCAGACAACTCAAGAAAACAAGCTTATGGACTTGTAGAGAATGTTTTGGTTAAGATTGAAGACCATTACATCCCTACTGATTTCATAGTCCTAGAGACTGGGAAATGCATGGATGAATCTATCATCCTTGGCAGACCCTTCCTAGCCACAGCAAAGGCTGTGATTGATGTTGATGGAGGTGAACTGATCATTCAAGTGAATGAAAAATCCTATGTGTTTAAGGCTCAAGGATATCCCTCTGTCACCATGGAGAAGAAGTATGAAGAGCTTCTCTCAAATCAGAGACAAATAGAGCCCCCACAGTCAAACTCTAAGTTTGGTGTTGGGAGGCCACAACCAAACTCTAAGTTTGGTGTTGAACCCCCACATTCAAACTCTAAGTTTGGTGTTGGGAGGTTCCAACATTGCTCTGATCATTTATGAGGCTCCATGAGAGTCCTCTGTCAAGCTACTGACATTAAAGAAGCGCTTGTTGGGAGGCAACCCAATGATTATAGTTAACTATTTTCTTTTGTTATTTTATTTTTTTTTGTAGGTTGATGATCATAAGAAGTCACAAAATCAATGAAAAAAGCAAAAACAGAATGAAAAAACAGGAAGAAAAACAGCACACCCTGGAGGAAGAACTCACTGGCGTTTAAACGCTAGTGAGGCTAGCAGTTGGGCGTTTAACGCCCAGTCTGGCACCATTCTGGGCGTTTAACGCCAGAAAGGGGCACCAGACTGGCGTTAAACGCCAGAGAAGGGCAAGAACCTGGCGTTAAACGCCAGGAATGGGCACCAGCCCGGCGTTTAACGCCAGAAATGGCTCAAAACGTGGATTTTGATGCCATTTGGTGCAGGGATGACTTTTTCTTGACACCTCAGGATCTGTGGACCCCACAGGATCCCCACCAACCCCACCACTCTCTCTTCTTCTTCTTCACCCATTCACCAATCACCTCAACATCTCCTTCTCTTCACCACTCACATCCATCCTTCATAAACCACCACTTCTACCCCTTTTTTGGCCGAACCACAAAGCCATCTCCCTCTCCCCCATTTCTTCTTCTTCTACTCTCTTCTTTCTTTCTTTTGCTCGAGGACGAGCAAACCTTTTAAGTTTGGTGTGGTAAAAGCATTGCTTTTTGTTTTTCCATAACCATTTATGGCATCCAAAGCCGGTTCAACTGAGAAGGCATGACCTCAAGCCCATCACTAAGAAGAAGATGGAGCAAACAAGAGACCCCTCTCATCAAGAAATCCCTGAGATACCTCAAGGGATGCACTTTCCTCCACAAGACTACTGGGAGCAAATTAACACCTCACTAGGAAAATTAAGTTCTAACATGGGACAACTAAGGGTGGAGCACCAAGAACATGCCATCCTCCTCCATGAAATTGGAGAAGATCAAAGGATCATGAGAGAGGAGCAACAAAGACAAGGAAGAGACATTGAGGAGCTCAAGTACTCCATAGGATCTTCAAGAAGAAGAAAGAGCTGCCATCACTAAGGTGGACCCGTTCTTTAATCTCCTTGTTCTTTATTTTTCTGTTTTTCGAATTTTAGTGCTTTATGTTTATCCATGTTTGTGTCTTATGATCATTAGTGTCTTAGTGTCTATGCCTTAAAGCTATGAATATGAATCCATCACCTTTCTTAAATGAAAACTGTTTTTATCACAAAAGAACAAGAAGTACAGGATTTCAAATTCATCTTTAAAACTAGCTTAATTAGTTTGATGTGGTGACAATACTTGTTGTTTTCTAAATGTATGCTTAAACAATGCATATGTCTTTTGAATTTGTGGTTCATGAATGTTAAAATTGTTGGCTCTTGAAAGAATGATGAAAAAGGAGACATGTTACTGAGGATCTGAAAAATCATAAAAATGATTCTTGAAGCAAGAAAAAGCAGTGAATACAAAAAAAAAGAAAAAAAAAGAGAAAAAGAAGGAGAAAAACGAAAAAAAGGGGAAAAAGAAAGAAAAAGAAAGAAATAAAGTTGTGATCCAAGGCAATAAGAGTGTGCTTAAGAACCCTGGACACCTCTAATTGGGGACTTTAGCAAAGCTGAGTCACAATCTGAAAAGGTTCACCCAATTATGTGTCTGTGGCATATATGTATCCGGTGGTAATACTGGAAGACAGAGTGCTTTGGGCCACGGCCAAGACTCAATAAGTAGCTGTGTTCAAGAATCATCATACTTAACTAGGAGAATCAATAACACTATCTGGATTCAGAGTTCCTAAAGAAGCCAATCATTCTGAATTTCAAAGGATAAAGTGAGATGCCAAAACTGTTCGGAGGCAAAAAGCTACTAGTCCCGCTCATCTAATTTGGAGCTTAGTTTCATTGATAATTTGGAGTCTATAGTATATTCTCTTCTTTTTATCTTATTTGATTTTCAGTTGCTTGGGGACAAGCAACAATTTAAGTTTGGTGTTGTGATGAGCGGATAATTTGTACGCTTTTTGGCATTGTTTTTAGTATGTTTTTGGTAGTTTTAGTTGAGTTTTTAGTATATTTTTATTAGTTTTTAGTTAAAATTCACTTTTCTGGACTTTACTATGAGTTTGTGTGTTTTTCTGTGATTTCAGGTAT
This sequence comes from Arachis stenosperma, assembly GCF_014773155.1. NCBI lineage: Eukaryota > Viridiplantae > Streptophyta > Magnoliopsida > Fabales > Fabaceae > Arachis > Arachis stenosperma. The sequence goes on along the minus strand of NC_080377.1, from coordinate 65,332,349 downwards.
TTTCTGGCTGAAATTGAGGGACCTGAGCAAAAATCTGATCCAGAGACTCAAAAGGACTGCAGATGCTGTTGGATTCTGACCTCCCTGCATTCGAAGTGGATTTTCTGGAGCTACAGAAGCCCAATTGGCGCGCTCTTAACGGCGTTGGAAAGTAGACATCCTGGGCTTTCCAGCAATATATAATAGTCCATACTTTGCCCAAGATTTGATGGCCCAAACCGGCGTTCAAAGTCACTTACAGAAATTCCAGCGTTAAACGCCGGAACTGGCACCTAAATGGGAGTTAAACGCCCAAACTGGATTAAAAGCTGGCGTTTAACTCCAAGAAGAGTCTCTACACGAAAATGCTTCATTGCTCAGCCCAAGCACACACCAAGTGGGCCCGGAAGTGGATTTTTATGTCATTTACTCATCTTTGTAAACCTTAGGCTACTAGTTTCTTATAAATAGGACCTTTTACTATTGTATTATCATCTTGGTTCTTCTGGTTCCCTCTCTGGGGCCGAAACCAATGATCACTTTTGTTCTTATGTATTTTCAACGGTGGAGTTTCTACACACCATAGATTAAGGTGTGGAGCTCTGCTGTACCTCGAGTATTAATGCAATTACTATTGTTCTTCCATTCAATTCCACTTGTTCTTTGTCCAAGATATCACTTGTTCTTCAACTTGATGAAGGTGATGATTGACGCCCATCACCATTCTCACCCATGAACAAAGTGACTGACAACCATTCTTGTTCTACAAGCATCTGAGGCTCTAGTGAATATCTCTTGGATTCTTTAATCGGAATCTTCGTGGTATAGGCAGGACCTGATGGCGGCATTCAAGAGAATCCGGAAGGTCTAAACCTTGTCTGTGGTATTTTGAGTAGGATTCAATGATTGAATGACTGTGACGTGCTTCAAACCTGTAACCTACTGGGCGTTAGTGACAGACGCAAAAGAGGGATTCTATTCCGGTAGGGGAGGGAACCAAACCGGTGATTGGCAGTACTGTGACAGAGTGCGTGCATTAGCTTTCACTGCGAGGATGGGAGGTAGCCATTGACAACGGTGAAACCCTACACGAGCTTGCCATGGAAAGGAGTAAGAAGGATTGGATGAAGACAGTAGGAAAGCAGAGAGACGGAAGGGAAGGCATCTTCATATGCTTGTCTGAAGCTCTTACACCAATGATATACATAAGTATCTCTATCTTTATCTTTATGTTATTTTCGTTCATCACCATTATACATTTGAGTTTGCCTGACTGAGATTTACAAGGTGACCATAGCTTGCTTCATACCAACAATCTCCGTGGGATCGACCCTTACTCACGTAAGGTATTACTTGGACGACCCAGTGCACTTGCTGGTTAGTTGTGTGAAGTTGTAGTGATCACAATTTCGCGCACCAAACACCAAACTTAGTACCTTGCCAAAGGTTTCCATTAACCATGGGTGAAATTCTTTTTCTCAAAAGTAATAAGGCTGAATACTAGAAAACAGCAAAAGAGTTAACTAATTCATCCATTATGCTTGAAGCCCCATATTATGCATAAGGTGAGAATGTGTGTCATAATGGGATTTTGGTGGAACACCAAACTTAGAATTCTTCATTCCCCCTTAGATTGTTTTAGTGTGCAACACCAAACTTAGCTTCTTGCAATCTAGATAAAACTAATTAACAGTTTTATTGAATTGGATATGAAAAGATGGTTACCTCTGGTTGGGTTGCCTCCCAACAAGGCTCTTTTATTGTCACTAGCTTGACATCCTCTGTGCTTGTTCAACTCAGATTCTGTGCTTCCTTCTCCTTGTCCTTTTGTCCTTCTAAGTGAGACTTTGCCTTATGATGTTCATCCTGGATGAGTGATTCTTTTCCTTTAGTCTTCTTCTCACTCACTTCTGTGAAGTTCTTAGCTAGTTGTTCCATTTGCCTCTCAATTCTCCCGAATGAAGCCTCATGGTTCTTGCTTATCATATCTTGATGTTTCATCATTCTTTCTACTACAATTTCTAGAGTGGTGATCCTTTGATCATCTTGTGAGATTGGTCGGTTGTGGGATGTTAGGGGTTGGAAGGATGGGTGATGTGGTGGTATGTTGTGATTGTTGTTGATATGGTGAATTTTTTGCAGGTTTGGGCAATTGGGGTTGTTGTAATTGAAGTCCCTTTGCTCCTGATATTGAGATTCCTTCATTCCTAGATAAGAATGTGGCTTCCATGGTGGAAATTGTGCCTTCACTGTGGTAGAATGGAGAAAGTCAATTTGTCTAGCTATTGACTCCAATTGTTGCTGCGTTTGCTGATGTAGCTGTTTGCTTTGATTCATGACTGCCTTCATTCCTTCAAGATTCATCATCTCCTTGTCTGAAGTTGCATTCTGTGGGGTCTCAAATGAGTGTTGGTTATTGGCTCTCTTGTTATTGAGCTCTGCAGTTCCTTGGCCAGCTGCTGTTGCTTTGAGAAGGTTATCTGAGACGTAATCCACTGTTCCTCTTGTTTCTGGGGTTAATCCTTCATAGAACGCTTGGAAACCCACTTTGTCAATTGCTTTCTTGTATTTTTCCCATGCTTTGAACAATGGTTCTTCCTCTCCTTGTATGAATGGATGTATCCCCTCTTTCATCTTAATGTTTTGTTGGGATGAGGAGAATTTGGCCAGAAATTTGGTAACCAAATCGTCCCAACTAGTAATACTTCCCTGGGGAAAGGTTTCGAACCATTGTGCAGCTTCATCCTTTAGTGAGAAGGGAAATAGCAAGAGCTTACAGGTGTCATGATTTACACCATTGGGGCTAACAGCACCACAAGTCTTTAGAAAAATGGATATATGCTGTTCAGGATCTTCCACTGGGTTTCCGCTGTAAGAACAATTTTTCTTGATTGATGTAATGAGTTGCGGCTTCATGTTGTGGTGTTCTTCTTTTTCAGAACTTGTGCCATGTTCTTTTTGTTTTTGAATTTTCTTTACTTTTCCTTTTTTTTTTGTTAGCTGCTTCTCGGATCATTGATTTTTGAGAATCTCCATAATACTTCTTTGAACTTCATATCCTGCCTATGAGCTCTCATGCAAGTTTTCACAAGCATGCAACCTCAATACATAATCATACAACTAGAACCACCACTTCTCCTAATCTTTTGCTTACCTCAAAATTGTTTAATTCCTCAATCCTTCGTTTCAAAGAACTTTCATATGATACATCCTTGAAAATTGAGTGCAAACAAGTTTTGAAGATAAGGATGTTGTGAATAATCAAGCATCTTGCTGATTGAATTATAAAGAAAGATTATGCTATGCAAGTAGGCAGGGGTATATAAAGGAAACCATACTGTGCAGACAGGCAAGACAAATAAGGATACAATCCAACTTTCAATTACAGCAATATTTGATGTACAATTATCACTTAACAATACAACCTGTTGCAGTTCACTTGCTTTCCTTCTTCTTATCATCATCAATGCTGACTTTCATGTTCATCTTTCTCCTCTTTGGTTGATGATGCTAAAAATCTCCAAAAGTTTGTATGATATTCTGCAGTGACATTGGAAGCTGCTTGTTCCCCAAGCACTTAGAAACAGTGGTTAGTCTGCATGATTTATTTGTGGGCTTTTTGAACTTACTTTGGTGTGGGAACACCAAACTTAGTACCTTGCCAAAGGTTTCCATTAACCATGGGTGAAATTCTTTTTCTCAAAAGTAATAAGGCTGAATACTAGAAAACAGCAAAAGAGTTAACTAATTCATCCATTATGCTTGAAGCCCCATATTATGCATAAGGTGAGAATGTGTGTCATAATGGGATTTTGGTGGAACACCAAACTTAGAATTCTTCATTCCCCCTTAGATTGTTTTAGTGTGCAACACCAAACTTAGCTTCTTGCAATCTAGATAAAACTAATTAACAGTTTTATTGAATTGGATATGAAAAGATGGTTACCTCTGGTTGGGTTGCCTCCCAACAAGCGCTCTTTTATTGTCACTAGCTTGACATCCTCTGTGCTTGTTCAACTCAGATTCTGTGCTTCCTTCTCCTTGTCCTTTTGTCCTTCTAAGTGAGACTTTGCCTTATGATGTTCATCCTGGATGAGTGATTCTTTTCCTTTAGTCTTCTTCTCACTCACTTCTGTGAAGTTCTTAGCTAGTTGTTCCATTTGCCTCTCAATTCTCCCGAATGAAGCCTCATGGTTCTTGCTTATCATATCTTGATGTTTCATCATTCTTTCTACTACAATTTCTAGAGTGGTGATCCTTTGATCATCTTGTGAGATTGGTCGGTTGTGGGGTGTTAGGGGTTGGAAGGATGGGTGATGTGGTGGTATGTTGTGATTGTTGTTGATATGGTGAATTTTTTGCAGGTTTGGGCAATTGGGGTTGTTGTAATTGAAGTCCCTTTGCTCCTGATATTGAGATTCCTTCATTCCTAGATAAGAATGTGGCTTCCATGGTGGAAATTGTGCCTTCACTGTGGTAGAATGGAGAAAGTCAATTTGTCTAGCTATTGACCCCAATTGTTGCTGCGTTTGCTGATGTAGCTGTTTGCTTTGATTCATGACTGCCTTCATTCCTTCAAGATTCATCATCTCCTTGTCTGAAGTTGCATTCTGTGGGGTCTCAAATGAGTGTTGGTTATTGGCTCTCTTGTTATTGAGCTCTGCAGTTCCTTGGCCAGCTGCTGTTGCTTTGAGAAGGTTATCTGAGACGTAATCCACTGTTCCTCTTGTTTCTGGGGTTAATCCTTCATAGAACGCTTGGAAACCCACTTTGTCAATTGCTTTCTTGTATTTTTCCCATGCTTTGAACAATGGTTCTTCCTCTCCTTGTGTGAATGGATGTATCCCCTCTTTCATCTTAATGTTTTGTTGGGATGAGGAGAATTTGGCCAGAAATTTGGTAACCAAATCGTCCCAACTAGTAATACTTCCCTGGGGAAAGGTTTCGAACCATTGTGCAGCTTCATCCTTTAGTGAGAAGGGAAATAGCAAGAGCTTACAGGTGTCATGATTTACACCATTGGGGCTAAAAGCACCACAAGTCTTTAGAAAAATGGATATATGCTGTTCAGGATCTTCCACTGGGTTTCCGCTGTAAGAACAATTTTTCTTGATTGATGTAATGAGTTGCGACTTCATGTTGTGGTGTTCTTCTTTTTCAGAACTTGTGCCATGTTCTTTTTGTTTTTGAATTTTCTTTACTTTTCCTTTTTTTTTTGTTAGCTGCTTCTCGGATCATTGATTTTTGAGAATCCCCACAATACTTCTTTGAACTTCATATCCTGCCTATGAGCTCTCATGCAAGTTTTCACAAGCATGCAACCTCAATACATAATCATACAACTAGAACCACCACTTCTCCTAATCTTTTGCTTACCTCAAAATTGTTTAATTCCTCAATCCTTCGTTTCAAAGAACTTTCATATGATACATCCTTGAAAATTGAGTGCAAACAAGTTTTGAAGATAAGGATGTTGTGAATAATCAAGCATCTTGCTGATTGAATTATAAAGAAAGATTATGCTATGCAAGTAGGCAGGGGTATATAAAGGAAACCATACTGTGCAGACAGGCAAGACAAATAAGGATACAATCCAACTTTCAATTACAGCAATATTTGATGTACAATTATCACTTAACAATACAACCTGTTGCAGTTCACTTGCTTTCCTTCTTCTTATCATCATCAATGCTGACTTTCATGTTCATCTTTCTCCTCTTTGGTTGATGATGCTAAAAATCTCCAAAAGTTTGTATGATATTCTGCAGTGACATTGGAAGCTGCTTGTTCCCCAAGCACTTAGAAACAGTGGTTAGTCTGCATGATTTATTTGTGGGCTTTTTGAACTTACTTTGGTGTGGGAACACCAAACTTAGTACCTTGCCAAAGGTTTCCATTAACCATGGGTGAAATTCTTTTTCTCAAAAGTAATAAGGCTGAATACTAGAAAACAGCAAAAGAGTTAACTAATTCATCCATTATGCTTGAAGCCCCATATTATGCATAAGGTGAGAATGTGTGTCATAATGGGATTTTGGTGGAACACCAAACTTAGAATTCTTCATTCCCCCTTAGATTGTTTTAGTGTGCAACACCAAACTTAGCTTCTTGCAATCTAGATAAAACTAATTAACAGTTTTATTGAATTGGATATGAAAAGATGGTTACCTCTGGTTGGGTTGCCTCCCAACAAGCGCTCTTTTATTGTCACTAGCTTGACATCCTCTGTGCTTGTTCAACTCAGATTCTGTGCTTCCTTCTCCTTGTCCTTTTGTCCTTCTAAGTGAGACTTTGCCTTATGATGTTCATCCTGGATGAGTGATTCTTTTCCTTTAGTCTTCTTCTCACTCACTTCTGTGAAGTTCTTAGCTAGTTGTTCCATTTGCCTCTCAATTCTCCCGAATGAAGCCTCATGGTTCTTGCTTATCATATCTTGATGTTTCATCATTCTTTCTACTACAATTTCTAGAGTGGTGATCCTTTGATCATCTTGTGAGATTGGTCGGTTGTGGGGTGTTAGGGGTTGGAAGGATGGGTGATGTGGTGGTATGTTGTGATTGTTGTTGATATGGTGAATTTTTTGCAGGTTTGGGCAATTGGGGTTGTTGTAATTGAAGTCCCTTTGCTCCTGATATTGAGATTCCTTCATTCCTAGATAAGAATGTGGCTTCCATGGTGGAAATTGTGCCTTCACTGTGGTAGAATGGAGAAAGTCAATTTGTCTAGCTATTGACCCCAATTGTTGCTGCGTTTGCTGATGTAGCTGTTTGCTTTGATTCATGACTGCCTTCATTCCTTCAAGATTCATCATCTCCTTGTCTGAAGTTGCATTCTGTGGGGTCTCAAATGAGTGTTGGTTATTGGCTCTCTTGTTATTGAGCTCTGCAGTTCCTTGGCCAGCTGCTGTTGCTTTGAGAAGGTTATCTGAGACGTAATCCACTGTTCCTCTTGTTTCTGGGGTTAATCCTTCATAGAACGCTTGGAAACCCACTTTGTCAATTGCTTTCTTGTATTTTTCCCATGCTTTGAACAATGGTTCTTCCTCTCCTTGTGTGAATGGATGTATCCCCTCTTTCATCTTAATGTTTTGTTGGGATGAGGAGAATTTGGCCAGAAATTTGGTAACCAAATCGTCCCAACTAGTAATACTTCCCTGGGGAAAGGTTTCGAACCATTGTGCAGCTTCATCCTTTAGTGAGAAGGGAAATAGCAAGAGCTTACAGGTGTCATATTTACACCATTGGGGCTAAAAGCACCACAAGTCTTTAGAAAAATGGATATATGCTGTTCAGGATCTTCCACTGGGTTTCCGCTGTAAGAACAATTTTTCTTGATTGATGTAATGAGTTGCGACTTCATGTTGTGGTGTTCTTCTTTTTCAGAACTTGTGCCATGTTCTTTTTGTTTTTGAATTTTCTTTACTTTTTTTTTTTTTTGTTAGCTGCTTCTCGGATCATTGATTTTTGAGAATCCCCACAATACTTCTTTGAACTTCATATCCTGCCTATGAGCTCTCATGCAAGTTTTCACAAGCATGCAACCTCAATACATAATCATACAACTAGAACCACCACTTCTCCTAATCTTTTGCTTACCTCAAAATTGTTTAATTCCTCAATCCTTCGTTTCAAAGAACTTTCATATGATACATCCTTGAAAATTGAGTGCAAACAAGTTTTGAAGATAAGGATGTTGTGAATAATCAAGCATCTTGCTGATTGAATTATAAAGAAAGATTATGCTATGCAAGTAGGCAGGGGTATATAAAGGAAACCATACTGTGCAGACAGGCAAGACAAATAAGGATACAATCCAACTTTCAATTACAGCAATATTTGATGTACAATTATCACTTAACAATACAACCTGTTGCAGTTCACTTGCTTTCCTTCTTCTTATCATCATCAATGCTGACTTTCATGTTCATCTTTCTCCTCTTTGGTTGATGATGCTAAAAATCTCCAAAAGTTTGTATGATATTCTGCAGTGACATTGGAAGCTGCTTGTTCCCCAAGCACTTAGAAACAGTGGTTAGTCTGCATGATTTATTTGTGGGCTTTTTGAACTTACTTTGGTGTGGGAACACCAAACTTAGTACCTTGCCAAAGGTTTCCATTAACCATGGGTGAAATTCTTTTTCTCAAAAGTAATAAGGCTGAATACTAGAAAACAGCAAAAGAGTTAACTAATTCATCCATTATGCTTGAAGCCCCATATTATGCATAAGGTGAGAATGTGTGTCATAATGGGATTTTGGTGGAACACCAAACTTAGAATTCTTCATTCCCCCTTAGATTGTTTTAGTGTGCAACACCAAACTTAGCTTCTTGCAATCTAGATAAAACTAATTAACAGTTTTATTGAATTGGATATGAAAAGATGGTTACCTCTGGTTGGGTTGCCTCCCAACAAGCGCTCTTTTATTGTCACTAGCTTGACATCCTCTGTGCTTGTTCAACTCAGATTCTGTGCTTCCTTCTCCTTGTCCTTTTGTCCTTCTAAGTGAGACTTTGCCTTATGATGTTCATCCTGGATGAGTGATTCTTTTCCTTTAGTCTTCTTCTCACTCACTTCTGTGAAGTTCTTAGCTAGTTGTTCCATTTGCCTCTCAATTCTCCCGAATGAAGCCTCATGGTTCTTGCTTATCATATCTTGATGTTTCATCATTCTTTCTACTACAATTTCTAGAGTGGTGATCCTTTGATCATCTTGTGAGATTGGTCGGTTGTGGGGTGTTAGGGGTTGGAAGGATGGGTGATGTGGTGGTATGTTGTGATTGTTGTTGATATGGTGAATTTTTTGCAGGTTTGGGCAATTGGGGTTGTTGTAATTGAAGTCCCTTTGCTCCTGATATTGAGATTCCTTCATTCCTAGATAAGAATGTGGCTTCCATGGTGGAAATTGTGCCTTCACTGTGGTAGAATGGAGAAAGTCAATTTGTCTAGCTATTGACCCCAATTGTTGCTGCGTTTGCTGATGTAGCTGTTTGCTTTGATTCATGACTGCCTTCATTCCTTCAAGATTCATCATCTCCTTGTCTGAAGTTGCATTCTGTGGGGTCTCAAATGAGTGTTGGTTATTGGCTCTCTTGTTATTGAGCTCTGCAGTTCCTTGGCCAGCTGCTGTTGCTTTGAGAAGGTTATCTGAGACGTAATCCACTGTTCCTCTTGTTTCTGGGGTTAATCCTTCATAGAACGCTTGGAAACCCACTTTGTCAATTGCTTTCTTGTATTTTTCCCATGCTTTGAACAATGGTTCTTCCTCTCCTTGTGTGAATGGATGTATCCCCTCTTTCATCTTAATGTTTTGTTGGGATGAGGAGAATTTGGCCAGAAATTTGGTAACCAAATCGTCCCAACTAGTAATACTTCCCTGGGGAAAGGTTTCGAACCATTGTGCAGCTTCATCCTTTAGTGAGAAGGGAAATAGCAAGAGCTTACAGGTGTCATGATTTACACCATTGGGGCTAAAAGCACCACAAGTCTTTAGAAAAATGGATATATGCTGTTCAGGATCTTCCACTGGGTTTCCGCTGTAAGAACAATTTTTCTTGATTGATGTAATGAGTTGCGACTTCATGTTGTGGTGTTCTTCTTTTTCAGAACTTGTGCCATGTTCTTTTTGTTTTTGAATTTTCTTTACTTTTCCTTTTTTTTTTGTTAGCTGCTTCTCGGATCATTGATTTTTGAGAATCCCCACAATACTTCTTTGAACTTCATATCCTGCCTATGAGCTCTCATGCAAGTTTTCACAAGCATGCAACCTCAATACATAATCATACAACTAGAACCACCACTTCTCCTAATCTTTTGCTTACCTCAAAATTGTTTAATTCCTCAATCCTTCGTTTCAAAGAACTTTCATATGATACATCCTTGAAAATTGAGTGCAAACAAGTTTTGAAGATAAGGATGTTGTGAATAATCAAGCATCTTGCTGATTGAATTATAAAGAAAGATTATGCTATGCAAGTAGGCAGGGGTATATAAAGGAAACCATACTGTGCAGACAGGCAAGACAAATAAGGATACAATCCAACTTTCAATTACAGCAATATTTGATGTACAATTATCACTTAACAATACAACCTGTTGCAGTTCACTTGCTTTCCTTCTTCTTATCATCATCAATGCTGACTTTCATGTTCATCTTTCTCCTCTTTGGTTGATGATGCTAAAAATCTCCAAAAGTTTGTATGATATTCTGCAGTGACATTGGAAGCTGCTTGTTCCCCAAGCACTTAGAAACAGTGGTTAGTCTGCATGATTTATTTGTGGGCTTTTTGAACTTACTTTGGTGTGGGAACACCAAACTTAGTACCTTGCCAAAGGTTTCCATTAACCATGGGTGAAATTCTTTTTCTCAAAAGTAATAAGGCTGAATACTAGAAAACAGCAAAAGAGTTAACTAATTCATCCATTATGCTTGAAGCCCCATATTATGCATAAGGTGAGAATGTGTGTCATAATGGGATTTTGGTGGAACACCAAACTTAGAATTCTTCATTCCCCCTTAGATTGTTTTAGTGTGCAACACCAAACTTAGCTTCTTGCAATCTAGATAAAACTAATTAACAGTTTTATTGAATTGGATATGAAAAGATGGTTACCTCTGGTTGGGTTGCCTCCCAACAAGCGCTCTTTTATTGTCACTAGCTTGACATCCTCTGTGCTTGTTCAACTCAGATTCTGTGCTTCCTTCTCCTTGTCCTTTTGTCCTTCTAAGTGAGACTTTGCCTTATGATGTTCATCCTGGATGAGTGATTCTTTTCCTTTAGTCTTCTTCTCACTCACTTCTGTGAAGTTCTTAGCTAGTTGTTCCATTTGCCTCTCAATTCTCCCGAATGAAGCCTCATGGTTCTTGCTTATCATATCTTGATGTTTCATCATTCTTTCTACTACAATTTCTAGAGTGGTGATCCTTTGATCATCTTGTGAGATTGGTCGGTTGTGGGGTGTTAGGGGTTGGAAGGATGGGTGATGTGGTGGTATGTTGTGATTGTTGTTGATATGGTGAATTTTTTGCAGGTTTGGGCAATTGGGGTTGTTGTAATTGAAGTCCCTTTGCTCCTGATATTGAGATTCCTTCATTCCTAGATAAGAATGTGGCTTCCATGGTGGAAATTGTGCCTTCACTGTGGTAGAATGGAGAAAGTCAATTTGTCTAGCTATTGACCCCAATTGTTGCTGCGTTTGCTGATGTAGCTGTTTGCTTTGATTCATGACTGCCTTCATTCCTTCAAGATTCATCATCTCCTTGTCTGAAGTTGCATTCTGTGGGGTCTCAAATGAGTGTTGGTTATTGGCTCTCTTGTTATTGAGCTCTGCAGTTCCTTGGCCAGCTGCTGTTGCTTTGAGAAGGTTATCTGAGACGTAATCCACTGTTCCTCTTGTTTCTGGGGTTAATCCTTCATAGAACGCTTGGAAACCCACTTTGTCAATTGCTTTCTTGTATTTTTCCCATGCTTTGAACAATGGTTCTTCCTCTCCTTGTGTGAATGGATGTATCCCCTCTTTCATCTTAATGTTTTGTTGGGATGAGGAGAATTTGGCCAGAAATTTGGTAACCAAATCGTCCCAACTAGTAATACTTCCCTGGGGAAAGGTTTCGAACCATTGTGCAGCTTCATCCTTTAGTGAGAAGGGAAATAGCAAGAGCTTACAGGTGTCATGATTTACACCATTGGGGCTAAAGCACCACAAGTCTTTAGAAAAATGGATATATGCTGTTCAGGATCTTCCACTGGGTTTCCGCTGTAAGAACAATTTTTCTTGATTGATGTAATGAGTTGCGACTTCATGTTGTGGTGTTCTTTTTCAGAACTTGTGCCATGTTCTTTTTGTTTTTGAATTTTCTTTACTTTTCCTTTTTTTTTTGTTAGCTGCTTCTCGGATCATTGATTTTTGAGAATCCCCACAATACTTCTTTGAACTTCATATCCTGCCTATGAGCTCTCATGCAAGTTTTCACAAGCATGCAACCTCAATACATAATCATACAACTAGAACCACCACTTCTCCTAATCTTTTGCTTACCTCAAAATTGTTTAATTCCTCAATCCTTCGTTTCAAAGAACTTTCATATGATACATCCTTGAAAATTGAGTGCAAACAAGTTTTGAAGATAAGGATGTTGTGAATAATCAAGCATCTTGCTGATTGAATTATAAAGAAAGATTATGCTATGCAAGTAGGCAGGGGTATATAAAGGAAACCATACTGTGCAGACAGGCAAGACAAATAAGGATACAATCCAACTTTCAATTACAGCAATATTTGATGTACAATTATCACTTAACAATACAACCTGTTGCAGTTCACTTGCTTTCCTTCTTCTTATCATCATCAATGCTGACTTTCATGTTCATCTTTCTCCTCTTTGGTTGATGATGCTAAAAATCTCCAAAAGTTTGTATGATATTCTGCAGTGACATTGGAAGCTGCTTGTTCCCCAAGCACTTAGAAACAGTGGTTAGTCTGCATGATTTATTTGTGGGCTTTTTGAACTTACTTTGGTGTGGGAACACCAAACTTAGTACCTTGCCAAAGGTTTCCATTAACCATGGGTGAAATTCTTTTTCTCAAAAGTAATAAGGCTGAATACTAGAAAACAGCAAAAGAGTTAACTAATTCATCCATTATGCTTGAAGCCCCATATTATGCATAAGGTGAGAATGTGTGTCATAATGGGATTTTGGTGGAACACCAAACTTAGAATTCTTCATTCCCCTTAGATTGTTTTAGTGTGCAACACCAAACTTAGCTTCTTGCAATCTAGATAAAACTAATTAACAGTTTTATTGAATTGGATATGAAAAGATGGTTACCTCTGGTTGGGTTGCCTCCCAACAAGCGCTCTTTTATTGTCACTAGCTTGACATCCTCTGTGCTTGTTCAACTCAGATTCTGTGCTTCCTTCTCCTTGTCCTTTTGTCCTTCTAAGTGAGACTTTGCCTTATGATGTTCATCCTGGATGAGTGATTCTTTTCCTTTAGTCTTCTTCTCACTCACTTCTGTGAAGTTCTTAGCTAGTTGTTCCATTTGCCTCTCAATTCTCCCGAATGAAGCCTCATGGTTCTTGCTTATCATATCTTGATGTTTCATCATTCTTTCTACTACAATTTCTAGAGTGGTGATCCTTTGATCATCTTGTGAGATTGGTCGGTTGTGGGGTGTTAGGGGTTGGAAGGATGGGTGATGTGGTGGTATGTTGTGATTGTTGTTGATATGGTGAATTTTTTGCAGGTTTGGGCAATTGGGGTTGTTGTAATTGAAGTCCCTTTGCTCCTGATATTGAGATTCCTTCATTCCTAGATAAGAATGTGGCTTCCATGGTGGAAATTGTGCCTTCACTGTGGTAGAATGGAGAAAGTCAATTTGTCTAGCTATTGACCCCAATTGTTGCTGCGTTTGCTGATGTAGCTGTTTGCTTTGATTCATGACTGCCTTCATTCCTTCAAGATTCATCATCTCCTTGTCTGAAGTTGCATTCTGTGGGGTCTCAAATGAGTGTTGGTTATTGGCTCTCTTGTTATTGAGCTCTGCAGTTCCTTGGCCAGCTGCTGTTGCTTTGAGAAGGTTATCTGAGACGTAATCCACTGTTCCTCTTGTTTCTGGGGTTAATCCTTCATAGAACGCTTGGAAACCCACTTTGTCAATTGCTTTCTTGTATTTTTCCCATGCTTTGAACAATGGTTCTTCCTCTCCTTGTGTGAATGGATGTATCCCCTCTTTCATCTTAATGTTTTGTTGGGATGAGGAGAATTTGGCCAGAAATTTGGTAACCAAATCGTCCCAACTAGTAATACTTCCCTGGGGAAAGGTTTCGAACCATTGTGCAGCTTCATCCTTTAGTGAGAAGGGAAATAGCAAGAGCTTACAGGTGTCATGATTTACACCATTGGGGCTAACAGCACCACAAGTCTTTAGAAAATGGATATATGCTGTTCAGGATCTTCCACTGGGTTTCCGCTGTAAGAACAATTTTTCTTGATTGATGTAATGAGTTGCGGCTTCATGTTGTGGTGTTCTTCTTTTTCAGAACTTGTGCCATGTTCTTTTTGTTTTTGAATTTTCTTTACTTTTTTTTTTTTTGTTAGCTGCTTCTCGGATCATTGATTTTTGAGAATCCCCACAATACTTCTTTGAACTTCATATCCTGCCTATGAGCTCTCATGCAAGTTTTCACAAGCATGCAACCTCAATACATAATCATACAACTAGAACCACCACTTCTCCTAATCTTTTGCTTACCTCAAAATTGTTTAATTCCTCAATCCTTCGTTTCAAAGAACTTTCATATGATACATCCTTGAAAATTGAGTGCAAACAAGTTTTGAAGATAAGGATGTTGTGAATAATCAAGCATCTTGCTGATTGAATTATAAAGAAAGATTATGCTATGCAAGTAGGCAGGGGTATATAAAGGAAACCATACTGTGCAGACAGGCAAGACAAATAAGGATACAATCCAACTTTCAATTACAGCAATATTTGATGTACAATTATCACTTAACAATACAACCTGTTGCAGTTCACTTGCTTTCCTTCTTCTTATCATCATCAATGCTGACTTTCATGTTCATCTTTCTCCTCTTTGGTTGATGATGCTAAAAATCTCCAAAAGTTTGTATGATATTCTGCAGTGACATTGGAAGCTGCTTGTTCCCCAAGCACTTAGAAACAGTGGTTAGTCTGCATGATTTATTTGTGGGCTTTTTGAACTTACTTTGGTGTGGGAACACCAAACTTAGTACCTTGCCAAAGGTTTCCATTAACCATGGGTGAAATTCTTTTTCTCAAAAGTAATAAGGCTGAATACTAGAAAACAGCAAAAGAGTTAACTAATTCATCCATTATGCTTGAAGCCCCATATTATGCATAAGGTGAGAATGTGTGTCATAATGGGATTTTGGTGGAACACCAAACTTAGAATTCTTCATTCCCCCTTAGATTGTTTTAGTGTGCAACACCAAACTTAGCTTCTTGCAATCTAGATAAAACTAATTAACAGTTTTATTGAATTGGATATGAAAAGATGGTTACCTCTGGTTGGGTTGCCTCCCAACAAGCGCTCTTTTATTGTCACTAGCTTGACATCCTCTGTGCTTGTTCAACTCAGATTCTGTGCTTCCTTCTCCTTGTCCTTTTGTCCTTCTAAGTGAGACTTTGCCTTATGATGTTCATCCTGGATGAGTGATTCTTTTCCTTTAGTCTTCTTCTCACTCACTTCTGTGAAGTTCTTAGCTAGTTGTTCCATTTGCCTCTCAATTCTCCCGAATGAAGCCTCATGGTTCTTGCTTATCATATCTTGATGTTTCATCATTCTTTCTACTACAATTTCTAGAGTGGTGATCCTTTGATCATCTTGTGAGATTGGTCGGTTGTGGGGTGTTAGGGGTTGGAAGGATGGGTGATGTGGTGGTATGTTGTGATTGTTGTTGATATGGTGAATTTTTTGCAGGTTTGGGCAATTGGGGTTGTTGTAATTGAAGTCCCTTTGCTCCTGATATTGAGATTCCTTCATTCCTAGATAAGAATGTGGCTTCCATGGTGGAAATTGTGCCTTCACTGTGGTAGAATGGAGAAAGTCAATTTGTCTAGCTATTGACCCCAATTGTTGCTGCGTTTGCTGATGTAGCTGTTTGCTTTGATTCATGACTGCCTTCATTCCTTCAAGATTCATCATCTCCTTGTCTGAAGTTGCATTCTGTGGGGTCTCAAATGAGTGTTGGTTATTGGCTCTCTTGTTATTGAGCTCTGCAGTTCCTTGGCCAGCTACTGTTGCTTTGAGAAGGTTATCTGAGACGTAATCCACTGTTCCTCTTGTTTCTGGGGTTAATCCTTCATAGAACGCTTGGAAACCCACTTTGTCAATTGCTTTCTTGTATTTTTCCCATGCTTTGAACAATGGTTCTTCCTCTCCTTGTGTGAATGGATGTATCCCCTCTTTCATCTTAGTGCTTTGTTAGGATGAGGAGAATTTGGCCAGAAATTTGGTAACCAAATCGTCCCAACTAGTAATACTTCCCTGGGGAAAGGTTTCGAACCATTGTGCAGCTTCATCCTTTAGTGAGAAGGGAAATAGCAAGAGCTTACAGGTGTCATGATTTACACCATTGGGGCTAACAGCACCACAAGTCTTTAGAAAAATGGATATATGCTGTTCAGGATCTTCCACTGGGTTTCCGCTGTAAGAACAATTTTTCTTGATTGATGTAATGAGTTGCGGCTTCATGTTGTGGTGTTCTTCTTTTTCAGAACTTGTGCCATGTTCTTTTTGTTTTTGAATTTTCTTTACTTTTCCTTTTTTTTTGTTAGCTGCTTCTCGGATCATTGATTTTTGAGAATCTCCACAATACTTCTTTGAACTTCATATCCTGCCTATGAGCTCTCATGCAAGTTTTCACAAGCATGCAACCTCAATACATAATCATACAACTAGAACCACCACTTCTCCTAATCTTTTGCTTACCTCAAAATTGTTTAATTCCTCAATCCTTCGTTTCAAAGAACTTTCATATGATACATCCTTGAAAATTGAGTGCAAACAAGTTTTGAAGATAAGGATGTTGTGAATAATCAAGCATCTTGCTGATTGAATTATAAAGAAAGATTATGCTATGCAAGTAGGCAGGGGTATATAAAGGAAACCATACTGTGCAGACAGGCAAGACAAATAAGGATACAATCCAACTTTCAATTACAGCAATATTTGATGTACAATTATCACTTAACAATACAACCTGTTGCAGTTCACTTGCTTTCCTTCTTCTTATCATCATCAATGCTGACTTTCATGTTCATCTTTCTCCTCTTTGGTTGATGATGCTAAAAATCTCCAAAAGTTTGTATGATATTCTGCAGTGACATTGGAAGCTGCTTGTTCCCCAAGCACTTAGAAACAGTGGTTAGTCTGCATGATTTATTTGTGGGCTTTTTGAACTTACTTTGGTGTGGGAACACCAAACTTAGTACCTTGCCAAAGGTTTCCATTAACCATGGGTGAAATTCTTTTTCTCAAAAGTAATAAGGCTGAATACTAGAAAACAGCAAAAGAGTTAACTAATTCATCCATTATGCTTGAAGCCCCATATTATGCATAAGGTGAGAATGTGTGTCATAATGGGATTTTGGTGGAACACCAAACTTAGAATTCTTCATTCCCCCTTAGATTGTTTTAGTGTGCAACACCAAACTTAGCTTCTTGCAATCTAGATAAAACTAATTAACAGTTTTATTGAATTGGATATGAAAAGATGGTTACCTCTGGTTGGGTTGCCTCCCAACAAGCGCTCTTTTATTGTCACTAGCTTGACATCCTCTGTGCTTGTTCAACTCAGATTCTGTGCTTCCTTCTCCTTGTCCTTTTGTCCTTCTAAGTGAGACTTTGCCTTATGATGTTCATCCTGGATGAGTGATTCTTTTCCTTTAGTCTTCTTCTCACTCACTTCTGTGAAGTTCTTAGCTAGTTGTTCCATTTGCCTCTCAATTCTCCCGAATGAAGCCTCATGGTTCTTGCTTATCATATCTTGATGTTTCATCATTCTTTCTACTACAATTTCTAGAGTGGTGATCCTTTGATCATCTTGTGAGATTGGTCGGTTGTGGGGTGTTAGGGGTTGGAAGGATGGGTGATGTGGTGGTATGTTGTGATTGTTGTTGATATGGTGAATTTTTTGCAGGTTTGGGCAATTGGGGTTGTTGTAATTGAAGTCCCTTTGCTCCTGATATTGAGATTCCTTCATTCCTAGATAAGAATGTGGCTTCCATGGTGGAAATTGTGCCTTCACTGTGGTAGAATGGAGAAAGTCAATTTGTCTAGCTATTGACCCCAATTGTTGCTGCGTTTGCTGATGTAGCTGTTTGCTTTGATTCATGACTGCCTTCATTCCTTCAAGATTCATCATCTCCTTGTCTGAAGTTGCATTCTGTGGGGTCTCAAATGAGTGTTGGTTATTGGCTCTCTTGTTATTGAGCTCTGCAGTTCCTTGGCCAGCTGCTGTTGCTTTGAGAAGGTTATCTGAGACGTAATCCACTGTTCCTCTTGTTTCTGGGGTTAATCCTTCATAGAACGCTTGGAAACCCACTTGTCAATTGCTTTCTTGTATTTTTCCCATGCTTTGAACAATGGTTCTTCCTCTCCTTGTGTGAATGGATGTATCCCCTCTTTCATCTTAATGTTTTGTTGGGATGAGGAGAATTTGGCCAGAAATTTGGTAACCAAATCGTCCCAACTAGTAATACTTCCCTGGGGAAAGGTTTCGAACCATTGTGCAGCTTCATCCTTTAGTGAGAAGGGAAATAGCAAGAGCTTACAGGTGTCATGATTTACACCATTGGGGCTAACAGCACCACAAGTCTTTAGAAAAATGGATATATGCTGTTCAGGATCTTCCACTGGGTTTCCGCTGTAAGAACAATTTTTCTTGATTGATGTAATGAGTTGCGGCTTCATGTTGTGGTGTTCTTCTTTTTCAGAACTTGTGCCATGTTCTTTTTGTTTTTGAATTTTCTTTACTTTTCCTTTTTTTTTTGTTAGCTGCTTCTCGGATCATTGATTTTTGAGAATCCCCACAATACTTCTTTGAACTTCATATCCTGCCTATGAGCTCTCATGCAAGTTTTCACAAGCATGCAACCTCAATACATAATCATACAACTAGAACCACCACTTCTCCTAATCTTTTGCTTACCTCAAAATTGTTTAATTCCTCAATCCTTCGTTTCAAAGAACTTTCATATGATACATCCTTGAAAATTGAGTGCAAACAAGTTTTGAAGATAAGGATGTTGTGAATAATCAAGCATCTTGCTGATTGAATTATAAAGAAAGATTATGCTATGCAAGTAGGCAGGGGTATATAAAGGAAACCATACTGTGCAGACAGGCAAGACAAATAAGGATACAATCCAACTTTCAATTACAGCAATATTTGATGTACAATTATCACTTAACAATACAACCTGTTGCAGTTCACTTGCTTTCCTTCTTCTTATCATCATCAATGCTGACTTTCATGTTCATCTTTCTCCTCTTTGGTTGATGATGCTAAAAATCTCCAAAAGTTTGTATGATATTCTGCAGTGACATTGGAAGCTGCTTGTTCCCCAAGCACTTAGAAACAGTGGTTAGTCTGCATGATTTATTTGTGGGCTTTTTGAACTTACTTTGGTGTGGGAACACCAAACTTAGTACCTTGCCAAAGGTTTCCATTAACCATGGGTGAAATTCTTTTTCTCAAAAGTAATAAGGCTGAATACTAGAAAACAGCAAAAGAGTTAACTAATTCATCCATTATGCTTGAAGCCCCATATTATGCATAAGGTGAGAATGTGTGTCATAATGGGATTTTGGTGGAACACCAAACTTAGAATTCTTCATTCCCCCTTAGATTGTTTTAGTGTGCAACACCAAACTTAGCTTCTTGCAATCTAGATAAAACTAATTAACAGTTTTATTGAATTGGATATGAAAAGATGGTTACCTCTGGTTGGGTTGCCTCCCAACAAGCGCTCTTTTATTGTCACTAGCTTGACATCCTCTGTGCTTGTTCAACTCAGATTCTGTGCTTCCTTCTCCTTGTCCTTTTGTCCTTCTAAGTGAGACTTTGCCTTATGATGTTCATCCTGGATGAGTGATTCTTTTCCTTTAGTCTTCTTCTCACTCACTTCTGTGAAGTTCTTAGCTAGTTGTTCCATTTGCCTCTCAATTCTCCCGAATGAAGCCTCATGGTTCTTGCTATTATATCTTGATGTTTCATCATTCTTTCTACTACAATTTCTAGAGTGGTGATCTTTGATCATCTTGTGAGATTGGTCGGTTGTGGGGTGTTAGGGGTTGGAAGGATGGGTGATGTGGTGGTATGTTGTGATTGTTGTTGATATGGTGAATTTTTTGCAGGTTTGGGCAATTGGGGTTGTTGTAATTGAAGTCCCTTTGCTCCTGATATTGAGATTCCTTCATTCCTAGATAAGAATGTGGCTTCCATGGTGGAAATTGTGCCTTCACTGTGGTAGAATGGAGAAAGTCAATTTGTCTAGCTATTGACCCCAATTGTTGCTGCGTTTGCTGATGTAGCTGTTTGCTTTGATTCATGACTGCCTTCATTCCTTCAAGATTCATCATCTCCTTGTCTGAAGTTGCATTCTGTGGGGTCTCAAATGAGTGTTGGTTATTGGCTCTCTTGTTATTGAGCTCTGCAGTTCCTTGGCCAGCTGCTGTTGCTTTGAGAAGGTTATCTGAGACGTAATCCACTGTTCCTCTTGTTTCTGGGGTTAATCCTTCATAGAACGCTTGGAAACCCACTTTGTCAATTGCTTTCTTGTATTTTTCCCATGCTTTGAACAATGGTTCTTCCTCTCCTTGTGTGAATGGATGTATCCCCTCTTTCATCTTAATGCTTTGTTGGGATGAGGAGAATTTGGCCAGAAATTTGGTAACCAAATCGTCCCAACTAGTAATACTACCCTGGGGAAAGGTTTCGAACCATTGTGCAGCTTCATCCTTTAGTGAGAAGGGAAATAGCAAGAGCTTACAGGTGTCATGATTTACACCATTGGGGCTAACAGCACCACAAGTCTTTAGAAAAATGGATATATGCTGTTCAGGATCTTCCACTGGGTTTTCGCTGTAAGAACAATTTTTCTTGATTGATGTAATGAGTTGCGGCTTCATGTTGTGGTGTTCTTCTTTTTCAGAACTTGTGCCATGTTCTTTTTGTTTTTGAATTTTCTTTACTTTTCCTTTTTTTTTGTTAATTAGCTGCTTCTCGGATCATTGATTTTTGAGAATCTCCACAATACTTCTTTGAACTTCATATCCTGCCTATGAGCTCTCATGCAAGTTTTCACAAGCATGCAACCTCAATACATAATCATACAACTAGAACCACCACTTCTCCTAATCTTTTGCTTACCTCAAAATTGTTTAATTCCTCAATCCTTCGTTTCAAAGAACTTTCATATGATACATCCTTGAAAATTGAGTGCAAACAAGTTTTGAAGATAAGGATGTTGTGAATAATCAAGCATCTTGCTGATTGAATTATAAAGAAAGATTATGCTATGCAAGTAGGCAGGGGTATATAAAGGAAACCATACTTTGCAGACAGGCAAGACAAATAAGGATACAATCCAACTTTCAATTACAGCAATATTTGATGTACAATTATCACTTAACAATACAACCTGTTGCAGTTCACTTGCTTTCCTTCTTCTTATCATCATCAATGCTGACTTTCATGTTCATCTTTCTCCTCTTTGGTTGATGATGCTAAAAATCTCCAAAAGTTTGTATGATATTCTGCAGTGACATTGGAAGCTGCTTGTTCCCCAAGCACTTAGAAACAGTGGTTAGTCTGCATGATTTATTTGTGGGCTTTTTGAACTTACTTTGGTGTGGGAACACCAAACTTAGTACCTTGCCAAAGGTTTCCATTAACCATGGGTGAAATTCTTTTTCTCAAAAGTATAAGGCTGAATACTAGAAAACAGCAAAAGAGTTAACTAATTCATCCATTATGCTTGAAGCCCCATATTATGCATAAGGTGAGAATGTGTGTCATAATGGGATTTTGGTGGAACACCAAACTTAGAATTCTTCATTCCCCTTAGATTGTTTTAGTGTGCAACACCAAACTTAGCTTCTTGCAATCTAGATAAAACTAATTAACAGTTTTATTGAATTGGATATGAAAAGATGGTTACCTCTGGTTGGGTTGCCTCCCAACAAGCGCTCTTTTATTGTCACTAGCTTGACATCCTCTGTGCTTGTTCAACTCAGATTCTGTGCTTCCTTCTCCTTGTCCTTTTGTCCTTCTAAGTGAGACTTTGCCTTATGATGTTCATCCTGGATGAGTGATTCTTTTCCTTTAGTCTTCTTCTCACTCACTTCTGTGAAGTTCTTAGCTAGTTGTTCCATTTTCCTCTCAATTCTCCCGAATGAAGCCTCATGGTTCTTGCTTATCATATCTTGATGTTTCATCATTCTTTCTACTACAATTTCTAGAGTGGTGATCCTTTGATCATCTTGTGAGATTGGTCAGTTGTGGGGTGTTAGGGCTTGGAAGGATGGGTGATGTGGTGGTATGTTGTGATTGTTGTTGATATGGTGAATTTTTTGCAGGTTTGGGCAATTGGGGTTGTTGTAATTGAAGTCCCTTTGCTCCTGATATTGAGATTCCTTCATTCCTAGATAAGAATGTGGCTTCCATGGTGGAAATTGTGCCTTCACTGTGGTAGAATGGAGAAAGTCAATTTGTCTAGCTATTGACCCCAATTGTTGCTGCGTTTGCTGATGTAGCTGTTTGCTTTGATTCATGACTGCCTTCATTCCTTCAAGATTCATCATCTCCTTGTCTGAAGTTGCATTCTGTGGGGTCTCAAATGAGTGTTGGTTATTGGCTCTCTTGTTATTGAGCTCTGCAGTTCCTTGGCCAGCTGCTGTTGCTTTGAGAAGGTTATCTGAGACGTAATCCACTGTTCCTCTTGTTTCTGGGGTTAATCCTTCATAGAACGCTTGGAAACCCACTTTGTCAATTGCTTTCTTGTATTTTTCCCATGCTTTGAACAATGGTTCTTCCTCTCCTTGTGTGAATGGATGTATCCCCTCTTTCATCTTAATGTTTTGTTGGGATGAGGAGAATTTGGCCAGAAATTTGGTAACCAAATCGTCCCAACTAGTAATACTTCCCTGGGGAAAGGTTTCGAACCATTGTGCAGCTTCATCCTTTAGTGAGAAGGGAAATAGCAAGAGCTTACAGGTGTCATGATTTACACCATTGGGGCTAACAGCACCACAAGTCTTTAGAAAAATGGATATATGCTGTTCAGGATCTTCCACTGGGTTTCCGCTGTAAGAACAATTTTTCTTGATTGATGTAATGAGTTGCGGCTTCATGTTGTGGTGTTCTTCTTTTTCAGAACTTGTGCCATGTTCTTTTTTTTTTGAATTTTCTTTACTTTTCCTTTTTTTTTTGTTAGCTACTTCTCGGATCAATTGATTTTTGAGAATCTCCACAATACTTCTTTGAACTTCATATCCTGCCTATGAGCTCTCATGCAAGTTTTCACAAGCATGCAACCTCAATACATAATCATACAACTAGAACCACCACTTCTCCTAATCTTTTGCTTACCTCAAAATTGTTTAATTCCTCAATCCTTCGTTTCAAAGAACTTTCATATGATACATCCTTGAAAATTGAGTGCAAACAAGTTTTGAAGATAAGGATGTTGTGAATAATCAAGCATCTTGCTGATTGAATTATAAAGAAAGATTATGCTATGCAAGTAGGCAGGGGTATATAAAGGAAACCATACTGTGCAGACAGGCAAGACAAATAAGGATACAATCCAACTTTCAATTACAGCAATATTTGATGTACAATTATCACTTAACAATACAACCTGTTGCAGTTCACTTGCTTTCCTTCTTCTTATCATCATCAATGCTGACTTTCATGTTCATCTTTCTCCTCTTTGGTTGATGATGCTAAAAATCTCCAAAAGTTTGTATGATATTCTGCAGTGACATTGGAAGCTGCTTGTTCCCCAAGCACTTAGAAACAGTGGTTAGTCTGCATGATTTATTTGTGGGCTTTTTGAACTTACTTTGGTGTGGGAACACCAAACTTAGTACCTTGCCAAAGGTTTCCATTAACCATGGGTGAAATTCTTTTTCTCAAAAGTAATAAGGCTGAATACTAGAAAACAGCAAAAGAGTTAACTAATTCATCCATTATGCTTGAAGCCCCATATTATGCATAAGGTGAGAATGTGTGTCATAATGGGATTTTGGTGGAACACCAAACTTAGAATTCTTCATTCCCCCTTAGATTGTTTTAGTGTGCAACACCAAACTTAGCTTCTTGCAATCTAGATAAAACTAATTAACAGTTTTATTGAATTGGATATGAAAAGATGGTTACCTCTGGTTGGGTTGCCTCCCAACAAGCGCTCTTTTATTGTCACTAGCTTGACATCCTCTGTGCTTGTTCAACTCAGATTCTGTGCTTCCTTCTCCTTGTCCTTTTGTCCTTCTAAGTGAGACTTTGCCTTATGATGTTCATCCTGGATGAGTGATTCTTTTCCTTTAGTCTTCTTCTCATTCACTTCTGTGAAGTTCTTAGCTAGTTGTTCCATTTTCCTCTCAATTCTCCCGAATGAAGCCTCATGGTTCTTGCTTATCATATCTTGATGTTTCATCATTCTTTCTACTACAATTTCTAGAGTGGTGATCCTTTGATCATCTTGTGAGATTGGTCAGTTGTGGGGTGTTAGGGCTTGGAAGGATGGGTGATGTGGTGGTATGTTGTGATTGTTGTTGATATGGTGAATTTTTGCAGGTTTGGGCAATTGGGGTTGTTGTAATTGAAGTCCCTTTGCTCCTGATATTGAGATTCCTTCATTCCTAGATAAGAATGTGGCTTCCATGGTGGAAATTGTGCCTTCACTGTGGTAGAATGGAGAAAGTCAATTTGTCTAGCTATTGACCCCAATTGTTGCTGCGTTTGCTGATGTAGCTGTTTGCTTTGATTCATGACTGCCTTCATTCCTTCAAGATTCATCATCTCCTTGTCTGAAGTTGCATTCTGTGGGGTCTCAAATGAGTGTTGGTTATTGGCTCTCTTGTTATTGAGCTCTGCAGTTCCTTGGCCAGCTGCTGTTGCTTTGAGAAGGTTATCTGAGACGTAATCCACTGTTCCTCTTGTTTCTGGGGTTAATCCTTCATAGAACGCTTGGAAACCCACTTTGTCAATTGCTTTCTTGTATTTTTCCCATGCTTTGAACAATGGTTCTTCCTCTCCTTGTGTGAATGGATGTATCCCCTCTTTCATCTTAATGTTTTGTTGGGATGAGGAGAATTTGGCCAGAAATTTGGTAACCAAATCGTCCCAACTAGTAATACTTCCCTGGGGAAAGGTTTCGAACCATTGTGCAGCTTCATCCTTTAGTGAGAAGGGAAATAGCAAGAGCTTACAGGTGTCATGATTTACACCATTGGGGCTAACAGCACCACAAGTCTTTAGAAAAATGGATATATGATGTTCAGGATCTTCCACTGGGTTTCCGCTGTAAGAACAATTTTTCTTGATTGATGTAATGAGTTGCGGCTTCATGTTGTGGTGTTCTTCTTTTTCAGAAACTCCTTCTTCAATGATATCTTTCCCTTTGGCTGCTCTTTTTTCCTGTGACATATAAATCAATTACAAGGAATACACAGTGGTATTTTTGGAGAATAGAGTGTAGTTAATTGTGACAAAACTTCAAACAGTTAGTGTGTTAATAGAGGCAAAACTTCAAACAGTTAGTGGTTTAGTCAAAAATAAAGAAAAAGTGCTTGATCTAAACTACCACCTCACTTAATCATTGTCAATCTAATCAATCCCCGGCAACGGTGCCAAAAATTTGACGTGCGGAAAACGATCCGACACAAAACCCTTGTGCTCTTCTCTGACAACTTCCACCTCTTTGCAAGCTTTGTTAATATCAACTTCTTCCTCTTGGGGGCTTTCTTCTGATTCAATTTCTTCTTCATTGTTCACCAAGGGCATGGGAGGTTGTGTTTCTTCTTCTTTAATCTCCATGTCAAGTCTAATGGGAGAGGATTCAAATGTAGATAAGAATTCATTAATGATTGAATCCATCTCTTGATCGTCCCCTTCAAAGTCTTCAACCATGATATGCCTTGGAGGTTGTACACCCTCCTCAACATCAAATTCAAACTCCTTAGAAGGGGGCTCTGTGACTTGAGTTTCCCATGGAGGTTCCACATCTCCTAATTCTTCAACCACTTCTTCTTCTTCAATAATTCCGGCTTCCTCCACTTGTTCCAGTACAAAGTCATGCTCCTTACTGTCCACTGGAGTTTCTAGTGTCTCCTTCATGCCACATTCTTCATTAGATTCTGCATATGAAGCCATGGGGGTTCCTTGAATGTCCGAACGTCAGAAAGGTAATCGATTTATCGCTTGATCCAGGTGTTTAAGTATGAAATCGTATTCCTCCTTGATGGATTCTCTTCTATGATAACTCCCTTCAACTATTCCTTCATCTGCAAAGGTCTCTTCTACCTTCACCTTTAGTGCCTCCTCTAGCTCCTTATGAAGTATGGATTCGCGAATATGATCCCTTCTCTCTTGTTCCATGTCAATAGTATCAGTGGGATCATGTTGCTCTTGGATTGATGGATGTTGGTGCTCTTCCATGGATGGTGGTGATAGGATGGGGAGATCCTTCTATGGTTGAAATGGAAGTGCATTGGAGCTTGAGGGTTGAACATTGGAGGTGGAAGGTTGGTCCATGCGGGATATAAGATTTTGGAGTGTAGAGGTGAGACTAATGAGAGAAGTAAGTGTATTCTCCATGGAGGCTTGGGGTGGATAGGAGGGTTCATTATTTTGGGAAACAGATTCATAATACGGAGGTGATTCTTTTTTATAAGGATATGGAGATAGTGAATATTGAGGTGGTGGTTCTGGGTATGGTTCATTTGGTGGTTGGTGTGGTGGATAAGGATTAGGGTCATATGGAGGTGAATGGCGGAAAGGGGCTTGTGAGTATGGTGGTCCAAAGTCATGTTGAGGAAGGGGTTCATAGGCATATGGTGGTGGTTGTTGATAATCAAAAGAGCGTTCACCATAGCCATTGCCTTGATATGCATCACAAAATGGTTGTTGATAGTCCATTGGAGGTGGTTGTTGCCATGAGGGTTGATTAAATCCTTGTGGCTCTTTCCATCTTTGATTCTTCCAACCTTGATGCCCGTTCTCATTATAGTTTCCATTCCTAACAACAATATTGGAATCAAACTTGAAGCCAGAGGGGTGAGAGTTCATAGTAGTAGGAGAAAATAAAAACAAAAATTAACAAAAAAAATATTTAAAAAAAAAGATATGATTTTTGAAAAAAGGTAAGATATGATTTTTTTTTTTTTGAAAAGAATAAGATAAGATTTTTGAAAAAGATAAGATAAGATTTTGAAAAAGATATGATTTTTTTTAAAAAGATTTGAAATTTGAAATTTAATTTTGAAATAAGATAAGATAAGATAAAAAATTTTAAAATAAAAATCTGAACTTTTTTTGAAAAATATTTACAATAACCAATATTAAGGCATACGTTTGCAATTTCCCGGCAACGGCGCCATTTTGAAGAGAGAATTTTTGCGTGATCTAGAATTCAGAATAAATTCCCGTTACAAGTATAGCTTCTAAACCAACAAAAGTCCTTTCTTACAAACGTTTTGGTTGTCACAAGTAACAAACCCCTGATAAAATTGATAACCGAAGTTTTTAAACCTCGGGTCGTCTTCTCAAGGAATTGTAGGGAGGTATGTTCTTATTATTGGTTATGAGTCTTGTAAATTGGGGGTTTTGAAAGTAAGGAACAAGTATGTTAAATGATAAGAAAA
Organism: Arachis stenosperma; assembly: GCF_014773155.1. Classification (NCBI taxonomy): domain Eukaryota; kingdom Viridiplantae; phylum Streptophyta; class Magnoliopsida; order Fabales; family Fabaceae; genus Arachis; species Arachis stenosperma. The sequence continues at coordinate 65,304,956 of NC_080377.1, read as the reverse complement.
ATAAAATAGTAATGATAAAATAAACTCTTGGCAAGGTATTAGAATCGGAATTCCTATCTTAGTTATCCTTATCAGGTGCGATGAGAATTGGGTTTTAATCCCACTTAGTTATCCTTTATTAAACAAGGGAAGGTCAAGAGGACTAATTAGCTTGATCCTCAAGTCCTAGTCAATCCCTGTGGGAAGACTAGCTTTAGAGCGATCTAGATCAATTAGAATCTGCCAATTTTAACCACTGGTGAGTTTGATAACTCAAGAGTCACCAATTACCTAACCAAAGCCAAAAGGGGAAAAAATCTAAATTATTTATATAAATAAAAGAAAACAATCATGAGTCTGAAATACCTCAAATTATACTAAATAGAGAAAATCCTAACATGAATGGTTCATAAGCCAAATAGGCAACATAAGTAATACAAGTATTAAAGTATCTCAAAGTAGAAGAGAAGTCAAAATAAAGCAATATTGAACCTGATAGAAAGATGAGATAAAAATATTCCTAAGTTCTAAAAATCCTAATCCTAATCCTAAGAGAGAGGAGAGAACCACTCTCTCTAAAAACTACATCTAAAATATGAAAAGTGTGAGTAATGATTGAATGATCTGAAGTATCCCCTTCATTCCTCCACTTTGCAGTCTTTAATCTGTGTTTTCTGGGCTTGAAACTGGGCCGGAAATAGCTCAGGATTCGCTGGTTATGAAATTTGCCACGCTGATTTTCGTCACTGCGACGTGTCCGCGTAGAGCACGCGTTCGCGTCGCTTATCTGTATGACCACTATGACAAATTATATATCAAATCGAAGCCCCGGACATTAGCTTTCCAACTCAATTGGAACCGCATCGTTTGGATCTTTGTAACTCAAGTTATGATCGTTTTAGTGCGAGAGGGTCAGGCTGACAGCTTTGCAGTTCCTTCAACTTCTTGTATTCCTTCCACTTTTGCATGCTTCCTTTCCATCCTCTAAGTCATTCCTGCCCTGTAATCCCTGAAATCACTTAACACATATATCAAGGCATCGAATGATAATAAGAGAGGATTTAAATAAAAGAAAATAAAAGCCAAAGAAGCATATTTTCAATCATAGCGCACAATCAGAAAGGAGAATGTAAAACCATGCAAATCATATGAATAAGTGGCCAATGGCTTGATAAAAACCATTCAATTGAGCACAAGATAAACCATAAGATAGTGGTTTATCACTCATCTATTTCTTTCACTCTCCCTATCACCACCATCTTCCACTGCCAAAACCACCACCATCACAGCCCCTCTCCGTCAACCCACCGCCGAGACCCCTCCCTTCTTCTTCTTCTTCTCCTATTCTTCTCTTTCCCTTTGGTCACAGCTTAGCCCTCACCAACAGCCACCCAGCATCACCTCCACCACCTCTGTTCTTTCTTCTTTATCGTCGCCGGCAACCACAAAGCTGCTACGACATTGCCCTCTTTCATTCTTCTTCCCATTCCTCTTGCTCTTCCTCTGGCCGAACCACCCTCGCTGTCCTAGAGACCACCAAAGCTCCAGCCCGTGCCTCCCCTTGAGCTCACTACTGCCACCGCCTACCAAGTGTAGCCACAGCTAGCTCTCTCCTTCTTCTCTGCTTCTCACTCTCGGCCACTCTAGCTCGACCCCTGTCTCTCTCGTTTTGCTCACCACTCCAAGTTTTTGCTAAAATTGCTAATTCATATTATGTTTTAGTTAGAATTATTATTGGTTTAGGTTTTAGTTGTTATTAGTATTATACTTTAGTTAGATTTAATTTTTTATTAGTGGATTTTAGGTGGTTAGGATAGGTTAGATTAGGTTATTAGGGTTTTAAATTGTTGAAAATAGTTTCGATTATTGAACTGAATTGCTGAATATTGTTGTTGGAGTTATTTGCAATTGTATGAATTATGTTGATTCATTGTGTTATGGCTAGTTTTGTTCAGATTTGATTGTCAGATTATTTGGATTATACTTGGTTGTTGCTGGTTTTGAATTATTTGTTGCTGGTGTTGATCATAGATTTGAAACTGGGGCTGTCAAATGATATTTGATCTTTATTTTTTATGATTGAGGCATTTATTTAATAGTACAAGATTAATTAAGTTTGTCTTTTTTAACCTAAATATGTCAACTTTGTATGTTTAGTTGGTTTTGGTCTATATTCGGAATGAATTTTAAATGTTGAACTTAATCTTATGGTATTAGTTATAAGAATTACATTGGTATTATTATAATTTATTGTTGATTTGTTGTTCTAAGTTTCTATTAATTGGTATACTCTATGCAGACATGATGACAGGTAGAGGTATTGCAAATCAGCCTACTGGTTGTAGTCGTGGTAGAGGGAGGGTTTCTAGCTGTATCCTTGGAAATTCTGGATCCTCTCCCTCTATTCCGACTACCTCGATGATGTCACAAGTTGTAGGCTTATTGGACCAACCGTTCATCATGGTCCCTAACCCCAACTACGTTCCTTTGTCTACGGCGACGATGCCGCCTCCATCCACTCAGCACAATGTGTCAACAACGCTGCATCCAGAGACGAACATTGTGGCCTTGGAATTCTCTCATGGAAGTGAGCCAGTTGATGCCCTTTCACCACCTCCCATCGAATGGTTGGCGATTTGGCCTAATAGTAGAATGAGGTAAGTATCACTTTAAGTTTTCTATAGGTTGAAAGTGTCTGACTATTGATTCTAGTTTAGTGGACTTAGGATTGTAGGTTTGAACTGTTGAAAGTGTTTGATATATCATGATTAGTGATTCTTTATAGTTGATTCTAGTTTTAATAGATTTAGGGTTGTAGCTAGGTTTGAATTGCTAAAAGTGTTTTATATTTTCTGATTATTGAATTGTTGAAAGTGGCTGATTATTAATTCTAGTTTAGTGGATTTAGTGGACTTATGGATGTTGCTTCTTGATTATTGTCTGTTGTTCATTGATTGTTGATATTTGGTGCTTTTTAAGTTAATTATTGATGGATAAAGTTTGTGGCGCATTCCAGTTATAGATAAAAACTATGACGAAATTTTTTTAAAAATCTCTATATATTATGGTTATTTGCTTCTGAAGTTTTAATTTATATTGCCATATTAGTTTGTTTGTGAATATTTGATAGGTTTGTGTCAAACAATAATGTATGTACTCAGGAGATGACCAACATCATCAAGATGATGTACGACCATCCATGGCCAAGCTACAAGAAGATCCCCTATGAGACCAGAGAGTGATGGTTTTAGAAGTGGGTGATAATTAGTTTTTCCTTTAGTTTCAAACCTTCTTAAATAGTTTATATCTTCTATTTTGATTAACTAATTTTAAATTTTATTAGTGCAGCTGAACTTTATATGGGATGCTAAGCATGATGCCTTCATCAGAAAGATATACGACCATCAAATGGGTCAGCGGCTGTAATAGATGCTGGAGGATGTTCGTGAGGGACACAACCACCTCACGACCTAGCTCTACCTGGAAATCAAGAAGGCTCTATTAGTTCACTGGGAGACTAATGAGGAATTCAAGGATTGTCGTCTCACAAATAGAGCTAACAGGGCATCGGCCAGGTCATCCAAGTATATCGGCATCTCAGCGTCCTTCATGAAGACTAAGGCCAGGCTGGTATGTAGTTTCTTTAATTTTGTTATTAACTTAGTTATATTATTTGACATATCATTACTAGGCATCCTAATCATATTGTTTCAATACAACATGTGTAGCTGAAGCCGTTAGATTACGATGCGACATTGGCGGAGACGTTCAAGTACACTCACACTTTGAAGGAGAACAAAGAAAGATTTGCTGATTAGCGGTCTCAGGATCATTATGTGAGTAAACATCTGATCTTGTGAATAATTGTATAGCTGTCGTACTAATCATAATAGCATGTGTTACACATGAGTCCTACAAGCAGAGACTAGAGGCTGCGACTCAGTAATCTTAGCAAAGTGGGGAGAAAGTCGATGGCTCTATTACTTTAGTCGCCGATCCCGATGCAGTTTGACGCGAGACCACCTCAACACCGTACAAGAACCGCTTCTACTGGCTGGGGTCGTTCTTTGATAGCAGCCTCCGCACCTCCATGTTGAGGCCATCGTCTGCCTCTGCCACTAGTCGAGCCGTCAACACCAAGGAAGGCATTGAGTTGAGGTTGTAAGTGCATGAGCTCACCTGCAGCCTTCACAAGCAATCTCAAGAGATGACGAATTATCGGAAGAGGTATTAAGAGATCCTCACATGCGTGACGGATATGAATGATCTCAGGTTAGAGTAGAGGGAGCACCTGGAGCGGCTTCAGCGGATAGAAACTCAAATGGAGGTGTACTAGGCTCAGATTCGCGCTGCTAGTGGTAGCGGTCCTACTGGTGGCAGCAGTGCTGCTGTCGTACACAGACATCACCGCCTTCTACGACGCATGCATTAGCAAGACCATAGGAATGGTGACGACGACTACATGGATCTTTAGTGATTAGGGCTTCATTTTATTGTTTCATTATATTTATTTGATTTGTTTGACTTTCAATTTATTTGTACATTTGATATTTAATATTACATATTTGGTTTCTATTATTTATAAATTGACTATTAATTGTGTGAAAAATAAATTTAAATGAAAATCAAAGTTAAAAAATTGTTCCACATTTTTTTTAAAAATAATTGACATTACCGTCAAATTTATTGAGGGAATAATCCGACGATAATAGTGTGGGAAAGAACATATTATGGCGCCAATATTATCGTCCAAAAAAGCCGACGGTAACCAAATAGTTTTCTATGTATGTAATCCGTTGCAGAATCCAATAATAATTAACGTCGAACGAAAAAAATTCGACGTAACCATTTACCAGTAAGATTTATACCGTCCGTTTCCTTCTGTCGGTAAATCCAACGGTAACTTAATTACCGTCAGAATTTATTTATTTTTTCGATGATAAATTCAATGTTAGTCAACATTTTTCTTGTGATAGACCACGGGTTTTATATTTGGACAAACCTTCTCGAAGTTCGCCGAGAAGGACATCGAACTTCATACAATACATGAAGTTCGCCAAGGGAACGGCCGAGCAATAAACCTTGTGAAAACATCAAGATTTGGCGAGGAGAATGGTGAATTCTTTCAGACGCAAAAAAAAAAAGATCTCAAAATTTAAAATTGGATTAATAATTTTTTTGTCTGAAATAAGAATTTTTTTATTTTATATAAGGAAAATTCCGTAAACCTTCAGTTGCTCTCTCTCACAAGCAAAACAAAAACCCATAAAATCCTAGCCATATATACATGATTGAGCTAACTAGTTAGCGATTATTATCTAGCAAAGAGAGAAAATGCTTCATTAATGTATAGTTTGTGTCCTTATTACAAAAATGATAATATTCCAACAATTATACTAAAATAGAAAACACCTTAAATAGTAGTGTTCTCCTTTATACGAGAACCTCCCTATCTTCCTAACCGCTTAACGGTAAGCATGAATGGTGAAGGTGATTAGCTGATTTCTATATATAACAACTATAACAACCAAATAGATATAGGGGGGTTATCCATACCTGATTAAAGCTCTATATATTGTGTCGGTGTGTAATAATAATAATAATAATAATAATAATAATAATAATAATAATAATAATATTGTTTTTAAATTAAGAATAATGTAAGCATTATTATTTTTGTAATAATATCAACAAATAGAAATATATGATTGTGTACATAATATCGCTACCGGTTAATTGTCTTAAACAGAAGAAAGAATAACTAACAATATCATAAGTTAAATATTTTAATAGTAAAAACTTCATGCAGTTATTTACATAAAGTTAATATTTGAGAATTATTAGATAATTTAATAAATTTGATTAAATTATTATCATCTTATTGTTATTAACTATAATTTTATATAAAAATAATTAGATAGAAGTCTTCACCTATTTTAATATACAAGTAACAATAATTCGCACTATATAAAACAATAATAGTGCCCTAAACTTTAATTATCTAAATTCCTAAACTTGAATTTACCTAATAAAACAATAATAGCAGCCGGCCTATCTATTTTTCACATTCCTCTTCCTCTACAATTCCCATTGTCCTACTTTGTGATTTTATTTTCATGAAGTGGCTTCTCCAATATTGCATGATAGCAATTGAGACATGGATATGGACATGAAGCTATAGAAATTCCAATAAGATGCCTGTTGAGCTAGCTATAAAGTAAAGAGATGGACCCATCTTAGCAAATATGTCAATCCCTTGCTTAAATCTACCCCTCGGCGGTTTACATATAACAAATTAAACAAAGTCAAAGTATAAGGATTTTGCTGTCCATAACAAAATCAAGATGTGTCAAATAATGGCATATCGAGGGGTTTAATTTCACGGTCCAATATTGAGCTGAATTAATTAATTAATTAACCTAATTGCCATATTTTGCGTAGTTACGTGATCCCGGCGTTGATGAGGGTTTTACTTTCACTATAGCTCATTGATTAGAGCAATTAATTAATTAATTAATTAATTAACCACCATAATCAATTGCTCTCTTCTTACGCGATAGTTGCCCTACTTAATTTGTTATTATTTTATAGTTCTTAGCGATAAATAATGTAGATTGGGAAGTATATATGGAATATTAGAATATTATTCAACCAATTAAACATCATAGTCAATTGGCATGAACTCTTACATATTTGCTTGTTGGATTTTATTATTACACCAGATGATGTAAGATTTCATCCAAGTCTTGTTATCCAGTGAAAATTTTGTATATAATTCTGTTGAAAACACGATACGGAATACTAAATGCGGATATTTGCTTTGTTGAGATATGACTCATAATTCACCATGACAATGGTAGTAACGGCATACGTAGTTGTAGATTTATTTCTATGTAATCCACGCATTACCATAATTTAAGCGAATTGAGTGTGTTCCAGCGTGAGAATTCACTTGAACCATGTGTTTGTGATGGAAAACTGCATGCCATGATACCAATGTTAAACTACCAAGAGAGACAAGTTGTAGAATCTTGCATACGCCAGTAGTATACTAGTATGGTTATATATGCAACCTAATTAGGTGAAGACCGACACCAATTTTTCTTGTTAACCTTTATTTAAGTAAATACTCTTTTTTTGAATGGTAAAAAACACACTATTTTTCAAACAAATAACCAGATAACAAAAATATCATTTACTATATATTCATTTATTTAAAGAAATTTTCACTTTAAACAAGCACACTTTTATTTTTCTTTTGGTCTTTATTTAGAATGCTAACGACTAAGATGAAATAAAAGTTTTGAATACAAGATTGAGCGGTTGAGATGAAACGTGAGTGTGCACACAAGAGTTGAATTGGATTCCTTAGATCCTGGTGGTAGAATCAATGTTTGGTTACGTTGCTGAAACGAGAAATCAGGAAGAAGCACATTGGTCCATGCATGGGACCTACATGTTCAGTTTAATCACGCCATTCCACCCGGCTTTAATCCCCTTTATATACCCATTACTCCCCCTCTCATTCTTCGTACACTTAACACTTCCCTCTCTCATCCCCTTCTCAAAAACACTAATTAACAACTTCCAAACATGACAACCACTTCCCTTCTCTTTCTCTTTCTCTTCTCTCTCCTCTCCCCGGCCCTCATTTCCTCTTCCCCTGTCCAAGACCCTGAATTGGTAGCTCAAGAAGTGACCAGGTATAATTAAAACACTCTAACATGTATTCAATGTCCTTGTTATTAATGCTATTACCATTCAAAAATTTAGTAGCTAAATCAGTTATTATATGTTTATGGATTATCAAATTTATTTTATATTTTATCATATACTTGCATTGAGTGACTAAATTTGATATTTTTTACAATGTTGGGTGCAGGCAAATCAATGCGTCTGTTGCTAGGAGGAACTTGGGGTACTTGTCTTGCGGGACAGGTAACCCAATCGACGACTGTTGGAGGTGTGATCCGAATTGGGAGAAGAACAGACAGAGGCTTGCAGACTGCGCTATCGGCTTCGGGAAGAACGCCATTGGCGGAAGGGACGGAAAAATCTACGTGGTGACTGATTCTGCTGATGACAACCCAGTGAACCCCAAGCCGGGGACGCTTCGCTATGCAGTGATTCAGGAGGAGCCCTTATGGATCATATTCGCAAGGGACATGGTGATTCAGTTGAAGGAAGAACTTATAATGAACTCCTTCAAGACCATAGATGGGAGAGGTGCTAGCGTGCACATTGCTGGTGGACCATGCATAACAATTCAGTATGTGAATAACGTTATAATACATGGTATTCACATACATGATTGTAAGCAAGGTGGGAATGCTATGGTGCGTGACTCCCCACGGCACTACGGGTGGAGGACTCTATCGGACGGTGATGGGGTCTCCATATTTGGCGGGAGCCACGTGTGGGTTGATCATTGCTCCTTGTCTAACTGCAGGGACGGTTTGATTGATGCCATTCACGGCTCCACCGCAATTACAATTTCTAACAATTACATGACGCACCATGATAAGGTTATGTTGTTGGGTCATAGTGATACATATACACAAGACAAGAATATGCAGGTTACTATTGCTTTTAACCACTTCGGTGAAGGCCTTGTTCAGAGAATGCCAAGGTAAATTTAATTTTAGTTAGATGGAAAGAAACGAAATTGATTCAGTGGGGGAAGCAGTGAAAAGGATAGAAATAAATGCATGTTGTGTGTCTGTGTTGTTGCTTTTGGTCAATATATATATATTTTTTTTTGAGTCTTGAAAACCAAAGTAGCTTTTACTATGTGGGGTCCTTGGTGGTAGATAGTAGTGAGATTTTGAAAATCAGTGGTATTGTATTGTGCGTGCAGGTGTAGGCATGGGTATTTCCATGTGGTGAACAATGACTACACACACTGGGAAATGTATGCCATTGGTGGAAGTGCCAACCCAACCATCAATAGCCAAGGCAACAGATTTGTAGCACCAAATGACAGGTTCAGCAAAGAGGTATACTATATATACTTTGTTTTTTTTTTATTTAGTATATAGTATAGAATAAGTATATATAAAAAAAAATAGTTACTCCTATAAAAATATTTTTACATGAAATTTATATTTTAAATTATTAAATAATTCAATAAAATATATTTAGTCAAACATGTCAAATTAATAATGCTTTATAATATTATTTTTATATAAAGATATTTTCATAGAAGTAGTTCTTTAAAAAATGTAATTTTTTTTAATAATGTAACTTTTAAATTTGGGAATAGGTGACAAAGCATGAGGATGCACCAGAGAGTGAATGGAGGGGTTGGAATTGGAGGTCAGAAGGGGACTTATTGGTAAATGGTGCATTTTTCACTGCATCTGGTGCTGGAGCCTCTTCAAGTTATGCAAGGGCTTCAAGTTTGAGTGCAAGACCATCCACTCTTGTGGGCACTATAACAACTGGTGCAGGTGCACTCGTTTGTAAGAGGGGTTCTCGTTGCTGATTTTTATGATTATGACACCTTAAGAAAGGGGTGAAAAAACAAATATTTAATCAAAGAGGGAGGGAAGTGAAAAACAAAACAAAAAATGAATGGCCTTATTTTATATAGACTATATGGTCATTTCTGTTAATTGCTAGGACTCAAGTCTCCTAGGATTCTCTTCCTCCATTCTTTTGGGGATTATTTTCTACTATTTGTATTTTGTTTGTGATGTTTTGCTCTCTACTTGTACAACCACTGACAGTTAATCTCTTAGAACCGAATATGTTGGTCAATGTCAATGGTCTAAGAGAAAACAAGTACAGAAGAGTTGATATGTAATATATACAAAATTATATAGTGTTGCTTAATTTCTCTGTTGAATTCATTTTCTCGGCATAACTATTAACAAATTTATTGGATAATAAATTAATAATAGAATAATAAAATTTAAATAAACTATAAAAAATAAGTTCACACAAATATTGTTATTTTTTAATATATAGTACCTTTTTTTGTGGGTCTGTGACCGACACATGGGTGCAGAGGGGAGAGGGCAGAGAGTGTTGACCAGAAGCATAGGCATAAGAAAAAGTGCAATAAATGGAATCGAATCGAGAAGCAAAAAGAAAATCTTTCCGTCCACCAATCAAGGATTTGAAAAAGTTGAACAACCGAAACAACTGTTAACGACTAAGCTGACAAAAGACAGAAGCTGCACTCTGCAATGAGTAAAAGCCTAAAAGGTTTGAACTTTGGAACAGCCACTTCATTTCCTTAATTAATTACTTTATCCGTGCTTAATTTGCATAAGAAGTGCCCATAGATGGGATTTAATTAATCCAAACCTTATATAATCTCTTTGCTTGATGTCTGATTGAAAATTTTATGTAAGAACAATGCTAACTTATTAATAAAATTTATTATTTATAATTAAATACTCTAAATTAAATTTTAAATTTTAATAATATAAAAATAAAATATTAATCTAAAATATTGATTCATATTAATAAAAATATTCATCTTCTAATATTTTTCTTTAACTAATGTAAAGGCTTCATCAAGAGAGTTAGAATCATTCTTTTTGTTTTGTTGTGTTATTTAACTTTTAGAGAAAAGAATAAATCGATCTCTTTGACTTTTTGGTATGTGAACATTTAAATATCTGAAATTTTAAAAATACATTTAAATTTTTTATCTCTTCAAAATCTGGACACATCAATCCTTGAGTCTAATTTGTCCAATTTTAAAAACTCTTTCACGTGTGCATCCATATCAACTAAGTCAGTACAACGGGAGTCACGTTTGATTTTTCTGTTGGGTCTGACAGACCCAAGTGAATATGCGAGATCGATATGTCAAAATTTTAAAAAGGTTAAAAACTTAAATGTATTTTCAAAATTTTTAAAGACTTAAATGTCCATAAAACAAAAAGTCAATGACCTATTTATCTTTTTCTCTAACTTTTAAATTTGCTTCTCAATCTAATTTTATGATTAAGTAAAATTAAGATATTAGTCATATTCAATGTGAGATAAAATTAAATTTAGTTATTGAACTTTCATTTAATAATTAAGTTAGTCCCTATATTTAAAGAGCGTCACTTCCATAAAGATATAAGAAAAATCCTTTTTTAAAGATACATTAATTTTATCGATTAATAATCAACATATAACATTGATCAAATCAAAATTTGGTTCATCTTTAACGATTTTTTTTGTCATAAACGGTTCTTTTTTGGTTTTGTTTTTTCTCACTGCCACATTCCTCCCCTCCTACCGTCACCCTCTCTTACTCTCACGGTCTCATTGCAAAATTGTCGTCTTCCCGCATTTGAGGGCTGAGGCAGAATCATCGCCTTCCCTTATCGTAGCTTGAACATTGCCGCCTTCAGCCTGGTCTTCATCGCCACTGCAGAAGCATCTTCGCCTCCCATAATTGCAGCTCGTCTGTCAGCCTCTTCGCCGTTCGTCGCTTTCCTTCCGACGGTAAGTCTTTTGTGATTTTATTCAATGTGTGTGTCTTCTGTGATTTTCGTATTGTTTCTTCTAAAAAATTAAACAAAGAAAAATAAATTAAAAACTGTAGTGGAATGACACAATCAATATTTTTTACTAACATAAACCTTTTTCCTTAGTACACCAACTTTAGCAAAATTAAAATCTTTTACAATATGAAAGACAAATTCACTTTGTTAAAATTAAACAATAAAAGATAAGGTATTGACGATTATTGTAGCAGAAAAAATTAATTCCATGTGATCGATTGAAATAAAGCAAAACAAGAGAAAATGAGTATGCAGAGTGGAGAAGCGGGTTCAACAGAATAGGAGAAGCTGCTATAGTGATAAACCACTATTTTAGGGTATATTTTGGATTGAATTGAGTGAATTTTGTCAATTATTCTCCTACTTATTCATGTAAATTGCATGTTTTTAAGTCTCCTTCCTAATTTTGCGCTATGATTGAAAACATGCTTTTTTGGCCTTAAAATTGCTAATTTTTAATCTTCTCTTATTACCATTCGACGCCGTGATATGTTTGTTAAGTGTTTTCAAAGTTTATAGGGCAGGAATGGCTTAGAGAATGGAAAGGGAGCATGCAACAGTGGAAGAAACACAAGAAATTGAAATTTTGAGAAGCTGGTGTCCACGCGTACGCATGGCTGACGTGTACGCGTGACCAAGCCATAACCAAATGACGTGCACGTGTGGCTGACGCCTACGCGTGGCCAGGTGCAAGGTTCAATGACGCGTACGCGTGACAAGCGTCACGTGCTGCAATTAACAGAATTCACTGGGGGCGATTTCTGGGTTGTTTTTGACCCAGTTTCAGGTCCGAAAATGAAGACAAGAGGCTGGGGAATGGAGTTGATCATTAACTTTTCATTCATTCATTTACACTTTAAGTTTTAGATGTAGGTTTCTAGAGAGAGAGGCTCTATCCTCTCTCTAGGTTTTAGGATTTCTTTTGGTTTTATTTCTTCTCAAATTTAGATTTTCATCATGCTTTAATTTAGTTTCTCCTCTATTTTTATTTTTTCTAGCACTTTAGTTATCTACTTTTCTTATTGATTGCCTTATTTTTCCCATTTAGTTTATGAACTTTTCTTGTTAGATCCAATTTTCTTTTAATGCAATTTGAGGTATTTCATGTTTATTGCTTCTTTCTTTAATTGTTGGTTATTGATTCCTTGCATGTGTTAATCTTAGATTTTACTATTTCTTGTTACTTTTCTATGCTTTTATTTTGTGCCTTCCAAGTGTTTGATGAAATGCTTGGTTGGATTTTAAAATAGATTTTTATGTTCTTGACTTGGATTGATTAATTAGAGACTCTTGAGTTATCAAAATTCTTTTGTTGATTGGTGATTGAAAGTTGCTAGTTGGCTTGAGCCTCACTAAATCTAGTCTTTGATTAGGACTTGTAAACTTAAGTTAATTTTGTTCGCTTGACTTTCCTTCATTTGTTAAAGGATAACTAAGTGAAAACAATTTGTACTTACCATCACAATTGATGATGATAACGAGGATAGAAATTCCAATTCTCAATCCTTGCTAGGACCTTTCTTAGTTGTTAGTTTATTTTTCTCGCAATTTATATTTTCTTATTCCTTATTCTAAAACCCCAAAAAGAAGTACATCATAACCAATAATAAATACACTTCCCTGTAATTCCTCGAGAGACGACCCGAGGTTTGAATACTTCGATTTATTTTTATTGGGGTTTATACTTGTGACAACCTAATCAAACGTTGAGTGAGGATTAATTGTTAGTTTAGAACTATACTTGCAACGAGAATTTTTTGAGAAATTCTTTACCGACAATTTTCCTCCGTCAAGTTTTTGGTGCTGTTGGTGGAGAATTACAAATGTGTGCCTTGTTATTGGTTATATGTTAAAATAATGAATTTCTTGATTTTTGGTGTGTTTGTTAGTTTTTGCTAGTTTTAGGACTTTATTTTCATTAGTTTTTGTTAGTATTTATTTTTATTTTCTCTTGTTACTATAAATTATCACCCGTTTGGCTGTGAGTTTGGTTACCATAGTGTTGTAGGGAATAGAAGCTTCAATGAGAACATGCATCAAGGATGGAACAATCAAAGGTGGGTGGAGCCTCAAGCTTATGGATAACCTTCGTGGCAACAACCCTCTCCAATGCACTATGAGCAAGAGCTATTTCAAGATGCATACCAATTCGACGGCTATGGTGGACTTCCTTATGATTATCAACAACCACCACTATATGCCTATGAACTCTCTCCTCAATATAGCCATCAACCATACTCACAAGCCTCATCCTACCAAACACTTTCATATGACCCTAATCCATATTCTCCATACTAACCACCATATGAGTCCTGTGAACAAGCACCCATTGAACCACCACAATTCTAACATCATTACCTTCACAACCCTTCTTTTCCCTCCAACCAAGATCCTATGGATGATACACTTGGCATCATTCTTCAAAAGCAAGAAGAGCTTCAAACCACACTCACCTCTACCCTTACCGGTTTCACCTCTACCCTCCAAGAGCTTATATCCCGTCTATCTCCACCTTTTACCAACAACCAAAGCACCCTCCAACCTTCAAGCTTTAATGCATCTCCTTTTCAATCGCAAGATGAACTTTCTTTCCCACCACAACTGATGTCACAAAAACTTGTCTCACAACAAATTTTCTACCAGCAAGTGCACGAGATTATCGTTAAGTAAAAACTCATTATTGAGTGAGGTCGAATCCCATAGGGATTGGTTGGTTGATCAACGTTAATTGGAAGATTGTTCTAGTTGAACTGAATCGGATTTGAAATTGGGATTGCAGAATGTAAATTGGTGGAAAACTTAAAATGCAAGAAAAGTAAATAACAGAAGGTAAATGACAGAAATTAAATGGCAGAAGGAAAATTGCAGTAATTAAAGTGCAGAAACTTAAATTGCAAGAAATTAAAAGGGAATGGGGTTGCTGAGCATCAAAGTAAATTGCAGAATTAAAGAATGGGTAAGATCAGAAGTGGGAAAGCTTATTAGGGTCAGGAGATGTGATAATCCTCCGGATCACATTCATTTTCATCTCTTCCTCAATCAATGCATTCATTGATCTCCTTGGAAATCTTAAATAATTAGATCCCAATTCCATGGCAATCTAATCTTTTTAAGCATGAACAATTGTCCAATTCCTTGATTTAAGTGCTCATGGGAAGAGATGAAGTATGATCACTGATTATACCACACATATTGATAGATCAAAGTGTTGGTAGGATTACATGTCACGATATTCATCGAAACCCCAGTCTAATCCAATGTGAGAAAGCAATTCTAGCATGATCTCCTCATTCCTTTTCCAAGGTTCAGAGGAGATCCAATTATGAATAGCTTCCTTTCCAAAACAACTATCCAATTGGATGAAGAACAAAAACTTTCTAGTAAAATCAAGAGAAAAAAAAGAAGAAGAAGAATGAAAATTAATATAGATCCATTGAATTACACAAAGCTCCCTAACCCAATGAAATGTGTTTAGTTGTTCATATCTCTAAGAATGGAAAACGGAATAGAAAAGTACATTGCAGAAAGAACAAAATGCAGAGAAAGATAAAATTGGCAGAGTTTCAGTACTCTCACTGTATCCCCCCTTACTAACTTGAACTCTAAGCTATTTATACTACTTTCTTCAATCTCAATTGGGCTTTTGGCCTTTGTTGAAGTTGATCCAACTGGATCCCATGCTGTTGAGAAGAGAGGTGTTTTGAAATGCAGAGTTCTGATGCCCATGTTTGAGTTCACGTTCAAGGGCAAATGTTGAGTCAAACATCCTTTAGGGAAAATTGATTTTGGACATTTTGAGCAATGTTTGACTCAACGTTGGAGTGCCAACAATTTCTTGTCCACACGTACGTGTGACATACGCGTGCGTGTGGATGGTACAATTTACTAGTTCACGTGTTTGCGCTGCCTATGCGTATGCGTGTTTAGGGCCAGAATGCTTATCCACGCGTGCGCGTCTCCTATGCGTGCGCGTGGATCAAAATCCCCAAATTGAATTTTGAAACATTTTCACGCACGTTGGCCTCAGCATTGGACCAACAACGCTCCCTCCAACATTGATTCATCCACACGTACGCGTAGCATACGCGTGCGTGTCGATGTGCTTTTCCAAAATTGATGTTTGAACTTCATATCGCGCACGTTGACATCAACGTTTGAGTGGTAACGTTTCCTCCAACGTTGGCCTATCCACGCGTGCGCGTATAGCACGCGTACGCGTCACCATAATTTTTCTAATTTTTCAGAAAGCACATTGTATCACTAGTGTTAGAGGTAACGTTGGCTCACCAACGCTCCTTCCAACGTGGGTATCAGATAATTATGCAGAACTTGCTCTGCCTTTCTTCCTTCCAACGTTTGAGGCAACGTTGGTGGTCCAACTTTGGCCACTAATGTTGCTTCCTCTTCCTTCTTTTCATGGCTTTTCTTCAACTTCTTTCCATGCCTTTCTCCACCTATCATCAAACAATACATGCATCAAAGCCTTGCTAATATCAAGAGAGATTGCATCATTCTTAGCACACAAGTAATTATGGCATAAATCTCATGAAAAAAGTATCAAATTAACTATGTTTGAATGAATCAAGGTGTTTATGAACTTTTAACCTAATTGATTGCTTATAGATCAAGAAAGTGTATAAAACCTACTAAAAATAAAAAAAAGGCTAGTAAAACTAGTCTAAGATGCCTTGGCATCAACAATCCTCCATGGAAGAGTGTCTATATCCATCATTCCAAGAGCAATATGATCCTACTTATGTTAGCCAAGTGGAACAAGAGCCAACGGATCGTCTCAAGGAAGCAATGGATCGGCTCCAAGTAATCATCCGTCAAAATGAGCAAGAGAAAGACCAAAGGACGGGCGAAACTATCATGGCTAACATTGCTAAAATTCAAGCCACCATAGACTCATGCGATACATGCCACAAGCAAAGTATTTCCACGGATGAATGTGAAAAATCAACTGAAGAGAGGAGGATGAAGGAGATTTTAGAATCTCAACATGAGAACAAGGAAATGGAGTGTGTTGTGCAACAAGTGAAAAATACGGAGATTGTTGAAGAAGAAGAAGTGGTTGTAAACCTAGGCGAAGTTGCACAAGAGGTGGATTCCGAGCTTGAGAACATTTCCACACCAAGTGATGCTATTGATGATGTTGTGGAAGTTGTTGAACCTTCTTCCATTGAGCATGAATTTGATGTTGAAGAGGATAATGTGCAACCTCTTAAGCATATTGTGGATGATAAAAGATTGGAAGAGGTTGAGCAAGCAATAAATCCTATTATTGAAGATGATTCCACACCAACTAATGTGCTATTTGAGATTGTTGAACCTTCCTCATTGTGTTGTGAAATCGATGTTGAGGAGGCTAGAGCACAACCTCCAACACATGACTTGAACAATGAGGAATGTATAGAAGAAGTTGGTGAGCAAAGAATTGAAATTGAAGAAAGCTACCTAAAGGAAGAGGTTGAAGTTGAAGAAGCTTGCCAAGAGGTGGAAGGAGTCAAGAAAGAGCACAAGAGAGTGGAGCTTGCAAGATCATTAGAAACACCTCTCCCCAAGCCATTACCATCCAACACAACATTCAAGTGGGTAAAATTCTTATCCTTAAACTTTACTTTTCCACATGAATATGGTTTGCTTGAGATGGATGGTCAACTAAGAGTTCTTTGTGGATTTAAGAGCAAAAGGAAGATGGTTAGTGTTTGGAGTTGTCAAGCATGGTTCATTGTGGTGGAAAGCTCAAAGTTGAAATGCAAAGGTTGGTGCAGAGCTAGATTTCTTGCGTCCAAGAAGTTGTTTGGATGCTTAAATTGAGAATTCAGATTGCTTGCCACCCGGTTGGAACAATGATGATCAACTTAAAGACGGGTGTAAAAACAAGATTAGGGATCCCGACATACAAGAGGATCAACATTGGGAGCTCAAAGCTTGTGAAGAACTTCATCAGGGCTTAGTGAATTTTTTTGGTAATCTTGGAGCTTATTGGAAGTCCAAGCATTGGTGGAAGTTTCAAGATGAGTTCAAGCACAAGCCACCATGACAAGGAGCTCACCAAATATCCAACATAAGGACTTTAACTAAAAGTGCTAGGTGGGAGACACCCCACCATGGTAAATTCTTCCTATTTTCTCTTTTGTTTATATTGGTAATAAGTTGAATTTTCAGTTTTAGTTAGGTTTATTTAGTTCAAGTTGTGTTTAAGCTTGTTAGTTTTTTATAAAAAAAAATTGATGCTACTGCTCTTTGGTACAAAAACCAGAGAGTTGTGCTGAAACTGTGCGGGTGGGTGCTAGACGCACAACCCACCCCACGCGTACGCCTCGCTGATGCGTATGCATCACCCAGCAATTTTACCTTATCCACGCGTGGGCGTGACTGACGTGCACGCGTCGTACCTGAATGCTGCCTCTGGTACAAAAACTAGAGAATTGTGATGGAACTGTGTAGCAATCGTGTGTCTGGCACGAAAAGTAGTCACGCGCACGCGTGACCGACGCTCACGCATCACTTTTTATTTTAGGCCACCCACGCGTACGCATGGACGATGCTCACACGTCATCTGGCTTCTTCTGTTCTCACGCGCACGCGTGACTCATGCGCGCTCGTCGCCTGCGCGACTTTAGCAGCACTGTTTCTTTTCCTTTCTTCTTATTTCTTCTTCTTTCTTCTTCTTTCTTCTTTTCCTTTCTTCTTCTTTCCTCTTCCTTTCTCACTTTCTTCTCCTCCCTTCTCATCTTTCTTTTCTTTCATTCTCTTTTCCTTATTGCGTTTGCATACTTTCATTCATTGCATTTTAACTTTATTTTTGTAGTTTGTTCTTACTTTCCTTCTTAAGTTTTCTATTTTTCCATTGGTGTTGAATTTTCTTACTCAACTGTTGAATATTTCTTGCATTATTTTGGTGCGTCTTGACTTGTTTGATATTGATTAGGTAATGAAATTTTTAGTTCAATGCTTCTTCTTTGATGACTCTTGCATTCTTTGTGCATTGATATGAACTTATATTGTCTTTCATAACCCATTCTTTCTTACTTATTATTTGCAATTTTTGCCAAACACACAAGATTAGTACTTTAGTCCTTTCTAACTCATTATTCTTTGTTTTTGTGCTTTATTATCATTGAGTTAGGATGAGACCAAATTCTCTCCTGCTTATGACTAATTTTGTTTGTGTCAATTCTTGTTTGAACGTGATGCTTCCGAGTGTTCTCTTCATGCCATTTACTTGTACTTTGACTTTACTCTTGCATCAAGTGTTTATTGATATGCCATTCGCTTATATTGCTTTCTCACTTACATGTTGTATTTATCATGTAGTTGAGAAACCCACTCTTATTTGGCATTAGCCCCAGCTATATTTTATTTGCTATGATATCTTTATTTTTGGGTTTAATTTTCCGTCTTTCCTCCCCATTCAGGCCGACCACCAAGAAGGGAAAGGAACAGCTTTTAAATGGGTGAACAACAAGTACCTCCACACAATCCTTTGTGAAGAAGCTAATCAGTTGGAGCAACCCACCCTAACCTACCCTTTGCTCATCTTTGCATGCACCGAGGACGGTACAATCCTTAAGTGTGGAGAGGTCAAGACCGACTTTCGTGGGTATTACTTCCTTTTCCAACACCAATTATTAATTTTCTTTGTTAGTTAGTTATTGCATTGCATAATAGATTGCATGTATAGTTAGTTGCTTGCATTTATGTACTACTTGGTTGAAGTGATGAAGTCCTTTTCAAGAAACTGTTTTACAGCATTTCACTAATTTGAATTAAAATTTTTGTTGAACTTGCCTGAGAAAATTTAATTTGAAACATAGTTTTAGAGCTCGAACACACAAATCTAGTGAGTTTCTGAACCTAGTTGACTGGTTGCATCTTATCAATCAATATTTTGTTTTGGTGTGTGTTGTTCTCTCTAAGACTGTGATATTTGTCTTGCTTCATTCTATATTTCCATTGTTTGATGTATGTATGCACTTATCAAAGATGATGCACCAGTATTTTGTGGTACATCTTGTAAGGCTTAATTGAGTGGATTTTATCCACTATTCTCACACTTATTTATAGAAATAACATGTTTTACACTTTCCTTCCTAATTTTGTGCTATGATTGAAAACATGCTTCTTTGGCCTTAAATTTGCTATGTTTAATCCTCTCTTATTACCATTCGATGCCGTGATATGTCTGTTAAGTGTTCTCAGGGTTTATAGGGAAGGAATGACTTAGAGGATGGAAAGGAAGCATGCAAAAGTGGAAGGAAAACAAGAAACTGAAGGAATTGCAAAGCTGTCAAGCCTGACCTCTTTGTACTAAATCAGACATAACTTGAGCTATAGAGATTCGAATGAGACGGTTCTAATTGCGTTGGAAAGCTAACATCTGGGGCTTCGAAATGATATACATTTTGCTATAGTTGCCTTGCTGTTAGGTGACACCTACGCGTGGATGATATGTACACATGGATAGTCTGGCAGACAAGCGACGCGTACGCATGGACGACGCGTACGCATGACGGAGCCACGTGCTGTACGTATCAGAAATCGTTGGGGGTGATTTCTGGGCTCTTTTTGGCCCAGTTTCAAGCCCAAAAACACAGATTAGAGGTTGCAAAGTGAGGGAATCATTCATTCACTTCTCATTATTCAAAAATTAGATTTTAGATGTAGTTTTCTAGAGAGAGAGAGGCTCTCACCTCTACCTCTCTCTAGGTTTTAGGTCTAAGTTTTATTCCTTTCTAATTTCTGAATTCTATCTTATTTCAATTTAGTTTCTCTTCTACTTTTAATTGCTCTAGTATTCTAGTTTATTTATTTTCCTTGTTGATTACTTTATGTTGCCATTTTGGTTTATGAATTCTAATGTTAGATTTGATTTCTCTTTTAATGCAATTTGAGGTATTTCATGTTTATTTCTTCTTCTATTATTTGTTATCATTGATTTTGTAATTGTAGATTTTAGATTTTATATTCTCTTATTGCTTTTCTATGCTTTTATTTTATGCCTTCCAAGTGTTTGATAAAACGCTTGGGAGGGTTTCAAATTAGACTTTTATGTTCTTAACTTGGATTGATTATTTAGAGACCCTTGAGTTGTCAAAAGTCTTTTGTTGATTGGTAATTAAGACTTGCTAGTTGGCTTAGGCTTCACCAAGTCTAGTCTTTGATTAGGACTTGTGAACCTAAGTTGATTTTGCTCATTTGACTTACCTTTATTGTTAGAGGTTAACTAAGTGAAAGCAAAAGGCAATTGCCATCACAATTAATGATGATAATTTGGATAGGACTTCTAATTTTCTTTCCTTGCTAAGAGCTTATTTAATTATTAATTTATCTTCTTACCATTTTACTTTCTTGTTCCTTATTTCCAAAAAATCCAAAAATATACTTTATCATAACCAATAATAAACACTTCCCTGCAATTCCTTAAGAGACGACCCGAGGTTTGAATACTTCGGTTTACTTTTATAGGGTTTGTTTCTTGTGACAACCAAATGTTTGTATGAAAGGATTCTTGTTGGTTTAGAATCTATACTTTCAACGAGAACTTATTGTGAAATTCTTTGCCACACAAAAATTCGATCATCAAAATGGTGCTGTTGCCGGAGAATTGTAAACATGTGCCTTATTATTGTTCATTGTAAATATTTGCTTTTTGCTTGTTTGTTAGTTTTTGTTAGTTTTAGGACTTTGTTTCTTATTTTTATTAGGTTTTGTTTTTATTTTCTTTTGTTACCATGAATTCTCACCCATTTGGCTATGAGTTTGGCTCAAATTATGTTGTAGGAAATGGAAGCTACAATGGGGATATGCATCAAGGATGTAACAATCAAGGTTGGGAGGAGCCACAAGCTTATGGACAACCTTCTTGGCAACAACCTCCTCCGGTCTTATATAGGTATAACTCCAATCCTAATGCATACCAATCTAATGGATGTGGTAGTCCTTTTTGTACGTTTCACCAACCACCACCACATGCCTATGGACCACCTCCTCAACATAATTTTGAACCACTATACTCACAAGTCCATTTCCACCATTCACCTCCATATGACTGATGAGCGGATAATTTATACGCTTTTTGGCATTGTTTTTAGGTAGTTTTTAGTAAGTTCAAGCTATTTTTAGGGATGTTTTCATTAGTTTTTATGTTAAATTCACATTTCTGGACTTTACTATGAGTTTGTGTGTTTTTCTATAATTTCAGGTAATTTCTGGCTGAAATTGAGGGACTTGAGCAAAACTCTGAAAAAGGCTGACAAAAGGACTGCTGATGCTGTTGGAATCTGACCTCCCTGCACTCGAAATGGATTTTCTGGAGCTACAGAACTCAAAATGGTGCGCTCTCAACGGCGTTGGAAAGTAGACATCCAGAACGTTCTAGCAATATATAATAGTCCATACTTTATTCGGAAATTGACGACGTAAATTGGCGTTGAACGCCAAGTACATGCTGCTGTCTGGAGTTAAACGCCAGAAACACGTCATGATCCGGAGTTGAACGCCCAAAACACGTTATAACTTGGAGTTTAACTCCAAGAGAAGCCTCAGCTCGTGGATAGATCAAGCTCAGCCCAAGCATACACCAAGTGGGCCCCGGAAGTGGATTTATGCATCAATTACTTACTCATGTAAACCCTAGTAGCTAGTCTAGTATATATAGGACATTTAACTATTGTATTAGACGTCTTTTTGACCACGTTTCATCTTTGGTCTCAGTTTTGTTTTATTCTTCATCTCAAGAGGCTATTGATCACGTTTTAGGAGGCTGGCCATTCGGCCATGCCTGAACCTTTTACTTATGTATTTTCAACGGTGGGGTTTCTACACACCATAGATTAAGGGTGTGGAGCTCTGCTGTACCTCAAGTTTCAATACAATTATTATTACTTTCTATTCAATTCTCTTTTATTCTTATTCCAAGATATACGTTGCACAACACTTTGATGAATGTGATGATCCGTGACACTCATCATCATTCTCACCTATGAACGCGCGTGATTGACAACCACTTCCGTTCTACCTTAGGCCGGGCGCATATCTCTTAGATTCTCCAACATAATCTTCGTGGTATAAGCTAGAATTGATGGCGGCATTCATGAGAATCCGGAAGGTCTAAACCTTGTCTGTGGTATTCCGAGTAGGATTCCGGGATTGAATGACTCTGACGAGCTTCAAACTCCTGAAGGCTGGGCGTTAGTGACAGACGCAAAAGAATCAAGGGATTCTATTCCAACCTGATTGAGAACCGACATATGATTAGCCGTGCTGTGACAGAGCATAGGATCATTTTCACTGAGAGGATGGGATGTAGCCATTGAGAACAGTGATGCCCTACATACAGCTTGCCATGGAAAGGAGTAAGAAGGATTGGATGAAAGCAATAAGAAAGTAGAGATTCGAAAGGATTCTAGCATCTCCACACGCCTATCTGAAATTCCCACTATTGATTTACATAAGTATCTCTATCCCTTTTTATTTTCTATTTATTATTAATTTTCGAAACCCATAACCATTTAATTTGCCTAACTGAGATTTACAAGGTGACCATAGCTTGCTTCATACCAACAATCTCTGTGGGATCGACCCTTACTCACGTAAGGTATTACTTGGATGACCCAATACACTTGCTGGTTAAGTTGAACGGAGTTGTGGAAAGAAAGTGTTGAGTTAATTTTTATGCACATGCCAAGGAGCCATTATTGTTGATCACAATTTCATCCACCAAGTTTTTGGCGCCGTTGCCGGGGATTGTTCGAGTATGGACAACTGACGGTTCATCTTGTTGCTCAGATTAGGTAATTTTCTTTTCAAAAATCTTTTTCAAAAATTTTTCTTTTCTTTTTCGTTTTTCCAAACTTTATTTTCGAAAAAAAATAATAAAAATCCAAAAAAAAAAAATTTAGAAAATCATAAAAATCAAAAATATTTTGTGTTTCTTGTTTGAGTCTTGTGTCATGTTTTAAGTTTGGTGTCAATTGCATGCTTTAAAAATTTTTTCTTGCATTTTTCGAAAATTCCATGCATTCATAGTGTTCTTCATGATCTTCAAGTTGTTCTTGACAAGTCTTCTTGTTTGATCTTGATGTTTTCTTGCTTTGTGTTTTATGTTGTTTTTCATATGCATTTTTTGTTTGTTAGAGTCCATGCATTAAAGATTTCTAAGTTTGGTGTCTTGCATGTTTTCTTTGCATCAAAAATTTTTCAAAAATATGTTCTTGATGTTCATCATGATCTTCAAAGTGTTCTTGGTGTTCATCTTGACATTCATAGTGTTCTTGCATGCATCATGTGTTTTGATCCAAAATTTTTATGTTTTGGGTCATATTTGTGTTTTTCTCTCTCATCTTTAAAATTTCAAAAATAAAAAATATCTTTTCCTTTTTTCTTTCAAAATTTTCAATTTTAAAAATCTTATCTTTTTAAAATCTTTTTCAAAAATATATCTTTTTCATTTTTTATCATTTTCGAAAATTTCAAAAATATTTTTCAAATTTTTTTCAAAACCTTTTTTCGTATCTTTTATATCATGTTTTCAAAAATATGCTAACAATTAATGTGATTGATTCAAAAATTTGAAGTTTGTTACTTTCTTGTTAAGAAAGGTTCAATCTTTAAATTCTAGAATCTTATCTTGTAGTTTCTTGTTAGTTAAGTCATTTTAAAAAAATTAAATCTTTTTCAAAATATCTTTTTCTTAAAATTTTTATCTTATCTTTTATATCTTATCTAACTTCTTATCTTCTTATCTTTTTAAAATTTAATTTTAAAATCTTTTTCAACTAACTAATTAACTTTTTATTTGTTTCTTATCTTTTTCAAAACCACCTAACTACTCTTTCCTTTCTAATTTTCGAAAATATCTCACCCCTTTTTCAAAAAATTCTTTTTAATTGTTTCATGTTTTAATTTTAATTACATTTTATCTCTAATTTTCGAAAATTACTAACCCCTTTTTCAAAATTATTTTCGAAATTTTCCCTCTCTTTTCTTATTCTATTTAATTATTTATTTACTAACACTTCTCTTCACCTCTCTTCATCTAAAAATCCGAACCATTCTTCTTCACTCTTCTCCCCTTTCTTTTTCTACTAACATAAAGGAATCTCTATACTGTGACATAGAGGATTCCTCTTCTTTTCTTGTTTTCTTCTCTTTCATATGAGCAGGAACAGGGAAAAAGGCACTCTTGTTGAAATTGATCCTGAACCTGAAAGGACTCTGAAAAGGAAACTAAGAGAAACTAAATTACAACAATCCAGAAACAACCTTTCAGAAATTTTCGAACAAGAGAAGGAGGTGGCAGCCGAAAATAATAATAATGCAAGGAGAATGCTTGGTGACTTCACAAAGCCAACGTCCAAATTTGATGGAAGAAGCATCTCCATTCCTGCCATTGGAGCCAATAATTTTGAGCTTAAGCCTCAACTAGTTGCTTTAATGCAACAAAACTGCAAGTTTTATGGACTTCCATCTGAAGATC
Organism: Arachis stenosperma; assembly: GCF_014773155.1. Lineage (NCBI taxonomy): Eukaryota > Viridiplantae > Streptophyta > Magnoliopsida > Fabales > Fabaceae > Arachis > Arachis stenosperma. The sequence goes on along the minus strand of NC_080377.1, from coordinate 65,279,981 downwards.
CTTATCAGTTTTTAACTGAGTTCTTGCAGATCTGTGAGACTGTAAAGACGAATGGAGTTGATCCTGAAGTCTACAGACTCATGCTTTTCCCTTTTGCTGTAAGAGACAGAGCTAGAATATGGTTGGATTCACAACCTAAGGATAGCCTGGACTCCTGGGATAAGCTGGTCACAGCCTTCTTGGATAAATTTTTTCCTCCTCAAAAGCTGAGCAAGCTGAGAGTGGATGTTCAAACCTTCAAACAAAAAGATGGTGAATCCCTCTATGAAGCTTGGGAAAGATACAAGCAGCTGACCAAAAGATGTCCATCTGACATGTTTTCAGAATGGACCATATTAGATATATTCTATTATGGTCTCTCTGAATTTTCGAAAATGTCATTGGACCATTCTGCAGGTGGATCTATTCACCTAACGAAAACGCCTGAAGAGGCTCAAGAACTCATTGACATGGTTGCAAACAACCAATTTATGTACACTTCTGAGAGGAATTCTGTGAATAATGGGATACCTCAGAAGAAAGGAGTTCTTGAAATTGATGCTCTGAATGCCATATTGGCTCAGAACAAAGTGTTGACTCAACAGGTCAACATGATCTCTCAAAATCTGAATGGATGGCAACATGCATCCAACAGCACTAAAGAGGCAGCTTCTGAAGAAGCTTATGATCCTGAGAACCCTGCCATGGCAGAGGTTAATTACATGGGTGAACCTTATGGAAACACCTATAACTCATCATGGAGAAATCATCCAAATTTCTCATGGAAGGATCAACAAAAGCCTCAACAAGGCTTTAACAATGGTGGACGCAATAGGCTGAGCAATGGCAAGCCTTTTCCATCATCTTCTCAGCAACAGACAGAGAATTCTGAACAAAATACCTCTAATTTAGCCAATCTAGTCCCTGATCTGTCAAAGGCCACTTTCAGTTTCATGAGTGAAACAAGATCCTCCATCAGAAATCTGGAGGCACAAGTGGGCCAGCTGAGTAAGAAAGTCATTGAAACTCCTCCCAGTATTCTCCCAAGCAATACAGAAGAGAATCCAAAAGGAGAGTGTAATGCCATTGATATAATCAATATGGCCGAATGCACAAGGGAGGAGGAGGACGAAAATCCTAGTGAGGAAGACCTCCTGGGACGTCCCTCAAGCAAGAAGGAGTTTCCTATTAAGGATCCAAAGGAATCTGAGGCTCATATAGAGACCATAGAGATTCCATTAAATCTCCTTCTGCCATTCATGAGCTCTGAAGACTATTCTTCCTCTAAAGAGGATGAAGATGTGACTGGAGAGCAAGTTACTCAATATTTAGGAGCTATCATGAAGCTGAATGCCAAGTTGTTTGGTAATGAGACTTGGGAAAGTGAACCTCCCTTGCTCATTAATGAACTAGATACCTGGATTCAGCAAACTCTACCTCAAAAGAAACAAGATCCTGGCAAGTTTTTGTACCTTGTACCATAGGCACCATGACCTTTGCAAAAGCTCAATGTGATCTGGGGTCAGGGATAAATCTTATGCCACTCTCTGTAATGGAGAAGCTGGGGATCATTGAGGTACAACCTGCCTTGTTCTTATTACAATTGGCATACAAGTCATTGAGACAAGCTTATGGAATAGTGGAGGACGTGTTAGTAAAGGTTGAAGGCCTTTACATCCCTGCTGATTTCATAATCTTAGACACTAGGAAGGAAGAGGATGATTGCATCATCCTTGGAAGACCTTTCCTAGCCACAGCAGGAGCTGTGATAGATGTCAACAGAGGTGAATTAGTCCTTCAATTGAATGGGGATTACCTTGTGTTTAAGGCACATGGCCATCTCTCTGTGACAAAAGAGAGTAAGCATGAAGAGCTTCTCTCAGTTCAGAGTCAAGAAGAGCCCCCACAGTCAAACTCTAAGTTTGGTGTTGGGAGGCCACAACCAAACTCTAAGTTTGGTGTTAAGACCCCATATCCAAACTCTAAGTTTGGTGTTGGGACTATACAACATTGACCTGATCACCTTGTGGCTCCATGAGAGCCCACTGTCAAGCTATTGACATTAAAGAAGCGCTTGTTGGGAGGCAACCCAATTTTATTTATCTAATTTTTATTTTATTTTATTGTTATTTTGTGTTTTATTAGGTACATGATCATGTGGTGTCACGAAAAAAATATAAAAATTAAAAACAAAATCAAAAACAGCAGAAGAAAAATCACACCCTGGAGGAAGCACAGACTGGCGTTCAACGCCAGTAAGAAGCATCTGGCTGGCGTTCAACGCCAGAACAGAGCATGAATCTGGCGCTGAACGCCAGAAACAAGCAACATCCTGGCGTTTGAATGCCAGGAATGTGCCTAGAGAAAAAGCTGGCGCTGAACGCCAGTAACAAGCATGAAACTGGTGTTCAACGCCAGAAACATGCTTTACATGGGCGTTGAACGCCCAGAATGTGCACCACTCGGCGTTTAAACGCCAGAATGGTATGCAAAGGCATTTTACATGCCTATTTGGTGCAGGGATGGAATTCCTTGACACCTCAAGATCTGTGGACCCCACAGGATCACCTCAGGATCTGTGGACCCCACAGGATCCCCACCTAACATATTCCCACCTTACCTCCTACATCTATCCACTCTTCCCCATACACCCCACCTACCTTTAAAATTGAAATTCTCTTTCCCACCCAATCCCACCCATATAGCCGAATACACACATCCCTCAATCTCCTCCATATCTTCTTCTTATTCTTCATCTTTTCATTCTTCTCTTGCTCGAGGGCGAGCAATTTTCTAAGTTTGGTGTGGTAAAAGCATAGCTTTTTTCTTTTCCATAACCATTAATGGCACCTAAGGCCAGAGACATCCAAAAAAAAAAAGAGAGAAGAAGAGAAAAAAAGAAAGACAAAAGCTTCCACCTCTGAGTCATGGGAGATGGAAAGACTCATGTAAAGGGTTTATAGCTCAGTGGTAGAATATTTGACTGCAAATCAAGAGATCCCTGATATACCTCAGGGGATAAATTGTCCTCCACACAATTATTGGGAGCAACTAAGGATGGGAACACCAAAATTACTAGGAATCATGCAACAGAAGCAAGGAAGAGACATAAAGGAGCTCAAAGAGCACCATTGGTTCTTCAAGAAGGCGCCACCCTCACTAAGGTGGACTCATTCCTTGTTCTTATTTCTCTGTTTTTCGATTTTTATACTTCATGTTTATCTATGTTTTGTGTCTCTTTTCCATGATCATTAGCGTTTAGTAACTATGTCTTAAAAGTTATGAATAATTCCATGAATCCTTCACCTCTCTTAAATGAAAAATGTTTTAATTCAAAAGAACAAGAAGTACATGAATTTTGAATTTATCCTTGAATTTAATTTAATTGATGTGGTGACAATACTTTTTGTTTTCTGAATGAATGCTTGAACAGTGCATAATTTTGATCTTGTTGTTTATGAATGTTAAAACTGTTGGCTCTTGAAAGAATGATGAACAAAGAGAAATGTTATTGATGATCTGAAAAATCATGAAATTGATTCTTGAAGCAAGAAAAAGAAGTGAAAAGTAAAAGCTTGCGAAAAAAAATAGAAAAGAAAAAGAAAAATCAAGCTGAAAAAGCCAATAGCCCTTAAAACCAAAAGGCAAGGGTAAAAAGGATCCAAGGCTTTGAGCATCAATGGATAGGAGGGCCCAAGGAAATAAAATCCAGGCCTAAGCGGCTAAATCAAGCTGTCCCTAACCATGTGCTTGTGTCATGAAGGTCCAAGTGAACAACTTGAGACTGAGTGGTTAAAGTCGTGATCCAAAGCAAAAAGAGTGTGCTTAAGAACTCTGGACACCACTAACTGGGGACTCTAGCAAAGCTGAGTCACAATCTGAAAAGGTTCACCCAGTTATGTGTCTGTGGCATTTATGTATCCGGTGGTAATACTGGAAAACAAAATGCTTAGGGCCACGGCCAAGACTCATAAGTAGCTGTGTTCAAGAATCAACATGCTTAACTAGGAAAGTCAATAACACTATCCGAAATTCTAAGTTCCTAGAGAAGCCAATCATTCTGAACATCAAAGGAAAAAAGTGAGATGCCAAAACTATTCAGAAGCAAAAAGCTACAAGTCCCGCTCATCTAATTATAATTAATATTCATTGATATTTTGGAATTTACAGTATATTCTCTTCTTTTTATCCTAATTGATTTTCAGTTGCTTGGGGACAAGCAACAATTTAAGTTTGGTGTTGTGATGAGCGGATAATTTATACGCTTTTTGGCATTGTTTTTAGGTAGTTTTTAGTAAGTTCAAGCTACTTTTAGGGATGTTTTCATTAGTTTTTATGTTAAATTCACATTTCTAGACTTTACTATGAGTTTGTGTGTTTTTCTATAATTTCAGGTAATTTCTGGTTGAAATTGAGGGACTTGAGCAAAACTCTGAAAAAGGTTGACAAAAGGACTACTGATGCTGTTGGAATCTGACCTTCTTGCACTCGAAATGGATTTTCTGGAGCTAAAGAACTCCAAATGGCGCGCTCTTAACGGCGTTGGAAAGTAGACATCCAGAGCTTTCCAGCAATATATAATAGTCCATACTTTATTCGGAAATTGACGACGTAAATTGGCGTTGAACGCCAAGTACATGCTGCTGTCTGGAGTTAAACGCCAGAAACACGTCATGATCCGGAGTTACGCCCAAAACACGTTATAACTTGGAGTTCAACTCCAAGAGAAGCCTCAGCTCGTGGATAGATCAAGCTCAGCCTAAGCATACACCAAGTGGGCCCCGGAAGTGGATTTATGCATCAATTGCTTACTCATGTAAACCCTAGTAGCTAGTCTAGTATATATAGGACATTTAACTATTGTATTAGACGTCTTTTTGACCACGTTTCATCTTTGGTCTCAGTTTTGTTTTATTCTTCATCTCAAGAGGCTATTGATCACGTTTTAGGGGGCTGGCCATTCGGCCATGCCTGAACCTTTTACTTATGTATTTTCAACGGTGGAGTTTCTACACACCATAGATTAAGGGTGTGGAGCTCTGCTGTACCTCAAGTTTCAATACAATTATTATTACTTTCTATTCAATTCTCTTTTATTCTTATTCCAAGATATACGTTGCACAACACTTTGATGAATGTGATGATCCGTGACACTCATCATCATTCTCACCTATGAACGCGCGTGATTGACAACCACTTCCGTTCTACCTTAGGCCGGGCGCATATCTCTTAGATTCCCCAACAGAATCTTCGTGGTATAAGCTAGAATTGATGGCGGCATTCATGAGAATCCGGAAGGTCTAAACCTTGTCCGTGGTATTCCGAGTAGGATTTCGAGATTGAATGACTGTGACGAGCTTCAAACTCCTGAAGGCTGGGCGTTAGTGACAGACGCAAAAGAATCAAGGGATTCTATTCCAACCTGATTGAGAACCGACAGATGATTAGCCGTGCTGTGACAGAGCATAGGACCATTTTCACTGAGAGGATGGGATGTAGCCATTGACAACGGTGATGCCCTACATACAGCTTGCCATGGAAAGGAGTAAGAAGGATTGGATGAAAGCAATAAGAAAGTAGAGATTCGAAAGGATTCTAGCATCTCCACACACCTATCTGAAATTCCCACTATTGATTTACATAAGTATCTCTATCCCTTTTTATTTTCTATTTATTATTAATTTTTGAAACCCATAACCATTTAATCTGCCTAACGGAGATTTACAAGGTGACCATAGCTTGCTTCATACCAACAATCTCTGTGGGATCGACCCTTACTCACGTAAGGTATTACTTGGATGACCCAGTACACTTGCTGGTTAAGTTGAACAGAGTTGTGGAAAGAAAGTGCTGAGTTAATTTTTATGCACATGCCAATGAGCCATTATTGTTGATCACAATTTTGTCCACCAATGACCCTAACCATTATCTACCATATCAACCACCATATCAACCATACGAACCATACATAGAACCACCACCATTCCAACACAATTACTCCCAAGAACTACCACCTTAATATACACCATCTCTATATCCTTATCAAAATGAACCACCTTCTTATCATGAACACTTCCTCCCAAGTAATGAACCCTCATATCCACCCCAATGTCCAACGAATGAAAGCATTGGTGTACTTCTTCAAGGGTAAGAAGAGATGAATAAGAAGGTACTAGAATTCACGGCTACCTTGACCGAGGTAGTAAATCGATTAGCCTCCCAATGTTTGAATATTCTAGATACAACCATGGCCACTCGTAGAGAATCAAGTGAGGAGCATAGTATGAAAGAGAGATTGGAAACTCCGGTGAAAAATGAGGATTGTGATTTTGTACTAGAATAATTGGAGGAAGTCGTAATTATCAAAGAAGAAGAAGTGGTTGAAGACCTAGGAGATGCTGAACCTCCATGGGAATCGAGAGTTGTAGAGAATTCTGCCAAGAAGCTTGAAACTAATGTTGAGGAGGATAGTGCACAACCTCCAAGGCATGTTCCTTGTGAAGAATTGGACGGAATAGATCAAGAGGCAAGTTCCTTTGGTGATGATGATCATGAATCAAGCCCTCCTAGTGATGAACTTGCATCCGCAATTGAACCCCTTGAGTTTGAAGAACCTTCTCCAAGTGAATCTGAAGATGATGTAGAGGTAGACTTCTCTCAACCTCCAACTTATGACTTGAGTGACGGGAAAGAATTAGAAGAATTTGATCAGGGCGCGGTTGAAGTTAAAGAGGTTTGCAAAGAGGTGGAAGAATTCAAAGAAGAGCACAAGGGAGTGGAGTTTGCAAGATCATTAGAAACACCTCTCCCAAAGCCATTACCATCCAATACAACATTCAAGTGGGTAAAATTCTTATCATTAACCTTTACTTTTCCACTAGAATATGGGTTACTTGAGACGGAAGGTCAACTTAGAGCTCTCTGTGACTTTAAGAGTAAGAGGGAGATGGGTAGTGGTTGGAGTTGTCAGGCAAGGTTCAATACGGTTGCATGCTCAAAGTTGAAGTGCAAGGATTGGTGTAGAGCTCGATTGAATGGGTCTAGGAAGTTGTTTAGATGTCTCAGTGAGAATTCAGATTGCTTGCCACCCGGTTGGAACAATGATAATCAACACGAAGACGGGTGCAAAAGCAAGGTTTGGGACCTCGAAATTCATTCTAGCAATCAACACTCTTGGGGCCTTGTCACTTGCTTTAACTTGCTTAAAGGCTTTATGCACCTAGTTTGGGATCCGGGAGAATATTGGAACTGCAAGCATTGGTGGGGATTCCTAGAAGAGTTCAAGCATAAGCCACCCTGACAAGGAACTCACCGATTGTCCAACTTAAGGACTTTAACCAAAAGTGCTAGGTGGGAGATAACCCACCATGGTATGATCTTCCCTTTCTATTAGTTTCATTTCATTCACATTAGTGTTAATTTTCGATTCTGCATATTTGCCTATTCTCATGTTAAAAAAAAGTGCAAACGACGCGTAAGCGTCGATGACGCGCACGCGTCAGATGGAGGTTCGAGTTTATAAAAATGACCCAAGAGTTACGCTAGAATCGTGCAGGTAAGGTGCCTGGCGCACGAGCCAACCCACGCGTATGCGTGGGTGACGAGTGCGCCGTCACTTGCAATTTGGTCAATCCACGCGTAAGCTTCCGCGACGCATACGCGTGGATGGAAAATCGGCGTAAAATGGTGTCTTGACCCGAGAGTTGCGCGGGAAAGAGGTTGGTGTCGTGCGTCTGGCACAACGAGATGTCACACATACGCGTGACCAACGCTTATGCGTCGCCTCTTCTTCTGCACACCCACGCATATGCGTGGGCGACGCTTACGCGTCTCGTCGCAGATTCCGTTCCTCCCATTTTTTCTCTCCTTTCTTATTCTCTCCTCTTCCTTTCTCACTTCCTTCTCCTTTCACCTCTCCTCCTTATTCTCTTTCATTTTCTTTTACTTATTACTTTTACATACCTTCATTCATTGTATTTAATTTTGTGCATGTTTTTATTTTCTTTTCTAAGACTACCATTTTTCCGTTGGTGTTAAATTTTCTTACTAATCTGTTGCATATTTCTTCCATCGTTGTGGTGCACAGTGACTTGTTTATATTGTTGGGTGATATTATTTATCGATCAATGCTAATCTTTTATAACACTTGTATTTCTTGTGCATTGGTATGAGCTTATATTGTCTTTCATGACCCACTCTATCCCCCCATTGTTGTAATTCTTGCACTATTGATATGGCATTTGCTCATATTATTTTCTCACTTCATGTTGTAGCTACCATGTAGTGAGAACCTCGTTATTATTTGGCAGTAGCCCACCTATATTTTATTTGTTTACCTATCTTTGTTTGTGGGTTACTCTTATTCCTTTTTCTCTTCTTTCAGTATGGCCATCAAGAAGGGAGATGAAAAACTTCTAAATGGGGCGAACAACAAGTCACTCTACACAAGCCTTTGAAGGAACTCCGCAATTGTAGCAGCTCATCCACTTACACATCTTTGCATGCACCGAGGATGGTGCAATCTTTAAGTGTGGGAAGGTCAATACCGACTTCCGTGGGTTAGTTACTTTCTTCTCAACACTAATGTTAATTTCTTTGTTAGTTAGTTGTCGCATTTTCATGATTGATTGCATGTTTGTTTGATTTTGTGCATATTTTACCATTACTTGATTGAAGTGATGAATTCTTTTTCAAGAAATTTTTTAAGAGCATTTCACTAATTTGAATCAAAATTTTCGTTGAACTTGCTTGAAAAAATTTATTTTGGAACATGGTTTTAGAGCTCGAACACACAAAAACAGTGAGATTTTGAGCCTAATTGATTGGTTGCATTTTACCAACCAATATATTTTGTTTTGGTGTGTGTTGTTCTCTCTAAAATTGTGATCTTTGTCTTGCTTAATTCTATATTTCCATTGTTTAATGTATGCATGCACTTATATGATTGAGACCTTTGTTTCACTGAGCTTACATACCTATATGGTCTTAACATTTCATTATCCTTTGCAAACTAATGTTGAGCCTATTTTACCCATTTATTATTTACTTTAGTACATCATTAACTCTAAGTGAAAAATAATAATGTCCTTAATTTGAATCCTTGGTTAGCTTAGCCTAGTGAGAGTGCTCATGATTTAAGTGTGGAAAAATTGGATTTGGAAACATTTGGTTTGAGAATTGGGTGTTGTATGTTTTGGTGAATTTGTGAAAAAAATAGTTGAGCACATATTCTTGCATTTAATACCTTAATCATATGTATTGAGAAAAGCAAAAGAAAAAAAATAATACAAAGAAAAAAAGAGAAAAAGAAAAGGAAAAGAGCAAATAAATAAAAAGGGGACAAGATGCCCCAAAGTAAATGGTAATAGCAATGCATACGAGTTGTACTCAAATTGGGATGCATGAATATGTGGCAAAACATAGTTAATGGGTATTTAGCCTTTATATTATGATTATATGGATTGTCTTGAGTTAGGTGGGAAGTTTAGGTTAGTCAAGGATTCAGATTTTAGTCCACTTAACCAAATATAATCCTACCTTGACCCTAACCCCATTACAACCCTTAAAAGACCTCTTGATATGTGTATTTGTGCATTAAATTTTTGTCGATTGTTAGGTGAAGAGCAAGTCTTAGAAAGCAAGCTTAGTAGAGAATTGAGAGAATCGAACCTTAAACACCTGAGCAATTAGAGTGTATACACTTCCAGTGAAGGTTCGATGCTCGATTCTTTGTTCTCGACTTTCATGAGCTATCTTCTTCTTGCAAGTCTATCTGTACTTAATTTTTATGATTTGATTAGTGAAATCCAGTTCATATTTGTTCTTAAAATATTTATTTACTTTTAACCAAGTAGGTAGAAGCATTTCACATTTAGCTGCATTCATACAAATAGGTTGCATTTCATACTTTCTACCATTCCTCTTCACTCTTATAGTTTCTCTTGAGCTTAGCATGAGGATATGCTAATGTTTAAGTGTGGGGAGATTTGATTCATCACTATTTCATGGTACATATTGTGCTTAATTGAGTGGATTTTATCCACTATTCTCACACTTATTTATAGAAATCGCATGTTTTACACTTTCCTTCCTAATTTTGTGCTATGATTGAAAACATGCTTCTTTGACCTTAAATTTGCTATGTTTAATCCTCTCTTATTACCATTTGATGACGTGATATGTCTGTTAAGTGTTCGCAGGGTTTATAGGGCAGGAATGGCTTAGAGGATGGAAAGAAAGCATGCAAAAGTGGAAGGAATACAAGAAATTGAAGGAATTGCAAAGTTGTCAAGCCTGACCTCTTCATACTAAATTAGACATAACTTGAGCTACAGAGGTCCGAATGAGGCAGTTCTAGTTGCGTTGGAAAGCTAACATCTGGGGCTTCGAAATGATATACAATTTGCTATAGTTGCCTTGCTGTTAGGTGACACGTACGCATGACGGAGCCACGTGCTGTACGTATCAGAAATCGCTGTGGGCGATTTCTGGGCTCTTTTTGGCCCAGTTCCAAGCCTAAAAACACAGATTAGAGGCTGCAGAGTGGGAGAATAATTCATTCACTTCTCATTATTCAAAAATTAGGTTTTAGATGTAGTTTTTTAGAGAGAGAGGAGACTCTCTCTCTCTAGGTTTTAGGTCTTAATTTTATTCCTTTCCAATTTTTGAATTCTATCTTATTTCAATTTAGTTTCTCTTATACTTTTAATTGCTCTAGTATTCTAGTTTATTTATTTTCCTTGTTGATTACTTTATGTTGCCATTTTGGTTTATGAATTCTCATGTTAGATTTGATTTTCCTTTTAATGTAATTTGAGGTATTTCATGTTTATTTCTTCTTCTATTATTTGTTATCATTGATTTTGCAATTGTTGGTTTTAGATTTTATATTCTCTTATTGCTTTTCTATGCTTTTATTTTATGCCTTCCAAGTGTTTGATAAAATGCTTGGGAGGGTTTTAAATTAGACTTTTATGTTCTTAACTTGGATTGATTATTTAGAGATCCTTGAGTTGTCAAAAGTCTTTTTGTTGATTGGTAATTGAGACTTGCTAGTTGGCTTAGGCTTCACCAAGTCTAGTCTTTGATTAGGACTTGTAAACCTAAGTTGATTTTGCTCATTTGACTTACCTTTATTGTTAGAGATTAACTAAGTGAAAGCAAAAGGCAATTACCATCACAATTGATGATGATAATTAGGATATGACTTCTAATTTTCTTTTCTTACTAAGAGCTTATTTAATTATTAATTTATCTTCTTGCCATTTTACTTTCTTGTTCCTTATTTCCAAAAAACCCAAAAATATACTTTATCATAACCAATAATAAACACTTCCCTGCAATTCCTTGAGAGACGACCCGATGTTTGAATACTTCGGTTTACTTTTATAGGGTTTGTTACTTGTGACAACCAAATGTTTGTATGAAAGAATTCTTGTTGGTTTAGAAGCTATACTTTCAATGAGAACTTATTGTGAAATTCTTTACCACACAAAAATCCGATCATCAGCGTCCAACTTAAGGAATGGGTGTTGAACACCCATTAGGGGGTGATTGGCATTGCCTTACTTCTTGGTGGGCGTTGAACACCCCAAAGGGGGTGGTTCTTGGGCGTTCAACGTTGGCTTGTCTCCTTGGGGCGTTGAACGCCAGCTAAGGGTAGCTTCTTGGCGTTTAACGCCCAATATGGGCAGGAAATTTTGAAGAAAAGTTTAAACCATTATATATTTCTGAAAAGCTCTAGAAGTTAGCTTTCTAACGCCATTGAGAACGCATCAATTGGATCTTTGTAGCTCTAGAAATGCTCGTTTGAGTGCACAGAGGTCAGATTTTGACAGCATCTGCTATGCTTTCCTTGCCTCTGAATTAGACTTTGCCAAAGCTCCTCAATTTCAGCCATAAATTACCTAAAATCACCATAAAATACAACAAATCAAATCAGTATCCAAAAATGTGAATTTTGCATAAAAACTTATGAAAACATAATGAAACTTGCACAAAACATAACTAAAACAATATAAAAATGATGCCAAAAAGCGTATAAAATATCCGCTCATCTGTCTCCGACCCAACATATAATCAAATCATAGTCTTCAGTCCAAGAAAAATAATCAACACTCAACCACCACAATCCGAACCATCCAGTCACAATCATAAGCAAAGAAGTTCAGGCACAGTTAAGAACAATTATAGCAAATATGGTGGCAATTAGTGGTTAAATAGAAATATTTACATAGGCAAACCAAAGAGAATAAAGCACACACAAACAATTGCAAAAAGATACAGTATGATGCGTGCCTGTCCAACTAGCCATGAGATCACGTATCGGTTAAATTGTCAGAACCCAAAAGGAATACAAACAAAGGAGAGTGCCTTTCCACATCGAAGAAGTGTGCCTTTCCACCTTCTCCTAGAGGAATTATGAAGGAGTGTGCCTTTCCATATCGAAGGAGTGTGCCTTTTCACCTTGCAACCAAAGAAATATGTGAAAAAAAATAATACGAAGGAGAGTGCCTTTTCACCTTTTTCATATTCACACCATCACAAGAGAGAAAATCCTCCATCCTCAACTTGCCTATCCGTGAGTGGGACAAAGCCACCGTCCTTACAACATCAATCATAATCTCATTCCATTCATAATCACAATCAAACTTAATTCATAATCATAAGCAAAATCGAATTCATAATTCTTTATAATCGCTTTTATCATTAATCATAATCACTTTATATGCTAACGAGCTAATTTTCATAATTCCCCATTTTAATTTTATCCTTAAGTTTAAAATATTTTCAAAAGACTTAAAAATCATTCCGTTTTGCTAAATCAAATTCAATTACTTTTAAATTAATTAAAAGTCCTCGAAATTATCTTCAACTTCTTTTTAAACCATGAAAGAAAATTTTTCTCCAAAAGATTCAAATCATTTTTAATCCCCAAATATAAAGTTCAATTGAAACATAATCGCTTATTCTTCAATAATACTTTAAAATTCACTAAAACACCCTAAAACATACTCTCTTCTTTAGTAAATCAAATTCAAATAAAATAAATTTCCAATTAAATCTTTATTACTTATAAGCCAACCTCTGAAAAATGTATTTCTTTAATTTGAATTAATCAATAAAAATTATTTTCATTTAACCAATCAAATTCAAATACTCTAAATCCACAAAAAAGTTCTCGAGGCATAGTTTCTTAAGCAAAATTAACTAAAAAAAGTTTCAAAAGAAAGCCCCCTAGTTTTTATCAAATTAGCACCGCCTTCCATTTTTCTTATTATTTAATTTTACTCAAATAATCATAAATTTTCGATAACATATCCTCTAAAACTCAAACTTTATCACATTTCAGGAGTTCCTTCCAAACATCTCTCAAACTCTTCTCAAATATTTCCAATATCAAACTATTTTCAATTATCAAATCACTTCCAATATCAAATTATTTTCAATATCAAACCAATTCTGATATCAAATCATTTTTCAACCTTAAATCATTTCTAAGATCAAATTATTTCTAATATTCAATCATTTTTGACATTAAATTATTTCTAATATCAAGAGAACCAATTCAACAAAGTCAACCAACAAGCCAAAATACTCGTCCTTCTCAAACAGTCAATAAATCAATCAAGCAAATAATTATACTCATCCAAAGCAGTTCAGTCAATCCATAAGACTCACACAACCACCAAAAATATATTTTTTGCATCAATATCGATTTGTAACAATTTTGTAATATAAAATAAGTTTTGAAAAAAATTTCTACCTCGATTGCGACTTAACTACGCGACAAAACCATTCTTCTCTCGGTCCGCAGCAACGGCAGTTGCAACCATAGCTTTATTATACTTACGCAGCAACAACGATAGTTTCAAACGCGACAAGCAAGAACCGAAACTCAATCTTATTGCAATAACGCCGAAAAAATCTCAGCAACATATGACGGAACAGTGACTAAAAAGGTCTTTGGAGCAGATACACTTACTGTACCAAAAGGAACCAAAAATAGAGCAACCGCAACTCAAGCGGCTGACTCCGATGAGCTCCAGTAGCGGCGGCATAAACCATAACGACTCAGACTATAACGACCCATATTTTTTAAAATCTAAATATAAATAAGCTATAATTTATTTTATTAATTAGAGTTTCTTATTTTGGAAAATTATTTTATTAAAAGTAATTAAATTAATCTTGTAACTATTTGAATTCAATTAAATCCATATTCTTATATATATTTTTTTGTTATGATAAAATATTTTACATAATTAAAATATAATTCTAGTAGTTTATAAGTAATGAAAATTATTATATATATATATATATATATATATATATATATATATTAATTTGAGTAATTGATATTATTAATTTAAAAATAGTGATTAGTTAATAATATTATTATTGAGTTAGATACTCGCCGATATGAGTAAATATCGATTCTCTTCAGTGAACATAGCTTTGCTAATATTTCATCGTATATCTTTTATCATTATGTTACTAATGTCATTTATATTAACAACTCATATATATTATTACTTGTATTTTAATATATCCGAATTTTATAATTATCCATTTAAAATATTTATAACTTGAACCGCGGACTCAACGCCTCTATAACGCGACACCCACAGCCCCATGTGTCATCTAAGCGTTTAAGCAATATTATACCTCATTAATCATCATCATCATCATTAGCGTTCATTTTGGAGAAAAGAAAGAGAAGAGGACCTGGGTGAGAGAGAGATTTCCATGGAACCTCCGAGCTTCCGGTTTCGCTTTCTTGAGATCCGTAACTCCAATAAAAAATCTAATCTGATCAAATTGTTCGTGTCTTCCTCTTCTTCACGTTGACGTCACTTTGTCCGGGAGAAATTGATGGTGGAGCTGCTGTCTCTCCATGCAACGTTCGGCCGAGGGAGCCTCGGAGGTGAAGTAGCTAATTTTGACATTTTTTTCTTCAATTTCTGGTTCAAAAACCTTCTCTGAAGCTTCTGTTATTGTGATTTCTGCATGGAGGTAGGATTTGATAATTTTATAATAATTAATTGTTAATTTGATAAGTGAATTTTGGTTTGATTGATTATTGTTTGAGTTTGATTAAGTTTATGTTAAGTTTTTGTTGAATTATTGTTTGCTTGAGATTTTGATTCAGCTATATATGAACAGGCAGTTGGGGTGTTATGATGATTTTGGGACTATTGTGATATGGTATTTCGAAATAAATTTAATGAGATTTGATGGCTGCGAGATTAAATTAAAAGCTGCGAAAAATCAGTTATCGAAACTGTTGAAAAACTAGTTAAAAAATCAAGTGATTTTTATGAACTTTTGATGAGTTTGATTTGGTTCTTGAAAAATACAAAACCATCATGTTTTGACTATTTTGTGGCTAAAATATAATTAAGAAAGTTTTGGGGATGGAAGTTAAATAAAAAAGTTTGTGAGATAAAATAAAATTTTTAGAAGTTTAGTGATAAAAGTGTAATTTTTAAAAAGTTTGGGGGTCAAAATAAATTTTTAAAAGTTTTTAGAATTATATTAGCTGATTTTGAATTATTAAAGAAAATCATTTGATTTTGGAAGCGATTGGATTTTGAGTTGGTTTAATTTTGAAAGAGATTTAATATTAGGATTGGTTCGGTTTTGTAAATAATTTCGCTGTTGGAAATGGTTTGGATGGGACTCGACAAGGGTGGCAAGGTCCGAGTTTTAAGGGAGGTGTTGCCGAAGTTTTTAGAAGAATTTTGAGAAGTTTTATTTTAATTAATTTGGATTATAGAATTGTTTTATTTGATTTTGATTTATTTAATAAAAGAATGAATTATGTTTTTGTTTAAATGATTTGGTTTTGAAATGAGATTGGTTGTCGTTCCCCTAAAAGTCTAGAGGCATTGCCGAGGAATTTAACAAATAAATGATTATTCTTTTGTCTTTTGAAAGAAGACTTGAGTTTGGAAAGAAGAATTGGTTTTAAGTGACATAGTTTTGAAGGTTTTTGGAGAATGTCACAAAGAGGAGATTTAATATTTGAATTACTAGGTAAGATGCAGCGGCATTGTCCATTTGCTCTAGAAAAAGGATGTGGAAGAAGAATGATAAAAACTGAGTTTGAATTATGAAATTGAATGATAAAAACTGGGTTTGACTATATAGCCGAAAAATGAGCTCATTAGCCATAGGACAGACATGTATCATACTTGTTTGCACATATTTGTTTGTGAGTCTGTTTTCTATGATTGTGGATGTGCTATATTATTGTTTAATTTCTATATCTTTTATTTGTTAAGTCTAAATATATTCTACTGCTCATTGCTGTTGGCTATGGTAATAAACTGAATATAGCTATACACCCCGATCCTACTAAGAACTCTCCAGTTCTTACCTCTTATTTCTACCCCTATAGGTGCGAAGATTTAGTGTGGAGCTATAAGAGCATAGAAGATTATGTTTACGAGTTGAGTTGTTAGAATATATTTTTCCCTTGCCTTGTTAGTTAGAGTTTTATCCAGATGGGTAGATTTTGTAAATGCTTTTGTACGTAATGCTACGATGTATAATTCATATTAAGTATGTGAATATATGTTGTTTGTTCTTGTTGAAAAAGTTTTAAGTTTTTAGTAGAACCATCGATAGATTTACGCGTAAAGGCTCATACCTTTTTATTTAATATATGAGAGTTGTCGTAATACCCCCGCTATTAGAGTGGCGCATCCAGAAGCATGACATTCTGATAGTAAGGGTGTTACACAGACAGCAAGGACGACATCGGATTCAACAAACGGCAGTAGTGGCAAGAAAAACCAGTGCGTTTTGTCTCTCTCTTTGTGAGCTCCTCAGCGGTGAAATTTCAGCAACATTGGAGGCAAGACCTTCTCTTCTCCTCCATCGCATTTCCCCTCTCTCTCTCTCTCTCTCTCTCTCTCTCTCTCTCTCTCTCTCTCTCTCTCTCTCTCTCTCTCTCTCTCTCTCTCTCTCTCTCTCTCTCTCTCTCTCTCTCTCTCTCTCTCTCTCTCTCTCAATTCAATTTTAATCCAATAAAATTATCTTTTAAAAAAAGCTATTTATTCATAAATTTACAAATTATTTCTAATAAATACTCTAATCCAAAAATGAGATAATCAAATTAATTTTTTTTATAAATTAAGGTTCAAATTTTAAATATTTAAATTAAAATGTATAAAATTTTTATTATTTTTTAATTATTAAAATTTTAAATCATAAATAAAAAAATATTCAATTAATATAAAAATTTTTAAATAAATATAATAAATCATAAATAACCTATTATTTAATTTTCGTAAATTCAAAATCTTACCGTTGGATTCTAATAACTATGAGTTTAACAACTAGGTCCCAAAATACCTTAGGTTTTAATATATATATATATATATATATATAGTCAAATTGAGTCTGTAAATGTAATCTATAGCTAATAGATTGGTTCAAAATAAACATATTTGAAAAGTAGGAATCGAACTGATCATGTGAAAACTCGTACACCTTTATGTCCGTTCAATGTGTTTAGGTTTTCCCACTTTTTATTTTTTATTTTTTTGGTCACTTGATTTTCGATTGATTTTCTTTTTCCTTTTCAAAATTATATCTAGAAAAGAGAGAGGAAAAGGAACCTAATAACGTGGTTGTTTGAATGGTTTTTCTATCCCCAATCCTAAAAGCCGAAGGAGGAACATGCAAGCACGATGGTTGATTGTTTGATATGGCCATAAGGGCCAACACTTTATTACTTTAATTCTTACTGTTTGACTATGTTGATTAATACATGATACATCACTTTCAACCACCAAACAGGTGAACCTAAAGTGATTAGTGCACTCTAAAGGAGAAAAAGAAAATTCCCTTAAGTTTTGGGGAGGTTAATGAAACTTGTCACTACTCACTCGGACTGAACATTGAGCTCAAATATTAAATAAATGCTCAGGGAAACTCCTTTTCCATTCCAATTTTTTTTTGCCATAATTGAAAATGTTTTGGTCCACCAATAGGGCTGAAGCTCAAAAGAGAACTTTTCGGCCCCATTTGATAAGATATAGTGGTGGGCCAGACTGGCCCATTTATCCCTATCCACAATAAGCTGGTCCAATTTGGATATTCTCAATTCTGTTTTAAGACTGTAGGTTACTTAAATGAACCAAAACTCAGACCCAATAATAATAAACAACAAATAGTATAAATTATGTTGAAAGCCCAAAAAAAGGGAATAAAAGTTTTACGTTTCTCTATATCTAAATGAGCCTGTGATTCTGTGTGAATTCAACTGTCATCCAATATTTTTCAAGAGTAATCCTTACTTTATTTTAAGGAGAGTGTCCATTTTTTTTTTGGGTAAAGGGAGAGGGTCTTATTTCTTTCTCTGTGGTTTTTCGGTTTACCATTGAAACTAAAACTCAGAAAAAAAGCATAACAACAAAAATTTGTTAGGTATTTGGGCCGGACCTGCTTTAGATTTTGCTCATTAACGAGTTCTGAGTCCAAAATAGGAAGAAAAGAAAGAATTGTACAGTAATAATTTTGGACATCTAATGTTCCAAATATGATGGTAATGTATATTTTTAACCATAAATAATAAACCAGTTAACTCTATTTTAAAAATTCAATAAATAAATTTTATCAATAAATTCTAAAATAAGAATACACTCTTATTTTTATATTTTAATATTGAAAATTATATTAATATAAATTTAAATTTATATTAAATAGAGATATTTTAATTACAAACTTTATTTTCATATATTACAAATCATTTGTTATTTATTATAATTATATATTTTAAAAATTATTTATAATTTTACATCATAGTAATTAATAATCAATTTTAATGTATATGTTAATTATTTAAAATGTTTGTTATTAAAAATTTTAATCTATTCATATTTCTAATATAATTCAACTATTGTTTAAAATATTATTTAAATTAACTGTTTAATATATGTGTTTTATTAATATTCATTCAAGACAAGGTGTCTAATTTAGTCATTTGCTATGTTGTATTTTAGCATATTTCATCTATAAATTTATTGTTATATCTTTTCAATATAGACCTTTAAATCTACTAATGTTAATTTTTTTTTTTGAAACATTTTAGACGCGACTCATTTTTTGACCAGTTTTTGCCATAATTCCAAGCAATATGAGAATCAAACACATTCGAATAAAATATACAAAGGATAAAGCTAATAAGTTGAATCAGCCCCATTGGTTTGTATTAATATCTCAAATAGGAAATAAACGCTTTATCCATCAGGCCAAAGTTCATCGATGGATATCTTTCAAGAAAAGGATTGTATGGATAAGGAACATTTGACTTAATAATTTTTTTATCGCTAAATGTCCGACTTTGCCGCTTTGGTGTCCAGCAAATATATATAGTTTACGAAAGGATAAACTACTTGATAAAATTATTAGGCAAGAATAAAAAAAATAAAAAATATTATACTTTGTATTTTTTAATGGATTGAATTGATTGATTAAATTATGAAGATAAAACTAAATATATATAAAGTATTACTTACAAAAGATAAAAATAAAGATAAGATAAGATAAGAAGATAATATAAAGATAAGATAAAATAATAAAGACTAAATTTGTTAGGCTGAATTTGTGGGTCATGAGACTTCTTTATTGTTGTGATGCGCTAAGGTAGAAGAATGGTTTAATACGCCTCTGCAAGTTGGAGGATGAAAGATGTCAAGAACATCGAGCTTATTGAGATTAAAATGAAAGGGTTGAAAAGATAAAGGTTTGATAAAGATGTCAGCTAGCTGGCCGCCCAAAAGAGGGGATGGGGGAGAAGTTTCATCACTTCTCTTAAACTCTGTTGACATCCATAGATAAAGCAACCAATTCAGATATTCGAATTGCTAAGTTGTCTCTCTGCTCTATCCTAGATCAAGGAGAAATGGCACACCAGCAACTTCATCAGGAAACTCTTTTGGATTTCTCGTCAACCCAACCCTCTTCTTTCATGACACTTTCTTCTAATAAAGAAATTCGTCATTCAAACCAACTTGGGCTTTTGTCAAGTCCAACTATTCATTATCTTTGTTCTTTTTTTTTTGAAACAAAGGAGGCTCAACACATTAAAGTGGAGCAAATAAAAGAAAGAAGAAGACACATAACCAGCTACCAACAAATAAACCAACCCCTACTATCCCGTTCTCCCTGCACCACAAAAAGTTCCGTTGTAAAGCAATCAGCTTGTCCGCTACCGCCTTCGGCATCTTGTATAGACTAAGGTAGTAGATGGGGAGACTATTCAGCACCGATTTGATAAGGACCAGCTTACCTGATTTATTCAAAACCTTGGCTTTCCACAAACTCAGCTTCTGTTCCACCTTATCAATAATTGGTTTCCAAGTCTTCACCAAGTGCGGATTCACACCTAGAGAAACTCCCAAGTATCTAACCGGTAGAGAAGCTTGTTGGCATCCCAGCAGTCCACATGCTTGATCAATCCATCCTTGCTCACAGTTCACCGATATCAGATTCGATTTATCAAAGTTAATGCTCAGCCCAGACATCAACTCAAAGCACCGTAACAGTCTCTTATAGTTTACAATTGTTTCAGTCTCCGGCGGGCAGAATAAAATAGTGTCATCTGCAAATTGTAGGTGTGACAGTTCAATAAGATCTCCCCCTACCAGCAGTGGAGCAATGCGGCCATTCCTCATAGCCTCCCCCAACATCCTATGCAGCACATCTACAACTCATTATCTTTGTTCTTTCGGTACTTTTTCTATTTTTAACAATTTTCAAATCAAGATTCATTCTTAAACATTTGAATCATTGATTTTGGTGCCACAAATCACATTGCATCAAATTTTTCTTGGTTCATCTCTTACACACAAATTTTTTCTATTATTGTTCATTTACCAAATGGTTTTTAAATTATTGTTTCTTATAAAGGTATTGTTCAATTTTCACTATCCTTGGTTCTTCATGATGTTCTTTATTTATCTCATTTCAACTTTAATATTATCTCTATCTTAAAAATTATTTCAGCACTCAATTGTGTACTCACTTTTTCATCTTCTTCTTGCACTCTACAGAGCAACAATTTGGGGATGATTGATTTTGGCATAATGAGAGAGGGATTATATCTCCTTGAACCCAATTTCGGTGAAAATCTATCTACTACACATTTTATAAATTTCATCAAATCCCCACCTATTACACCTTCAAATATATGTCATTTTCGTTTAGGACATCTTTCTGGACAATGACCTAATCATTTACATAAACATTTTTCTTTTATCTCTATGCATCATAATGAGGCTTTTGACGTTTGTCATTCTAAACAAAAGAAACTTTCATTTTCTCAAAGTTTTAACAAAGCCAATGCAAGTTTTGATTTATTATATTTTGATATTTGGGTTCATTTCGACAAAATTCTATTCATAATTATAAATATTTTTTACTATTGTTGATGATTTTAGTCGTTTTACATGGGTTATTTTATTAAAATCAAAAGGAGAAGTGCAAAATCATGTAAAAAATTTTGTTACTTTAGTTGAAAAATAATTCAACTCTAAAGTCAAAACTATTTGTTCCGATAATGGACCAGATTTCATTTTATATGATTTTTATGCTTCAAAGGGCATTATTCATCAAGGTAATTGTATTGAAACTCCTCAACAAAATGGAAGGGTAGAACGTAAGTATCAACATATTTTAAATATAGCTCGTGCTCTTATGTTTCAATCTAATTTACCATTATTTTTTTTTGGTCTTATGCTGTTAAACATGCTGTTTATTTACTTAACAGAGTTCCATCATCTGCAATTAATTTTAAAACACCATTTGAAATTTTATTCAATCATCCACTAAATTATCATGACCATAAATTTTTTGGATGCTTATGTTTTGTTTCTACTCAAATGGCAAAAAATCAAAACTTGATCCAAGAGGCAAAAAGGCTGTGTTTATTGGTTTTCAACATGGTTTTAAATGATATATTGTTTATGTTTTAGAAGATAAAAGAATTGAGATTTCTAGAAATGTGATTTTTTATGAAATGATCTTGCCCTTAGTCAGAAAAAAATGTCAAATTTCATACACTCAGCCCAACATTGCCAAACACGCCTTCTGAAAAACAAGATTTATTTAGTCTTCCAGTTGGACCCTCACCCATACCCATTAACCCACTTCCATCAAATTCTTTCTCTTCTCCAACAATCCCTCTTTTTTCCTCATTTTTGTGTCCTGATCAACTTGAACCCATGACCCCCGAATCTATTTCAAGTCATACAACCTCCCATCTTTCCGTAATAGACACTAACCCACCATCACCTGAGCAACCCTGTCCTCGTCATTCCGACCGATCTCACTGACCTCCAACATATCGCTCTGATACCATGATAAAACTATGAAAGAATAAGAAAAGAAAATATGAAAAATATCATACTTTGTATTTCTTAATTGATTGAATTGATTGATTGAATTGTGAAGGTAAAACTAAATATATATAGAGTATTACCTACGAAAGATAAAAGTAAAGATAAGATAAGATAAGAAGATAACATAAAGATAAGATAAGATAATAAAGTCTAAATTTGTTGGGTTGAATTTGTGGGCTGTGAGACTTCTTTATTATTTTAATGGGCTAAGGTGGAAGAATGGTTTAATACTACTATTTATATTCATAAATGTTTAAAATACTGATAAATTTATCTAAAAAAATAAAAATAATTTTTATATACATAAAAAATGAATTCAATTAACAAAATTATCCAAACTCTAAATATTATTAAAAGTTTTTAAACTATCTTTTTATTTTGACCTATCTTATCCAAAATTCTTAATTTTAACACCACTGTCCAAGTTTCGTTTTAACTATGACCACCGTCTCTACCAACACTGTCATTACCGCCAGTAATGAGAACGTTGGAGCCAAACTTGATCAGGGACAGAAGCATTGCAATCATATGAACAATTTTCATTTTCAATATATTCATTATGGTTATCTTTTTTATGGCTGAAGCTTTCTTGTCTGTGAGTTCAATTGATCTCTTCAAGGCTTGTACCTTCACATCAGTCATACTGTCTTTTTGGTGAATCTTAAATAAAGTATTTCAAGCTTTATCTTCCTTTTTCTTTCATAAGAGTCAACAGGGTGATTCAAGGAGAAGAAACATTAGCATTAATTACACTATGATAAGTGCTGTCGCTACTCCAAGTATGTCTAAAGTCTCAAATTATGTTATGTTGGTATAATTAGTATTAGATGGAAAAAAAAAGATAACCCATGGCTAGTATATTATCTGACATTTGTAAATGCCAAGGTGATGAGTGTAACACCCTAATTACCCTAAGCCTTATCTCTAACCGTAAGGCAAAGATTAATCAAAGGTTATGACAATTCTAAGGCTCATACATATGTATATAGAAGGAAATAATATATTCTAGAAGCCCGATGAAGGATTAAACTCAAAAATAGAATTACAAAAGCGCGAAACGTTCACAGGAAGCTAACGCATAAGACACAAGGAATAGATGCAAGAGAAAAGAACAGATATAGATATAAGAATATAGTAATCATAGGGAACTAGCCGCAGCTTGCGGAGTTTAAGCTGACTAGTTTTATACAGGCATACAAAATTTTGGAGTTAAAACAGCTTATACAACTTATCTCTCAAATAAGCCTCTAAGGCTATAAAGATAAATATACAAAGGGTGAGAGAACACTACGACAAAAGTAAAGCAGAAATAAACAAGGAAAGAGCTATACTCCGCTCTGTCACCATGTCCACAATTTCACCGAGGTGAATTACGACCTGCATCTGAAAAATAACAACAAAGTATGAAATGAGAACCGGAGGTTCTCAGTATGGTAACAGTGCCCAATATGTAAGATGTAAGGATCCGGGACGCCGAAGGCAATCCTAGAACTTCACATCGCATACGGATATTCAAGCTTAGAATAAAAATAAATAAACATAGAACTTAAACCATAAACCGGGTTATCTAAACTTAGGGAAATTCTAACTAATACTAATCACACCGCTGTATCCCACAGCCTTGTCAACCTAACCTCTGTGCGATCCCATCGCCACTGCCTACCTAACCTCCTCAGCACCAGACAATCACAATTAATGCATACAAGTAATACACAGATAATAATCATATATCACAATAATTCAAGAAGCAAGTAGGCATATTATACAATTAGACAAACTCAAGTAATCAAAATAAACAAGCACATAAAAGATGCATATGATGAATGCATGTCCTATTGGCTCATGATATCACTTGTCGGTCTATGAATGCCAACCCGACACATCCTTTCAGATGTCGCCTTTCTGCCACGTCTGAGGATATAGCGCTTGGCACGCTTTTGTTCTGAGGATATAGTGCCTGGCACACTATCGTTCCGAGGATATAGTGTCTGGCACACTTGCATGCTCATTCCGAGGATATAGTGCCTGGCACACTCTTGCGGCAGAAAAAGAAAACAACAAGAACATATATTTCATCATAAATCATTCCAAGGATATAGTGCCTGGCACACTTTCCACATCCAACAAGTCCATCCACCTCAAATCATCACTAGTCATCACCATTTCTCATTTCAATCCACTTTCAATTATCAATTCTTAACATTCCAAGGCTCCTTCAAACATTATCATTCCAAGGATATAGTGCCTGGCACACTTTCCACATCCAATAAGATCATCATTCCTCTTTGAGTCCTCAACTCATCATAACCATCATCGATTCATAATTCCCATTCCGAACTCATTAGTTCATCGATTTCTTGATTCGTTGTCAACAATCACCAAGTTTACTACTCCTCCTTCTCTCTCAACCAAACTCATTCTTAATACACCAGAAACCTAAACCTCCGTTTGCTAACTTTTCAAAGTAAAACCCAAATAAATCCACCCAAGACCTTCTCCATGTTTAACATCCAAAAACAAGCCAAAAAGTCTTAAATAGGTGTCACAGAAGTTTACAAGCTTGTTGGGAAGGTAAAATAGTTAAAAACAAAGTTTAAGTTTGAGAAACAGGGGGTGTGTGTACGCACAGGGGTGTGCGTATGCACAGGTACCAAATTTTATAAT
This sequence comes from Arachis stenosperma, assembly GCF_014773155.1. Taxonomy (NCBI): domain Eukaryota; kingdom Viridiplantae; phylum Streptophyta; class Magnoliopsida; order Fabales; family Fabaceae; genus Arachis; species Arachis stenosperma. Next base: position 65,254,926 of record NC_080377.1, on the reverse strand, counting down.
TCTGTTCACTCACACAAGGCGTGCTAGCGCCCCCAACAAACTGACCTTCCCAACTTGTGCGTGCACACAGGTTGTAATACTCCATTGGATGTGTGCGCGCACAGGTCGTGCTAGCGCTCTCACCAGCAAGCCTTTCTCTGCTTGTGCATGCGCACAAGGCTGTGCGTGCGCACATACCAGAAATCACAAAATTCTGCAACTTTGCAGAATTTCAGATTTTTAACACCAAACTTTGAATGATCATAAATTCCTCTACAAAAATTCAAATTTTACAAACTTTATATCATTTTGAAATAAGTTTTCAATAAACTTTAAATCTAAACAAATTTCAACAACTTTTGAAAACTGAGGCGCAAGTTATGACCTGTCAAAGTTCACTAAAAACCAGTTTTTACCAAAAACCTTAAAACTCAAATTCACCAAATCTCTCAATTCAAAACCAATTATTCACAACCCAAAAATACTAGACTCACTCAAGAATCCATACCAAATATTTCTCAACCACATCAACCATTCAATCATATAAACCATTTAATACTCACGTCATCCAACTCTAAATTCAACCTAACATCACATCCAATTCCTTAATACCACCATTCAAATTCTCAACAATAACCAATACTACAAGTATCAATTCTTTCATTCTATTATCATCAATCAGTCCATTCAATTCATCAAACCATCTCACTCATTTACTTTCAACATGAACCACAATAACCAATAATCAAAATCATCAACATCTAAAACCATCATAAACACTCATAATCATCATCAACCACCAACAACATCAATAATCACTACAAATCCTCATAAAACTTACATCCTTCAACAATAGTCATCACATAACCTCAATATTAGCAATCATTATCAACATTTACATTATCACAATTAACATACACACTCATCAACATCAACCCACATCATAATATATCATTAACACCAATAACCCTCATACTCCTTATCAACCTCCCACTCATCATCAATATCATCAATCCCTCATCAGCAAAAAATAACTCATAATACTCATCATTCACCTCCATTCAACTTATCATCAAGCATCAAATTTATATACAATTAATCATACACCCAAACATTCAATCCTATCTTAAGGTCAACTAGCCTAAGTATCCAGAAATATTACATATTACATAAAAAAAACCGAAATCATACCTTGGCCAATTCCCAATATGCACAAACTACCACTTTGAGTCCAAACAAGCTTCCAAGACTCACCAACTATCAAGCCATACACATAACACACCAAGAATCAACACCATGGCTAACCACAACATCAAACCACAAGAGTTTGAAGAGACTTACCTTATCCAACGTGATTAGGGGTAAAATCCAACAATTATCCGCTACTAGAGATCACCTAAACAAGCAAAACCACAAAATCTACTCAAAAACCAAATCCAAAAATGCAAAAACTCTAGGGCTGGAAACTGGAGCACGAGTTGAGAGATCTTACAAACATAAACTAAATAGAAACGAAGAGCTCGTCAAGAGCTTTGCGTGGTCACAAACGACTCGTCAATCGGAATTTTGTAGCTTAAGTTATGGCTCCCGGAAGATGGAAGTGAATAGTAACCAACCCTCACCTCTCCTCTCTTCTCAAGCTGCGCCCCTCTCTCTTTTTGGGAAGGAAAATGAGCTAAAAACCTCATTTAATGAGCCTATATATGTTGGGCCTTGGGACCGGTCCAACTCGTTAGTGTTTTTGGTCCGTTTGGCCCACTTTGGACCAAAACCTTTAAGATTAGTGTCCGGTTTTTAAATTCTAAATTATTTTTATCTTTTCAAAACAATAAACCGATTTTCAAAATCTTATTTTTCTCAAAATACAGTACCGGACAGACTAGAGCTGGTACTACCGGCCTAAGCACTAGTACGCATTTTTACAAAAATCTTTCGAAAAAGATACATTTTTAAACTCAGAAAAATTCATTCAAATCAAATTTCACCTTTAAATTTTGAAATTAAAACTTCTAAATTTTGAAGATCTACTCTGGGCACTAAAAATTATTTTATTAAAACGGTTTTTCGTGAAAAATTCCGGTTCTTACAACGAGGTAAGAGAAGAATTCGCCGCTAGTGATAAAATACAGTGTTAACGGTTGAAAAAATGAAAAGATATGGTGATTGAGAGTGTGAAAGGTGAGACTGTTGGTGAACTCTTCAAATTGGGAGGAATGAAGAGAAGTGATATGGTGAGGGTTTTGAGCATAGAAAATTCTTTTATCTTTTGACGACAGTGGTGATAACACTGATAGCAGTAGTTGGAGTGAGAGTTACATTGTATAGGTAAAGATTTTAGTGGTGGCAGTGGAAAGGATTAAGAATTTGGGATATGATAGGTTAGGTTAAAAGGGTAGTTTAGGAATTTTGACAAAAATTTTTATATTTTGAATAGTTTTGTCAATTGAATTCCATCTTTTGAACATTTATAAATAGAAATGATAGCATATCATAAAATGTTATCATCTACATTTCTTCGTATCATTTTAGAGGTAATTTTTTCGTTTGTAATTTGCGTATATAATTAATTTCATAATTTATTTTATTATTTTTTATAATAATTTATAACCACTGAAAATTTACTACTATTTTTTATCATCAGTTAGCCATCAATATTTAAGAGTATGGGATAAAATATGTTATTGGATTATTAGATTTAATAAATTGAGTTGTTGACTAAGTGATGACCAAAAATAATAAATTCTAATGATCCTTAACATATCTCTCTCGACAAGATAGGAGAAGAGAGAGCAATCAAGAGAAGATTAACTTGTCAGGGAAGAACAGTCAGTAAATCATAAGTGTCCTGATACCACTTTATTCTGTATTTAAGTATTTATATAACAACAAACTAAATAATTACTTTCAAACTCTAACCAACTAACTATAGTTAGCTCTAACAGCTTTTCAATTATTAGCTAATTAACTAACTAACCTTTGAACATAAATAGATACTACTGATGATATATATATATCCCAATCAAGAATCTGTTTAAATTGAGGTTCAGTCAATTATTTTTTCACAACTTGTGCGATTAAATAGGCAATACCAAAGATACTCCAAAAAGCAAATATAATGGCAGAAATTAAATAATCAGACACCAGAATTTTAACGTGGAAAAACTCCCCAAAAGAAAGACAAAAAACCCACGGGACCTAATCCAGTAAAATCTTCCACTATCAGAATAATGGGTACACAATCAGTCTTCCTAGTGACACTAGGGTATCTTAACAATCAACAAAATACATCATCAAAACTGATGGAATTAACATAAATCCTCCACAAAGTGGGTATCTCAAATAAGCTAGCAAGTTGTATCCTAATGTTCATCTATATACCAGGAATAACATACTAAAATTTCATAAGAAATGGAGCAAGTTTACCAGTTCAATCGTATAAAAAATAGCTTGCCCTTTTCCCCAATTTCTTCTTCTCCTTCGACGATGGCACTGTTCCCTTTTTTCTTTTGTTTCAAAATGAGAGAGCCTTATTCTCCCTCTCTTCATTCCGTGGCTATATGCCACTTTGTTTCTTTTTTGTTTTTAATATGTGGGCCCCACTTAGTTGGGGACCCACCAACAAATCTCTCCCTCACCAACTCTAGTGGGGATAGGCTGCTCCACCAAGCCGCCTTCTCTTTACAGGAATCAAACTTCACTGCAGGTAAACTCTTAGTCATCATATCTAAACTATTATTATCAGTATGGATCTTCTTAAGTGCATATAACTTCATCTCAAGCACTTGACATATTCAATGATACCTCACCTCTATGTGCTTCGATTTGGAATGAAATGTCAGATTCTTGCTGAGATGGATAGCACTCTGACTGTCACAAAATAACACAAACTTCTCTTGATTGATGCCTAACTCTTGTAGAAATTTCTTCATCCACAAGAGTTCCTTAGAAGTTTCAACAGCAACAATGTATTCTGCCTCTGTAGTAGACAAAACAACACTTTCTGAAGTCGAAATTGCCATGACACAGCTCCCCATACAAAAGTCATCATATAACCATAAGCAGATCTGCATCTGTGTAACCATCCAACATAGGTTGGCCACTTCCAAAGTATAAACAAACTCTGGAAGTACCATTAAAGTATCTGAGAGTCCACTTCACTTATTGCTAGTGTTCCTTGCCATGATTAGAGAGAAACTAACTAACAACTCCAATGGCATGAGCAATATCTAGCGTAGTACACACCATAGCATACATAAAACTGCCAACTACAGATGCATATGGAATCTTCTTCATTTTTGCTTTCTCTTTCTCACTTGTAGGACATTGCTGCAAACTCAGCTTGAAATGACTAGCAAGTGGAGTACTAACAGGTTTGAAATTACTCATGCTAAACCTATCTAAAACCTTCTTAATATACTTCTACTGTGGCAACCACAGTTTTTCATTCTTCCTGTCAGGAGTGATACTCATGCTAAGGATTTTCTTTGCAGGACCCAAATCCTTCATAGCAAAGGATCTGTTCAAGTCTTTCTTAAGAATTTCAATCTTCTTAGTGTCATAACTAACAATCAACATGTCATCAACATAAAGCAAGAGAATTATAAAATCACCATCAGAGAATTTCTTAACATACATACAATGATCAGAAAAAGTCTTATTATACCCATGACCTTCCATGAAGGAATTAAACTTTGTGTACAGCCTTGGCACTTGCTTCAGCCCATATAAGATGCTCCTTTTCTTTAACCTTGAAACTCTCTGGTTGCTCCATATAAATTTCTTTATCTATGTCACCGTGAAGGAATACAGTCTTCACATCAAGCTGCTTAACCTCTAAATTCAAGCTAGCTGCCAATCTAAGCACAACTCGAATAGAGAATATCTTCACAATTGGAGAGAAAATCTCTTCAAAATTAATACCTTTCTTTTGCTCAAAACATTTCACAACCAATCGAGTTTTGTACCTTGGCCGTGAGACCTTTTCATCCGCTTTTAATTTGAACACCCATTTATTCTTGAATGCTCTCTTAGCCTTCGGTAGCATTACCAATTCAAATGTATAATTCTCATGCAAGGATTTCATTTCTTCTTACATGGCCTTCAACCAATCTTCCTTATGCTCATCAGACATAGCTTCCTGGTAGCTCTCTGGCTCTCAAATCTCAGTGTTCATCACATACTCATGAGGAGAGTATTTCTGAGAAGGATGACGCTCTCTAGTAGATCTTCTCAATTCAGGCTCAACTGATGGTTTAGGTGAAACTTCAATATTTAGTGAAACTTCTGTATCTGGCACTTCAGGTTGAGGTGTAGGTTCATCATGTATATCAACATTATCAACTCGTACATCTCCCTCATCAACAGGAGGTCTAGTGGAAGGACCATGTTCATCATTAGTAGAATGTCTAACAGTTATTGGCTTATCTGTCTTCTCAATTCTTCAATAGTTTGGTCTTCCAGAAAAATTACATCTCGGCTTTTAATTATCTTCTTGCTCACCGAATCCCATAATCTGTAACCAAAGTCTTCGTGACCATAACCCATGAAGATAACTACTTTGACTTTCCATCAAGTTTGGACCTTTCATCTCTTGGAATGTGAACAAAAGCACTACAGCCAAACACTCGCAAGTGACTATAGGAGACATCGTTCTCTCTGCAAACTTTCTCTGGAACATCACCATTTAGTGGAACTGAAGGAGAAACATGAATCAAATCTACTGTAGTCCTCATCGCTTTACCCTAAAAGGATTTAGGCAACTTTGCATGAGAGAGCATACACCTGACTCTTTTATTGATAGTGCAATTCATTCTCTCTGCAACTCCATTATGTTGAGGAGTCTTAGGAACTGTTTTCTCAAGCTTGATCTAATGTCCTTTACGATACTCTTCAAATGGACCCCTATATTCACCAACATTATCTGCTCGAACACATTTCAATTTCCTTCCTGTTTCTCTTTCAACACTTGCATGAAAGTGTTTGAAGATACCGAGCACCTGGTCTTTAGATTTCAAAATAAAAGCCCACACTTTTCAAGAATAATCATTAATAAAAGTAACAAAATATGATGCACCACCTAGTGTCTTAGCATCCTTAGTGCAAACATCAGTGTGAACTAAATCTAGAACATGTGATCTCCTATGAGGTATAGAACTATGAAATGATACTCTAGCATGCTTTCCAACAAAATGATGAGTACAAGTATTTAAAGTTCTACCTTTCACTGGAAGTGAGTGCTTCTTGGCTAAGATGCTTAGTCCTTTCTCGATCAAGTGACTAAGACGTATATGCGACAAATCAGAAGAAGAATCATTAGTTACATTCACCTCTTCTTTGCACAACTTTGCTTGCAACCGATAGAGAGTAGTGAGACTATTGTCTTCTTTAGCAACAATGAGAGCCCCTTTGGAAATATTGTATTTTCCACTACCAAAAGAAGTGCAATACTCCTTTTGATTCAATGCCTTCACTGAAATAAGATTGAACCGTATATCTGACACATGCCTAATATTCTTCAACTGCAACTTGCATCCCATGTTGGTTTCAATCCACATATCACCCATACCAATGATATCACACACTCCTTTGTCTCTCAATTTAATCTTGCCAAAATTTCTAGCAGTATAGGAAGTGAAAAATTCACACCTCGGAGTGACATGACATGAGGCACCAGAGTCCATAATCCAAGTGGAATCATCACATACAAGATTCACATAATTTTTATCATATGTAATAAGAACATCTTCATAAACAATAGCAGCAATTTTTTTATCACCATCTTTACCTTTGTCTTCATTTCTTTCCCTTGATTGTTCTCTTTTCAAGAACCTATAATACCTCTTGATATGCCCTGACTTGCCACAATGGTGACAAATGAACTCCTTTCTTGGCTTGTACTTTCTTCTTGACTTACTACGACTCTCTGACTTGTCAGAACTGTGAGGTTTTCTACTTTGATTTCTCCCCCGTGACTCTGAAACAGGTGCTTCTGATTGGGAGGATGCATTAGTCAAACCTCGCACTCTTCTTTTAGCTTCTTCATTCAACATGCTCTCTTTAACCATTGCTAATGTCAACTTTTTTTTGGAGCTGAGTTAGTCAGTGTCACAAACATAACTTCCTAACTATCAGGTAAAGAGCTCAACAACCACAAAGCTTGTAACTCATCATTCAAGGTGATTTCATTATTTATCAGTTGGTTCATCGTCTCCTGAAAAATGCTCAAGTGCTCTGGCATTGATTTGCCTTCAATATATTTCATATTGACAAGTTTCTTGATTAAGAATGCTTTGTTTTGCACATTCTTCCTCTCATATAACTCCTTTAATTTATTCCACATCTTCTCGGTATTTGTTTTGGTGTCAACATGTGGATACATGTTAAGATCAAGCCATTACCTAATCAAAGCAACTGTCTTCAAATTCAGCTTCTTCCATTCAGCATCGGATTTAGTACCTTTGGATTTATCCCCCTCCACAGGATCATACAAGTCCTTGCGATACGACATATCTTCCATAAGGGTCTTCTAAATCGAATAATTTTGGGAATTCAATTTGACCATATTTGGCCCATGAGTATTTTCCTCCATTTAATCAGCACAAAAATAAACAACCAGGGCTCTAGATACCACTTTGTTGGGAAAACTCAACAAAAGTTCAAACAAGAACCTGTCTAACAGCGGAAGCACCCAAAAACAATTTTTTCACAACCTGTGCGATTAAATAGGCAATACCTAAGATACTCCAAGTAGCAAATATAATGGCAGAAATTAAACAATTAGACACCATAATTTTAACGTGGGAAAACCCCCCAAAAGAGGGACAAAAAATCCACGGGACCTAGTCCAGTAAAATCTTCTACTATTAGAATAATAGGTACATAATCAGTCTTCCTAGTGACACTAGGGTATCTCAACAATCAACAAAATACATTATCAAAACTGATGGAATCAACATAAACCCTCCACAAAGTGGGTATCTCAAATCAGACAAAAGAGAAGGCAATACAACTAGCAAGTTATATCCTAATATTCATCTCTACACCAGGAATAACATACTAAAATTTCATAAGAAATAGAGCAAGTTTACTGGTTCAATCAGATCAAAAATGGCTTACCCTTTTTCCCAATTTCTTCTTCTCCTTCGACGATGGCATTGTTCTCTTTTTCCTTTTATTTCAAAATGAGAGAGCCTTAGTCTCTCTCTCTTCATTCCATGGCTGTATGCCACTTTGTTTCTTTATTTTTTTGTTTTTAATATGTGGACCCCACTTAGTTGAGGACCCACCAACAATATATATATATCATTAAAGTTCTCGTAAAAAAATTGTTTTAAGTAAAATGGTTGATTAGAGTTGCTCTTCCTATAGAATTGTTGTAACGTGGAATAATTGTATAACCTAAGACTGAAAGAAAGTGAAAGAAAAAGAAGTGTAAAAAAAGATTAGATCACAATCAATAATATTTAGTTAATTTAAATTGATCTCTAATATTTTATTTGACTCAAGTTAGACTATAAAATTTTGAATGGTAATTTATGTTGGCTCATGAGCTCATTTCAATCAAAAGTGTGCTAATTCGGCATGTGAACTTACCGTGCTAGATAAAACAAAATGACGTCATTTTATATTACCACCCAATCTTCAATGAGATGCGTTTTGTTGAAAAAAAATATCAGTATTAACAAATCAAATAAAGATAACTTAGAGTGCAAGAAATAATAAAAAACTAGTGCAACTAATTTCTATTATCACTGTCAGTTATAGGTTGAGTTATATATCTTTATATAAATGTACTTGTGCTATATGCAGTGGCTAGCACTCATTTATTCCTTTGTACAATTCAATCCTAAAATATACAAAAATATTTCAATTTTTATTCTTCTTTCTCAGTAGATTCACATATGTATCATTTTGTGCTGATTCCTTTCATATCACCCTTGATCTCTGGTGCCTAACATAGTATTAGGATAAGAAACCGATCTAGACATGGATACAGAACTAAAAATCACATCCTCTTATACAGCTGTTGTAATAGCAAATGCTCTTCCATCTCTCAACAATAATTCTAAAAAATTCTTTTCAATTAGAGATAGACTCAATGAAACAAGTTTTTGACTAGCAATAACTTGCTCTTTTCATTATAAGTGCCAATAATTTATAAGATCATCTCAATAAAAAAAACTATTTCAGCAATGTTTGATTCAAAATTTGATCAACAATCGAACAAAATCTCCAAGACCTTCAAAGCTTGGAAACTATGAGACAATCTTCTAACAACTTGGTTGTTACAATCTATGGATGACTCTTTCAAAACCAACATGATAGGATGCAGGTATGCTTATCAAATCTTGGACAAATTCAGGAGTATTTTAAAAAAAATTTCAAGATCAAGGTTAAACAATTGAAAATAGAATTGAAGAGTATCAAGAAAGGAGGCTCATCAGCCACAAAATACTTGAAGAAAATTTGTAAGATTGTTGATTCTTTAGCTGCTGTAGGTCATTCTTTAATTTTAGATGAACATTTTGATGCAATTATTGATAATTTAAGTGAAGAATATGCTATGTACATATCTATGATATCAAAATCTAATTGATGCTAAAGCATTACTTTTTCCCATGAAATCATGCTTGAGAGATTTAAAATAAAATTAAACTTGGCATGATTCAATCTAATTTCACACAAACCAATTTCAAATACAACAATAGAGGTGTAGAAAGAAGTTTTGTTGCAAGAAGAGGTCGAGGTAGATCATTTAGAGGAGAAAGATCAAACTAGAATTCATCAAGTCTCCCACAATGTCAAGTCTGTAATAGATACAGTCACATTGTTGTGACATGTTTTCACAGATTTGATCAATCTTTCCAATCCTCTAACGGCTCTAACAACACATCATCATCATCTTCTACTACAACACCACCGTCATTATTTCAAATCCTAAAGCATTCTTTACAAATATAACATCAACATCAGAATCATCATGGTTTATAGATAAAGGGGCTTCTCATCAGATTAGTCTATACGAAAACAGTCTTCTTTCTTCTTTAAATTTTCAAGGGATTGAACATGTGTTGTTAGGTAATGATACTTCCTCACCTATTACTCATATTGGTCACTCGTACCTCATTTCTCTAGATAATAATAATAGGTTTATACTAAAACAATAACTGCATGTTCCTAGAAGTATCTCATAATATAATAAGCGTTTAGCATTTCACAATGGACAATAAGTGATATTTTAAGTTTCATTCTGATGCATGCTATGTCAAATCACAAGACACCCACCATATTTAGCTCCAAGGATGTCCTAAGTAAGGAGTGTATGAATTTGGGAAGGTTGCTAAAGAATCCTTAATTCCATCTAAAGTTTTAGTCTTCTGCTAAGATGAATAATAAATCAAATTTGTATAAATTTTGTTGTATGTCAAAAATACACACTTAGCTTTTCAATTAGAGACATATTAGTTTCAACAACATTTAGATATGGTTTACACAGATGTATAGGATCCCTCACCAGTTTTATCTAATCATGGTTTCTCATACTATGGTTTCTTTTTTAGATACTTACACAAGATATCTGTGCATATTTCTGTTATCGTCTAATTCACAAGTTTTCAAATCTTTTAGCAATATAAATTACAAATGAAGAAATTCACTAGCCATCAAATTAAACATTTAAAATATTATCATGATCAAGAATACATATCTCATACCAATAAATTATCAATAAATTAATTCTTAATAAAAGAAATTAGAAATATAAATTTTATAGTAAAATAAGATAGAGCTAATTAAAACAAAAATTTTGACTCTAATTTCAAAGAATTTGGCCCAAGATTGAGCCAAACGAGCCAAATCGGTCAAACCAGGCCCAAAATGGGACCAAGGCCCAACCCATTTAGCCATACACACTTAATGAATCTCCTTCTTCCTCATTCATTCAGTAAAGAATGCTGAAGAGAGAAAGAAGTTTATGAACCCTAACTCAAATTTACATTCAATCTTCAATCTCATATATCTTCTTGCTCCGAGCTCTGATCGCCGCACAGTTTACGGCCACGCATCTGCAGCATCGAGCTCTACAAAGCCCAGTATATCACAAGGCTCGAATTAGCTTGAGGAAAAAATTCAATCTTGCTTCTTTGGTGCTTGTGTAAGGTGCATGTAAATATGTGATATGAGGCAATTGGATATGTTGGAAGCTTAACTGGAAGCTTGGAGTGAGTTCGGGTTGCTGGATTTTGGTGATTGAGGCTTACAATTTTGCCTTGTGGGTTGCCTTGGAAAATACGTGGAAACCGGCCAAGGTATGGTTTTGGTTTTTTGTATGTAATATATAATGTATTGTGAAAACTTAGGCTAGATGACCATAGGATAAGTTAAAATATGTAGTTATGTTAATGTTTAGTAACTTTGATGGAATTATTAAATGATATTGAGAATGAGTAGTGATTGATGATTTTGTTGAAAGTGTGGTGTTGGTGTTTAATGATAAATTTGATTGAGTTTGATGGAAGTTGAATTAGTGTACTTGATATAGATTAGCAATTCTTGATGTAAATATTGAGCCATCCATGATAGTTGGGTGAAGTATTTATTGTTGGTGATTGTTGAATGAAAGGGTTAAACGTGTATGTTGGTATGTGTGGCATGGGAACTATATATATATATATATATATATATATATATATATATATATATATATATATGAGTATATTTGTTATTGATTTGGGTTGAGGAATTGTGAAGATGTATGTGTATATGCAGGAAATTATTGAATAATTGAGAGTATTGAGTGTGGTGTGTTGTAAAATGAATGGGAGGTGTGGAGTTGAGTTTTGGTGTTACTTTGGTTGTGAAATGTTTGGGTATGAAATGAGATTTTGGTAAAGATAGGGTTTGGTGATCTTTGAAAAAGTTGATTTTTAATGAACTTTGGCGATCTATAACTTGAGCTTCAAATTTTGGATTTAAATGAAATCTATTTTAAATTAAAGATAATTTCAAGAGTTTCAAAACGATATAAATTTTGTGAAAAGTGAAATTTAGTAGAGGAAGTTATGGATGCCGGAAGTTGGTAATGTGAATTATGGAATCTGCACTTTATTAGCTTTTAAAAAAATGAAGATGGCGCGTTGATAAACCCATATTTCATGAGTTCTTTTGTGCTTAATTTGAGTGATTTATATAATCCTTCACCTACTTATTCACATTAATTGCATGGTTTTACTTTCCCTTCCTTATTATGTTGTATTGTGAAAAACATGTTTCCTAAGCTTTAAAAATTAATTATTTTAATTACCTTTATTTCCATTCGATGCCGTGATTAGTGTGTTGAGTAGTTTCAGATTTTCTAAGGCAGAATGACTTAGAGGATGGAAAAGGAAACATACAAAAATGGAAGGAGAAAGCAAAATGGAGCTTTAAGGAAACTGGTGTTCACGCGATCGCATGGACGACGCGATCGCGTGCCAGAAGCGAAGATTCAGCGACGCGGCCGCATGATTGACGCGACCGCGCACCTTAAGCAAAACGCACATGACGCGGTCGCATGACTGACGCGACCGCGTGGCAAGGAAAAGCTCCGAATGACGCGACCGGGTGACCCACGCGGACGCGTGACAGAGGCCACGCACCAGAAAATTACAGAACACGCCCCAGCGAGTTCTAAAGCCCTTTTTGGCCCAAATCCAAGTCCAGAAAGCATAAACCAGAGGTTATGAAGTGAGGGAATGCATCCATTCAGGGGGAGCTCGCATAATTTTAGTTTTCTATGATTTAGATTTAGTCTAGAGAGAGATTCTCTCTCTCTGAGGATTTAGGACTTCTTCTTGTTTTGGGAGTAACTCTAGATCCAGGTTTAAATGTTCTTTTATTTTAGTTCTACAATTATTTATTCCAACATTTGAATTGATTATTATAATTTAATTTATGAATTATTCCATGTCACATATTGTTATTTGAATTAATGATAATTGAGGTATTTTCAGTCTATGATTGTTCTCTTTGATTTAAGTTGCCATTGCTTCCCATCTAAGGATATTTTTATTATTTCAGCAAATTTACTTTTTCCCTTTTGGTTCTGGTTAAGAATTCAGTAACTCAACAGTTATTAAACTCAACATAATTGTTAATCGTTATCTTGCTAATTGAGCTGAACTTAAATAGTCCCAACCTTTTCTTAAGAAATAATTAGGATTCAAAGGTCAATTTAATTAGTCCCTTGACTTTCCTTTGCCCTGGTAAAGGTTGACCAAGTGGAATTAAGATACAACTTTCATTATTGTTGAGAGGGATAACTAAGTTGGACTTCTAATTTCCCTTATCTTGCCAAAAGTTGTTTTACAGTTATTTATTTATTTTTAATTGCCATTTAATTCACTCGTCATTTAAATCACTTGCTTCTCATATTCTAAACCCCAATTACAACCTTTATAGCCAATAATAAGAACACACTTCCTCGCAGTTCCTTGAGAAGACGACCCGAGGTTTGAATACTCGGTTAACAATTTCTAAAGGGGTTTGTTACTTGTGACACCCAACACGTTTGTATGAAAGGACTTTTGAAGGTTTAGAAACTATACTTGCAACGAGGATTTATCCGCAAATTTCTAGACCACGCAAAAGTTCTCTCGTCAAAATGGCGCCGTTGCCGGGGCACTGCTAACGTGTGCCTTATTATTGGCTATTGTAAATATTTTTTTTCTTTTGCTTGTTTATTTATTTTCGTTTTTCCTTTTTATCTTTATTTGCTACTATGAACTCTCACCCCTCTCGCTTTGAGTTTGGTTCTAATATTGTTAAAGGAAATAGAAGTTACAGCAGGAATGTGTATCAAGGTCAGACCAATCAAGGATGGATGGAATTTGTACTAGAACAATTAGAAGAAGCTGTCTTTGTTCAAGAAGAAGAGTTGGTTGAAGACTTAGGAGATGCTGAACCTCCATGGGAATCCAGAATTGAGGAAAACTCCGTCCAGGATGCTACAGTTGATGCTAAGGAAGATACTGTACAATCTCCAAGGCAAGTCGTTTATGAGGAATCAGACGGAATAATCCAAGAAGCAAATTCCCTTGATGATGATATTCACAAGTCTAGCTCTCTTGGTGATGAACTTGCATCCGCAAGTGAATTCTCTGAAATCGAAGAATCTTCCCCAAGTGAATATGAAGATGATGCAGAGGTGGATTTCTCTCAACCTCCAATCTATGACTCAAGTGATGAGGAAGACACGGAAGACTTTGACCAGGACACAGATACAATTAAAGATCTTTGCAAAGAAGTGGAGGAATTCACAGAAGAGCACAAGGAAACGGAACTTGCAGAACCACCAAAAACACCTATCCCAAGGCCATTACCACCTAATACAAGCTTCAAGTGGGTACAATCCTTAACTTATAACTTCACTTATTCACTTGAATATGGTTTGCTCGAAACAGATGGCCAGCTTAGAGCTCTCTGCGGCTTTAAGAGTAAGAGGGAAATGGCTCGTACTCAGAGCTGGTGCACAAGGTTCAATAAGGTTCCACGCTTCACCTCGAAGTACACGGATTGGTATCATGCTCAATTGCATGGATCACGGAGAACGTTTGGTCACCACGGTGAGATTCTACTTTTTAAACTGCCCGGATGGAGACATGTAGATCAAGACGGAGGCGGATTTAAAAGCAAGGCTTGGAATCCTGGAGTTTATTCTGACATTTGTCATCCCGGGAGCCTAACAATATATTTAAAGCTGCTCAGAAGCTTCACATGCCTAGTTTGGGACCCCGGAGGCTATTGGCATTCCAAGCACTGGTGGAGATTTTTGGACGAATTTAAACATAAACCACCATAACAGGATACTCCTCCAATGTCCAACTTAAGGACTTTAACTAAAAGTGATAGGTAGGAGACAACCCACCATGGTATGGTCGCTTCTTTTTCAATTTATTTCTTGGTTATTGCTTTCATTTTTCCTTTTTCATTTTAATTTATTAAACCTGGAATCATGCATAGCATTCATGTTAATCATTGCATTCTGCATTTTTCATACATATAAAAAAAGGGTGCACGATGCGATCGCATGCCCCATGCGATCGCGTCATATTGCGAAAACACCACCCGCGCGACCGCGTGAGTCACGCGGCCGCGTGATATATATATCGGTGTAAGGATCCAACGAATAGAAAGTTAGGCTGGAATCGTGCGACCCTTGTGCGTTTCGCGCAAATTGGCCCACGCGATCGCATGCCCCATGCGATCGCGTCACTTGCACAATACCAATCCTACGCGACCGCGTGAGCGACGCGATCGCGTCGCATGGATTGCACATCACCCCAAAAGGAGACAGAGAGTTGCGCTGAAACGGTGCTGGAGTCATGCGTTTAGCACGAATTCCAGCGACGCGATCGCGAGACCCACGCGATCGCGTCAACCTTCTTTCCCCCCTCTCATGCGATCGCGCGCCCCACGCGATCGCGTCACTCCCATTTTCACCCCAACCACGTGACTGCGTGCCCCACGTGGCCGCGTGGATTCGAAAGTATAACCCCCCCAGCCACGCGAACCCTATCAGTCGCGCAGCCCCCCACCCCAACCCTCTTCTCCCTCTCTGCTTCTTCTTCCTCCTTCTTCCTCCAGCGCCACCCAGCCGCCACTGCACCACCACCCAAACGCCGCCTCCACGCCGGACGCCGCCGCCGCAACCCCCTCCCCTCCCTTCTTCTCCCTTCTTCCTCTATCCTCCCCTCTCCACCACTGTCCTCCGCGACCACCGCCCCCCACCGCCGGCCACCCAGCCGCGCCCCCCTCTCCGCCACCCACCCGCAGCCCCCTTCTTCTATCACTAACCCTAAACCCTCTCCGCCACTGCCCCCCTCAGCCGCCACCGCGCCGAATGCCGCCGCAGCCACCTTCTTCCCCGTTCCACCCCTCCCGCCTACCAGGTTCTGCAAAACGCAAATCCTTTTTATCCGTTCGTCATTTTTCTGTAATTTTTTCCATTTCTGCTCATAATTAGGATAGATAAATATGCATGTTGTAGTGGAATTTTTGGGTTGTTAGGTAGCTTAGGCTGTGGTTAGTGGATCTAGGTCTGTTTACTTGCACTATTCTTGTTTCTGTTTTATCATAACTGCAATTCTGCTGTTCCTGTGACCTCGTTCATATGCTGTGATTTCTTGCATTTGCTGCTTGTTACTCTAAATTTTCCTGTTTCTATTCATTACTGGCAACTGCAGCAAGTTTTTAATTCATATGAACTGCTATGATTGCTGTTTATTTTGCGGGACAATCCAATTTTAGCCGGAATGCTGCCCAAATTTTTTGAAAATTATTTTCATTCATGTTTTGGCATTTCTGAACTCTGTTTTACTCTGCTTTACCCAGACCATTTCATGAATGCTATGGCAGACTTTCTTATCCTCTTTGATTTCCTGGTTCATAAACTGCATTTGTGATTCACTGATTCCAATTTTTGCTTTTTTTATTTCTATTCGAATCAGCATCACCCTGTTTCTCTTGTTCGATTATGAGTACTTCTATTCTTACCTGTGAATCACTGTTATATGGAATTTTTCGATGCCACTTACTTTAACCCGCACTTTACTAACTCACTAATTTTAATTTACTAATTTCTTTTTCAAAATTCTAACCATACTAACCCTTTTGATCTCTTTTCTGATTATTTTCACTTTCCTATAACTTTCTAACCATGGCATATTGATTTTTTCTCCATTTAACATAAATTCCATCACATTTCATTTCCTCATTTTCCTTATTCTCCCTTGACGTTTTGAGTTTCCTTTGTTTACTTGCCTATTTGCTTTCCTATTTTTTTATCCATATCATGGTTTTCTGTTTTTCAGGATGTCTGCCTCACAAAGGAAAGGTAAAGGCAAGGCTACTGGCAAGCGCAAGCATGGAGTTTCCTCCCAGTCCATCATTGCTCTAATGCACGATTCTTCATGGCGGGAGAAGAACTTCACACAGCAGGAGAAAGCTGACCAGCTGCTTCCTGCAAATGATCCATTAAAATTTACGAACCGGTACTGTGAACTGAAGTACCCAACTTTTGCAAACTCCAGAAATCTATACCTGGAACGAACTCTGAAAATTCCAAAAGCCCTCCAGCAGTACACCACTGAGCAAATCAAGCAAAGGGGCTGGTTCTTTCTGGGAAGAACACTGACAGAGGTCAACGCATCTTGGGTCCGGGAATTCTATTGCAACTACTACCTCACCACCCTAGATGCCGTAAACCTGAGAGAAAAACAAATTCTGGTCACTGAAGAGGCCTTAGAGGACATCTTCCAGCTCCCAGCCAAATTCGATCAGCCTGATGGTTTTTCAAAGGCTGAGGAGGACATGAGTCAGACGCAGTTTAATTGGGATGCCGTGAAGGCACGGATAGCTCTCGACCCGACAGTTCCTTGGGAGATGGGTCAGGACACTACCATACCTAGAGGGATCAAGATAGCGTACTTAAATGATGAGGCTCGGTTATGGCATCAGATCTTGAGTAATTTTGTGATGCCGAGTACTCACGAGACGGAGATCCCGGCTACCATGATCACCCTCCTTTGGTGTGTGCTGGAGGGTAAGGACCTTTATCTGCCACGTTTCATTCGGCACTATATGGCCAGGGTCCACGTCCGAGGCACCCTCCCTTTTCCGTATCTAGTTACACAGCTTGGCCGTCGGGCTGACGTGCCATGGGAGGATGCCGATGAGAGACCACCAGCGGCAGATTGCAGGAAGATCATTCCTCACAGCGGGAACTTCCTAGCTTTAGGCTACAGACCACCACCCTTCACTGCTACTGATGAGACAGCCCCACCGTCTACTGGACCCTCTTCATCCACAGCTGCCACTACTGCTCCTGCCGCTACTACTGCACCTCCACCTGCTTCTGAGCCCGTATACCGCCTCGTGCACCGCCTATTCCGACAGCTTGATCAGATGGAGCGCCGTAACCGGCGCCGGTATGAGAGATTGGAGCGTCGCAGCCAGCGACGCTATTCGCATCTGAAGCTGATGATCCGACAGGGTGGTGACATCCCCTCTGAGCCCGACACACCATTTGAGCCATCAGAGGAGGAAGAGGATGAGCACGAGAAGGAGACTCATTTCCAGGAGGAGACCCATCAGCAGGCAGCCACAGAGCAGGCTGCCCCGCATCAGGAGGTTATGTCCCAGATAGAGGCTGCGGATCCAGAGATCCCGATACAGTCAGCCCCACCTCTACAGCAGCCAGACTCCCAGCCCACCACCATTGAGACTCCAGCTGCTATCCCTACCAGTGATGACACCCCTTCACACCCGCCTTGATTGAGCATCGGGGACGATGCTTCCTTTTAAGTGTGGGGAGGTTGCCATCTCTAGCGTTTATTTTGGTGAACCACTACCTACTTTTTCTTTTATTTTGGATATTTTTTCTGTATTTTTCTTTTTACTGTTATTTTCTGAGTACTTATACATTGCTTTTATGTATTTTTACTCTATTTTCTCCATTTTGCATCTTTAGTTCATATTTTAGCCATTTAGTTTATTTTAGTTATTTAGTTTAGTTTGCAATTCTAATTTATTAGTGGATTAATTAGTATAGTTTACCCTTTTTAGCATAAGATAGTATAGTTTAAATAGAAAAATATAAAAAGAAAGTAAGTTAGAAAATTGAACATATCAGATTTAAATCCATAAACCTTGTATATAGCATTACATGATGTAGTTAAGTTGACAACATTTCATCAAGGAGGAACATTAAAACTTTAAAAGCTACCCTAAATAATTTTTTTATGAGAATAATGGGAATTTTTAACTAAACTTGCATACAATATATAAATGATATATGATGCTTGAGTTAGAGAACACACAGCCTGTGAGTCTTGAGCTTAATTGTATGGTTGCATTCAAACCATAATTTCATTTCTGTGTGTTACATTTCTTTTTATTCTGATGTTCTTTCCGTTGCTTTAATCTATATGTCCAATTATAGAATATAGAATAGATACATACCAAGAGAATGATTGAGGCCATCATTTGATTTTAGCTCACTTACCCCAAATTAGCCTACCTTTTACATCACCCTTGTTAGCCCCCTTGAGCCTTTTAAAACCCCTTTATTCTATTTAGCCAAATTACTAGCCTTAAGTAGAAAAACAAAAGAAAACCCCAAGTGAATCCTTGGTTAGCTTAAGATAGAAAATCATGAATAGAGTTAAATGTGGGAAACCTTTTGGGAACATGGATGATAGAAACAAAAGGGTAGAGAAGCTAAAAGAAATAAAATAAAGTTGGGAAGCATGCTCATGAAAAAAAAAATCAAAAG
This sequence comes from Arachis stenosperma, assembly GCF_014773155.1. Classification (NCBI taxonomy): domain Eukaryota; kingdom Viridiplantae; phylum Streptophyta; class Magnoliopsida; order Fabales; family Fabaceae; genus Arachis; species Arachis stenosperma. The sequence goes on along the minus strand of NC_080377.1, from coordinate 65,235,638 downwards.
TGATTTAATTGCCATGTGCCTTGAAAAAAAAATTATTTTTTTCAGCATTTAATAAAAGGGGATACAAAGGAAATTCCCCAATGCAAAATAACAGCAATGCACATGGGATAAAAATAAAAAGTGAAACATGAGCATGTAACAATAAGTGGGATAATATGGGAAAATAGGTAAAGAAATTTTGTTTTACTAAATATGTATGTTAGGTGAGATCTTAGTCTAATTAAGGATTCACTTATTAGCTCACTTGACCCTATACATAAATTCTTACCTTTACCTTGACCCCATTACAACCTCAATTAAGACCTCATGACTTTTTGGTATGACTATATTCTATAATTGTTGATTGGTTAGATGAAGAACAAAGCTATAAAAAGTAAGAATAAAAAGAAAAATAGAGTGAATAAACCCAATAAACACTGAGTAACTAGAAAGTAAACACAACATCCAGTGAGGGTTCAATAACTCATCAACATATATCTGTGCTCAAATTTACTAATTATTTTGCAAGTTTATACAATGTTTTCTTTCCCATCTCATTTGCTAAATTGCTTTATTATTTAAGGGTTGGCTATATATATATATACATAACTCCTTGAGAATGTTAATTAACTTAGCTACATGTAAGCTTTATATATGAGTGAATAAATTAGAGTTGCATGATCCATCATTCATTTAGGTAGTTGCATTTAATTTAGGTTGCATTGCATTCCATCACTTTAACCTTAATTATTTACCTTGGATTTAGCATGAGGACATGCTAGTGTTTAAGTGTGGGGAGGTTGATAAACCCATATTTCATGAGTTCTTTTGTGCTTAATTTGAGTGATTTATATAATCCTTCACCTACTTATTCACATTAATTGCATGGTTTTACTTTCCATTCCTTATTATGTCGTATTGTGAAAAGCATGTTTCCTAAGCTTTAAAAATTAATTATTTTAATTACCTTTATTTCCATTCGATGCCGTGATTAGTGTGTTGAGTAGTTTCAGATTTTCTAAGGCAGAATGGCTTAGAGGATGGAAAAGGAAACATACAAAAATGGAAGGAGAAAGCAAAACGGAGCTTTAAGGAAACTGGTGTTCACGCGATCGCATGGACGACGCGATCGTGTGCCAGAAGCAAAGATTCAGCGACGCGGCCGCATGACTGACACGACCGCGCGCCTTAAGCAGAATGCACATGACGCGGTCGCATGACTGACGCGACCGCGTGGCAAGGAAAAGCTCTGAATGACGCGACCGCGTGACCCACGCGGACGCGTGACAGAGGCCACGCACCAGAAAATTACAGAACACGCCCCAGCGAGTTCTAAAGCCCTTTTTGACCCAAATCCAAGTCCATAAAGCATAGACCAGAGGTTATGAAGTGAGGGAATGCATCCATTCAGGGGGAGCTCGCATAATTTTAGTTTTCTATGATTTAGATTTAGTCTAGAGAGAGATTCTCTCTCTCTCTGAGGATTTAGGACTTCTTCTTGTTTTGGGAGTAACTCTGGATCCAGGTTTAAATTTTCTTTTATTTTAGTTCTACAATTATTTATTCCAACTTTTGAATTGATTATTATAATTTGATTTATGAATTATTCCATGTCACAGATTGTTATTTGAATTAATGATAATTGAGGTATTTTCAGTCTATGATTGTTCTCTTTGATTTAAGTTGCCATTGCTTCCCATCTAAGGATATTTTTATTATTTCAGCAAATTTACTTTTTCCCTTTTGGTTCTGGTTAAGAATTCAGTAACTCAACAGTTATTAAACTCAACATAATTGTTAATCGTTATCTTGCTAATTGAGCTGAACTTAAATAATCCCAACCTTTTCTTAAGAAATAATTAGGATTCAAAGGTCAATTTAATTAGTCCCTTGACTTTCCTTTGCCCTGGTAAAGGTTGACCAAGTGGAATTAAGATACAACTTTCATTATTGTTGAGAGGGATAACTAAGTTGGACTTCTAATTTCCCTTATCTTGCCAAAAGTTGTTTTACAGTTATTTATTTATTTTTAATTGCCATTTAATTCACTCGTCATTTAAATCACTTGCTTCTCATATTCTAAACCCCGATTACAACCTTTATAGCCAATAATAAGAACACACTTCCTCGCAGTTCCTTGAGAAGACGACCCGAGGTTTGAATACTCGGTTAACAATTTCTAAAGGGGTTTGTTACTTGTGACACCCAACATGTTTGTATGAAAGGACTTTTGAAGGTTTAGAAACTATACTTGCAACGAGGATTTATCCGCAAATTTCTAGACCACGCAAAAGTTCTCTCATCATGCGTACGCGAAGTCCTATTTTTCAGCAAGTTCAATTTTTGTATTTTAAACATGATTTTAAACTTCTAAACCTCTATTTTTATTCTTCTATACCATAAATATTATTTTTAAGTATAGTGAAGAGATTAAGCTATGAAAGGGGGTAAGTTGGTACTGAAGGAAGATGCTGAAAGCATGGTTCTGAAAACCAAACCGGACCGACCGGTTCAACCAGAATAATCGGAAACCGGTCACCTAGCCAGTCCGGGTAACGTCGAAAACCGACTGGCAAAGAATCGGTGAAAAAACCGTCGAACCGGCGATTAACCGGTGAACCGGGAGAACCATCCGGTTTTTTGGCGATTTTATGGTTTGCAACTTGAGATGCCAAATGACGTCGTTTTGGCTTTTTTTTTAAAAAAAAAGAGAAAGGCGTACGTGTAACCCACTAACCCTAATCAGTTTTCCCTTTCCCCTTTCCAAGTGCATTCAGCTTCAACCATTCACCCACCATTGCCACCAAGCTCCAGATTCCAGAAACCACCGAGCCACCCACAGCCATCCACAGCAGCCACGACCACCACCGCATTCTGCTTCTCGCTGAACCCACCTCCTCGTCGCCGAACGTCGCCGAGCATGCCGAGCCTACCTCTTCATTTGCCACCCACAACCATCCACAACAGACGCGACCACCACTGCATTCTGCTTCTTGCTGAGCCCGCCTCCTTGCCGCCGAACGTTGCCGAGCTCGCCAAGCCGGCCTCCTCATTCGCCGGTAAGACTCTGTTCTTGTCTTCTTGATTTATTTGTTGCTTTCTGGGCTTCTGGATTCTGATTATGATTTATGAGCTCGCCTGCTCTATGCTTGAACTTGCTTCCTTCTGAATTCTGATTATGATTTATGAGTTCTATGCTTCTTGATTTTGATTTTCTGATCTCGCCTCCCTCTGAACTTACTGCCTTCTGATTATGAGTTCTGTGCTTGAACTTACTACCTTCTGAATTATGATTATGAGTTCTGTGCTTGAACTTGCTGCCTTCTGAGTTATGATTATGAGTTCTATGCTTGAACTTGCTGCCTTCTAAGTTCTGATTATGAGTTCTGTGCTTGATTCTTTACTGATTTCGATTTATTTGCTCCTTGCTTGATTTACTGATTTCAATTTATTTTGCTGCCTTCTTGATTTTGTGATTTCGAATTATTTGCTGCCTGCTTGATTTACTGATTTTGATTTATTTTGCTGCTTCATAATTTTTATTTTTGATTTTCTAAGGTTATTTTGATTGCTGTTTCATTATTTTCACGATTGCTGTTTTTTATTTTGAATATGTTTTGCTGCTTCATGATGAATATGTTTGCTGCCTTCATGATTTTTGTTTGCTGCTTCATGATGAATTATTTATTTGTTCATGGTTTTCTGAAGTTATTTTCTAGTCTTTGATTTTCTGATTGTTATAGATGGAACAATCACAAAGTAACCCACAACCATAAGATAATGCTGTTCAAGATTCTCAAACTGGTTCATTGATAAACCACTATTTTATGGTTTATATTGTATTTAATTGAGTGATTTTATCAAGCTTTTCACCCACTTATTCATATGATTTGCATGATTTTACAATTCCTTCCTAGTTTAGTTCTATGATTGAAAACATGCTTCTTTGGTCTTAATTTAGCTAATCTTAATCCTCTCTTATTACCATTCGATGCCTTGATCTGTGTGTTAAATGTTTCAGGCTTTGGTGCACGAAATTGTGATCATCAATGGCGCCATCAACATGGTACGCTCAATTGCAATCTCAACTCTTTATCACAACTTCGCACAACTAACCAGCAAGTGCACTGGGTTGTCCAAGTAATAAACCTTACGTGAGTAAGGGTCGATCCCACGGAGATTGTTGGTATGAAGCAAGCTATGGTCATCTTGTAAATCTCAGTCAGGCGGATTCAAATGGTTATGGAGGATTAATGATTAAAAGATGAATAAAATATAAAATAAGGATAGAGATACTTATGTAATTCATTGGTGAGAATTTCAGATAAGCATTTGGAGATGCTTTGTCCCTTCCGTCTCTCTGCTTTCCTACTGTCTTCATCCAATCCTTCTTACTCCTTTCCATGGCAAGCTGTATGTTGGGCATCACCGTTGTCAATGGCTACAGTCTCGTCCTCTCAGTGAAAATGTTCAACGCGCTCTATCACAGCACGGCTAATCATCTGTCGGTTCTCAATCAGGTTGGAATAGAATCCAATGATTCTTTTGCGTCTGTCACTAACGCCCAGCCTTCAGGAGTTTGAAGCTCGTCACAGTCATTCGATCCTTGAATCCTACTCAGAATACCACAGACAAGGTTTAGACCTTCCGGATTCTCTTGAATGCCGCCATCAATTCTAGCTTATACCACGAAGATTCTGATTAAGGAATCCAAGAGATAAACATTCAAGCCTTGTTTGCTTGTAGAACGGAAGTGGTTGTCAGGCACGCGTTCATAAGTGAGAATGATGATGAGCGTCACATAATCATCACATTCATCATGTTCTTGGGTACGAATGAATATCTTAGATCAAGAATAAGCTGAATTGAATAGAAGAACAATAGTAATTGCATTAATACTCAAGGTACAGCAGAGCTCCACACCTTAATCTATGGTGTGTAGAAACTCCACCGTTGAAAATACATAAGTGATAATAGTGATCATTGGCTTCGGCCCCAGAGAGGAAACCAGAAGAACCAAGATGAAAATACAATAGCAAAAGGTCATATTTTATAAAGAACTAGTAGCTTAGGGTTTACAGAAATGAGTAAATGACATAAAAATCCACTTCCGGGCCCACTTGGTGTGTGCTTGGGCTGAGCATTGAAGCTTTCATGTGTAGAGACTTTTCTTGGAGTTAAACGCCAGCTTTTGTGCCAGTTTGGGTGTTTAACTCCCATTCTTGTGCCAGTTCCGGCGTTAAACGCCAGAATTCTTGAGCTGACTTGGAACGCTTGTTTGGGCCATCAAATCTCGAGCACAGTATGAACTATTATACATTTCTGGAAAGCCTAGGATGTCTAATTTCCAACGCAATTGAGAACGCGCCAATTGGGCTTCTGTAGCTCCAGAAAATTCACTTCGAGTGTAGAGAGGTCAGAATCCAACAGCATCTGCAGTCCTTTTCAGCCTCTAAATCAGATTTTTGCTCAGGTCCCTCAATTTCAGCCAGAAAATACCTGAAATCACAGAAAAACATACAAACTCATAGTAAAGTCCAGAAAAGTGAATTTTAACTAAAATCTAATAAAAATATAATAAAAACTAACTAAAACATATTAAAAACATACTAAAAACAATGCCAAAAAGCATATAAATTATCCGCTCATCACAACACCAAACTTAAATTGTTGCTTGTCCCCAAGCAACTGAAAATCAAATAAGATAAAAAGAAGAGAATATACTATAAACTCCGAACTATCAATGAAACTTAGCTCCAATTAGATGAGCGGGACTTGTAGCTTTTTGCCTCTGAACAATTTTGGCATCTCACTTTATCCTTTGAGGTTCAGAATGATTGGCTTCTATAGGAACTCAGAATCCGGATAGTGTTATTGATCCTCCTAGTTAAGTATGATGATTCTTGAACACAGCTACTTTATGAGTCTTGGCCGTGGCCCAAAGCACTTTGTTTTCCAGTATTACTACCGGATACATCCATGCCACAGACACATAACTGGGTGAACCTTTTCAGATTGTGACTCAGCTTTGCTAGAGTCCCCTATTAGAGGTGTCCAGGGTTCTTAAGCACACTCTTTTTTGCTTTGGATCACGACTTTAACCGCTCAGTCTCAAGTTTTCACTTGACACCTTCACGCCACAAGCACATGGTTAGGGACAGCTTGGTTTAGCCGCTTAGGCCAGGATATTATTCCTGTAGGTCCTCCTATCCACTGATGCTCAAAGCCTTGGATCCTTTTTATTACCCTTGCCTTTTGGTTTAAAGGGCTATTGGCTTTTTCTACTTGCTTTTTCTTTTTCTTTTTTTTTTTTTGAATTCATTGCTTTTTCTTGCTTCAAGAATCATTTTTATGTTTTTTCAGATCCTCAGTAACATGTCTCCTTTTTCATCATTCTTTCAAGAGCCAACAATTTTAACATTCATGAACAACAAATTCAAAAGACATATGCACTGTTCAAGCATACATTCAGAAAACAAAAAGTATTGTCACCACATCAAAATAATTGAACTAGTTTTAAGGATGAATTCGAAATCATGTACTTCTTGTTCTTTTGTAATAAAAACATTTTTCATTTAAGAAAGGTGATGGATTCATAGGACATTCCTAACTTTAAGGCATAGACACTTAGACACTGATGATCATAAGACACAAACATAGATAAACATAAGTATAAAAATTCGAAAAACAGAAAAACAAAGAACAAGGAGATTAAAGAACGGGTCCACCTTAGTGATGACGGCTTGTTCCTCCTCTTGAAGATCTTATGGAGTGCTTGAGCTCCTCAATGTCTCTTCCTTGCCTTTGTTGCTCTTCTCTCATGATTCTTTGATCTTCTCTAATTTCATGGAGGAGGATGGAATGTTCTTGGTGCTCCACCCTTAGTTGTCCCATGTTGGAACTCAATTCTCCTAGGGAGGTGTTGATTTGCTCCCAATAGTTTTGTGGAAAAAAGTGCATCCCTTCAGGCATCTCAGGAATTTCATGATGAGTGGGATCTCTTGTTTGCTCCATCCTTTTCTTAGTGATGGGCTTGTCCTCATCAATGAGGATGTCTCCCTCTATGTTAATTCCAACTGAATAACAGAGGTGACAAATGAGATGAGGAAAGGCTAACCTTGCCAAGGTAGAGGACTTGTCCGCCACCTTATGAAGTTCTTGGGCTATAACCTCATGAACTTCTACTTCCTCTACAATCATGATGCTATGAATCATGATAGCCCGATCTATAGTAACTTCGGACCGGTTGCTAGTGGGAATGATTGAGCGTTGGATAAACTCCAACCATCCCCTAGCCACGGGCTTGAGGTCATGCCTTCTCAGTTGAACCGGCTTCCCTCTTGAATCTCTCTTCCATTGAGTGCCCACTTCACAAATGTCTATGAGGACTTGGTCCAACCTTTGATCAAAGTTGACCCTTCTAGTGTAAGGGTGTTCATCTCCTTGCATCATGGGCAAGTTGAATGCCAACCTTACATTTTCCAGACTAAAATCTAAGCATTTCCCCCGAACCATTGTAAGCCAATTTTTTGGGTCCGGGTTCACACTTTGATCATGGTTCTTGGTGATCCATGCATTGGCATAGAACTCTTGAACCATTAAGATTCCAACTTGTTGAATGGGGTTAGTAAGAACTTCACAACCTCTTCTTTGAATCTCATGTCGGATCTCCGGATATTCACTCTTTTTTGAGTTTGAAAGGGACCTCGGGGATCACCTTCTTCATGGCCACAACTTCATAGAAGTGGTCTTAATGCACCCTTGAGATGAATCTCTCCATCTCCCATGACTCGGAGGTGGAAGCTTTTGCCTTCCCTTTCCTCTTTCTAGAGGTTTCTCCGGCCTTAGGTGCCATAAATGGTTATGGAAAAACAAAAAGCAATGCTTTTACCACACCAAACTTAGAAGGTTTACTCGTCCTCGAGCAAAAGAAGAAAGAAGAGAGTAAAAGAAGTAGTGTGTAGGTTGTGTGAAAATGAAGGAGTGAAGATGGGTTTATATAGGGGTGGAGAGAGGGGTAAGGTTCGGCCATGATGGGTGGGTTTGGGAGGGAAAGTGGTTTGAATTTGAATGGTGAGGTAGGTGGGGTTTTATGAAGGATGGATGTGAGTGGTGAAGAGAATGGTGGGATTTGATAGGTGAGAGATTTTTGGGGAAGAGGTATTGAGGTGATTGGTGAATGGGTGAAGAAGAGAGAGAGTGTGGTGGGATAGGTAGGGATCATGTGGGATCCACAGATCCTAAGGTGTCAAGGATAATTCATCCCTGCACCAAGTGGCGAGCAAAAATGCTCTTTTTGCCAATCCTGGAGTTAAACGCCGGGCTGGTGCCCATTTCTGGCGTTTAACACCAGCTTGTTGCCCATTCCTGGCGTTAAACGCCAGTCTGGTGCCCCTTTCTGGCGTTAAACGCCCAGAATGGTGCCAGACTGGGCGTTAAACGCCCATTTGCTGTCTTCACTGGCGTTTAAACGCCAGCAAGTTTTCCTCCAGGGTGTGCTATTTTTCTTTCTATTTTTCATTCTGTTTTTGCTTTTTCAATTATTTTTGTGACTTCACATGATCATCAACCTACAGAAAATATAAAATAACAAAGGAAAATAGATAAATATAACATTGGGTTGCCTCCCAACAAGCGCTTCTTTAATGCCAATAGCTTGACAGTGGGCTCCCATGGAGCCTCACAGTTGTTCAGAGCAATGTTGGAACCTCCCAACACCAAACCTAGAGTTTGAATGTGGGGGTTCAACACCAAACTTAGAAGTTGGTTGTGGCCTCCTAACACCAAACTTAGAGTTTGACTGTGGGGGCTCTGTTTGACTCTGTTTTGAGAGAAGCTCTTCATGCTTCCTCTCCATGGTTACAGAGGGATATCCTTGAGCCTTAAACACAAAGGATTCTTCATTCACTTGAATGATCAATTCTCCTCTGTCAACATCAATCACAGCCTTTGCTGTGGCTAGGAAGGGTCTACCAAGGATGATGGATTCATTCATGCACTTTCCAGTCTCTAGGACTATGAAATCAGCAGGGATGTAATGGTCTTCAATCTTTACCAGAACATCCTCTACAAGTCCATAAGCTTGTTTTCTTGAATTGTCTGCCATCTCTAGTGAGATTCTTGCAGCTTGTACCTCAAAGATCCTTAGCTTCTCCATTACAGAGAGAGGCATGAGGTTTATGCTTGACCCTAGGTCACACAGAGCTTTCTCAAAGGTCATGGTGCCTATGGTACAAGGTATTGAGAACTTCCCAGGATCCTGTCTCTTTTGAGGTAATCTCTGCCTAGTCAAGTCATCTAGTTCTTTGGTGAGCAAAGGAGGTTCGTTCTCCCAAGTCTCATTACCAAATAACTTGTCATTTAGCTTCATGATTGCTCCAAGGTACTTAGCAACTTGCTCTTCAGTAACATCTTTATCCTCTTCAGAGGAAGAATACTCATCAGAGCTCATGAATGGCAGAAGTAAATCCAATGGAATCTCTATGGTCTCATTATGAGCCTCAGATTCCCATGGTTCCTCATTAGGGAACTCATTGGAGGCCAGTGGACGTCCATTGAGGTCTTTCTCAGTGGCGATCACCGCCTCTTCCTCCTCTCCAAATTCGACCATGTGGGTCATGTCAATGGCCTTGCATTCTCCTTTTGGATTCTATTCTGTATTGCTTGGAAGAGTACTAGGAGGGAGTTCAGTAACTTTCTTACTCAGCTGACCCACTTGTGCCTCCAAGTTTCTAATGGAGGACCTTGTTTCAGTCATGAAACTTTGAGTGGTTTTGATTAGATCAGAGACCATGGTTGCTAAGTCAGAGTGGCTCTGCTTAGAATTCTCTGTCTGTTGCTGAGAAGATGATGGAAAAGGCTTGCCATTGCTAAACCTGTTTCTTCCACCATTATTGTTGTTGAAACCTTGTTGAGGTCTCTGTTGGTCCTTCCATGAGAGATTTGGATGATTTCTCCATGAAGGATTATAGGTGTTTCCATAGGGTTCTCCCATGTAATTTAGCTCTTCCATTGATGGGTTCTCAGGATCATAAGCTTCTTCTTCAGATGAAGCGTCCTTAGTACTGCCTGGTGCAGCTTGCATTCCAGACAGACTTTGAGAAATCATATTGACTTGCTGAGTCAATATTTTGTTCTGAGCCAATATGGCATTCAGAGTATCAATCTCAAAAACTCCTTTCTTCTGATTCGTCCCATTGTTCACAGGATTCCTTTCAGAAGTGTACATGAATTGGTTATTTGCAACCATTTCAATGAGTTCTTGAGCTTCTGCAGGCGTCTTCTTCAGATGAAGAGATCCTCCAGCAGAGCTGTCCAATGACATCTTGGACAGTTCAGACAGACAATCATAGAAGATACCTATGATGCTCCATTCAGAAAGCATGTCAGAAGGACACTTTCTGATCAATTGTTTGTATCTTTCCCAAGCTTCATAGAGGGATTTACCTTCCTTCTGTCTGAAGGTTTGGACTTCCACTCTAAGCTTACTTAATTTTTGAGGTGGAAAGAACTTTGCCAAGAAGGCATTGACTAGCTTTTTCCAAGAGTTCAGGCTTTCTTTAGGTTGTGAGTTCAACCATATCCTAGCTCTGTCTCTTACAGCAAAAGGGAATAGCATAAGTCTGTAGACCTCAGGGTTAACCCCATTGGTCTTGACAGTGTCACAGATTTGCAAGAATTCAGCTAAAAAATGATGAGGATCTTCCAGTGGAAGTCCATGGAACTTGCAATTCTGTTGCATTAGAGAAACTAATTGAGGCTTAAGCTCAAAGTTGTTTGCTCCAATGGCAGGGATAGAGATGCTTCTCCCATAGAAGTCGGGAGTAGGTGCAGTAAAGTCACCCAGCACCTTCCTTGCATTGTTGGCATTGTTGTTGTTTTCGGTTGCCATGTCTTCTTCTTGTTTGAAGATTTCTGTTTGGTCCTCTACAGAGAGTTGTGTATTTAATTGAGTGGTTTTATCAAGCTTTTCACCCACTTATTCATATGATTTGCATTTTACAATTCCTTCCTAGTTTAGTTCTATGATTGAAAACATGCTTCTTTGGTCTTAATTTAGCTAATCTTAATCCTCTCTTATTACCATTCGATGCCTTAATCTGTGTGTTAAGTGTTTCAGGCTTCATAGGGCAGGAATGGCTTAGAGAATAAAGTGGAAGCGTGCAAAAATGGAAGGAACACAAGGAATTGAGGAGATGACCAGCGAGAAGTCACGCGGTCGCATGGCTCATGCGACCGCACGAAATCGAAGGAATTACTGTGACGTGCTCGCGTGCCTGACACAACCGCGCGGATTGGAAGCTGCATGAATGACGCGAATGCGTGGACGATGCGCACACGTGGTACGAGAAATGCTGAGTGACGCGAACGCGTGGACGACGCGGACGCGTGACGTGCGCGATCTGCAGAATTACAGAAGTCGCTAGCACAGATTCCGGGCCGCATTTCAACCCAGTTTTCGGCCTAGAAACACAGATTAAAGTCAGGGAACATGCAGAGACTCGAGAGAGGATACATTCATAATTTTCACTTTTCATAGTTTAGATGTAGTTTTTAAAGAGAGAGGTTCTCTCCTCTCTTTTAGGATTTAGGAGTAGGATTCCTCTTAAAGGATTTAGGATTTCAACTCTTCATCAGGTTCAATATTCCTTTTACTTTATATTTCTCTTTTATTTTCAGATACTTTAATGCTTGTATTACTTATGTTGCCTATTTGGCTTATGAGCCATTCATGTTAGGATTTTCTTTAATTAATATAAATTGAGGTATTTCAGACTTATATGTTATGGATGCTTTGGCTTTATCCAAATTATTTTCATTAGAGTAGATTTTCTTCCCTTTTGGCCTTGGTTGATTAATTGGTAACTCTTGAGTTGTCAAACTCATTGTTGACTGAAAATTGGAATTCTTCAAGAATTAACTCGAGTTCCAATAACTCTAGCCTTTTCCAAGGAAAGACTAGGACTTGAGGAACCAAACTTATTCCATCCACTTAACTTACCTTCATAGTTAGAGGTTAACTTAGTGGGAGAAAAATCCAATTCTCATCACAATTGATAAGGATAACTGGGATAGGACTTCCAGTTTTTATACCTTGCCAAGAGTTCTATTAATTATTAATTAATTAATTCTTGCAATCTATTTCTCTTGCTTAAAAACTTTTTCAAACCCAAACACTATTTTCCATAACCAATAATAAATCATACCTCCCTGCAATTCCTTGAGAAGACGACCCGAGGTTTGAATACTTTTGTTTATAAATTTATTAGGTTTTGTTACTTGTGACAACCAAAACGTTTGTACGAAGGGATTTTCTGTTGGTTTAGAATCTATACTCACAGCGTGACTATATTTTTACAAAATTTTTTACTAGCAAAAAATCACAACGTCATTCATCCAGAGGTAAATCTGATCCAGCTTGGCAGTATTTTACAGTAAAGTATGACAAAAATAACAAGGCTCAACATACATGTATTTTCTGCTTTAATACTTACAATGGAGGGGGGATATATAGAATGAAATATCATCTTGCAAAAATCCCTGGACAAATTAAAGTTTGTAACAAAGTAACTGAAGATGTTGAACTTCAATTCAGAAGGCTTTCGGAGGAAAACAAAAAAAATAAGGCAGAAAAAAAGAAAATTTACAGCTGATTGTTATGATGTGGAAAGTGAAACACAAGTGGAAGAAGAGGGTGAAGCGCCTAATCCTGTACAGCCTCCGGCTCCTGCAACAATGGGAGACAAAGGAAAGAGAAGAGCGATTGCTGCTACTCCAATTGGAAGTTATTTTAAGGAAAGGACTACGCCAGGCTCTCAACCAACTTTGAAAAGTGTCTTGGCCAGTAAACAAGTTGTGCACAAGGTTAAACAGGGGCTTGCAAGATGGATCATTGATGCACAGATTCCATTCAATGCAATTCAATTGCCTTACTTTCATCCTGCCTTGGACGGCGTTGCTGCAATTGGACCTGGTTTCAAGGGACCGTCATATGATGAAATGAGAGTTCATTTGCTGGCCGTTCTTAAGAATGAGTGTCAGTTGCTTGTTGAAGGTTATAGGAGCTCGTGGAAAAGGACTGGTTGTATACTAATGGCAGATGGCTGGACTGATCAAAGGCAGCGTACGTTAATTAATTTTCTAGTTTATTGTCCTACTGGTATGTCATTTGTTAAGTCTGTTGATGCTTCTGATATGATAAAAACTGCCGATACCATGTTTAAATTGTTTGCTGTGGTTATTGAGTGGGTTGGGTCTAGTAACGTTGTGCAAGTGGTTACTGATAATGCTGCGAATTATGTATCTGCTGAAAAACTCATTCATGAAAAGTATCCAAACTTTTTTTGGTCTCCTTGTGCTGCTCATTGCATCAATCTTATCTTGAAAGACATAGCAAGTCTTCCTCACATAGCTGACCTTGCCTCTCGTGCTTCAAAAGTGACTGTGTTTGTTTACAATCATATTATTTTCTTGTCATGGCTTAGAAAAAGAAAAGAGTGAAAAGAAATTGTTCGACCAGGAGTAACACGTTTTGCTACTGTTTTCATTACTTTGAAAAGTATATATGATCATAAAGAAGACTTGCAATCATTGGTGGTGGACAAATATTTCACTTCTCACAAATTATCCAAGAGTGTCAATGGGAAGATAGTTAGTTCAATTATCTTGGATAGTAAGTTTTGGGAGGATTGTTTTACTACTGTTATGCTTGTTGGTCCTCTTATTAAGTTATTGAGGCTTGTTGATGCTGATGAGAAACCTTCTCTGGGTATCGTGTATGAGGGCATGCAAAGAGCCAAAATTTCTATCAAGACAATGTTTAAAAATAGGAAATCTGCATACACGCCTTATACAAGTATCTTGAAAATGCGGTGGGATAGGCATTTGAAGCGTGACCTATATGCAGCAGCATACTTTTTGAATCCACATTTCTTCTATAGTGAGGGGTTTGTTGAGAAGGCAAATATCTTGAGGTCTTTACTTGATTTATTTGATATTGAAACTCTTTGCGATGACTCAGTTGCCGCAATGCAAGAGATACAGTTGTATCGAGATCGAAAAGGAAGTTTTGGAAGGAAAAGTGCATTGAAAGCAATTAAGAGACTTGAACCTGGTAAGTTATTATATTTCTATGTTCAATTTACTTTGAATGTTTTTTAAATATTGAATGAGAATTGATGGTTGACTTTCATATCCTGGTAGGCGAATGGTGGAGGCTACACGGTGGGAGTGCTCCTAACTTGCAAAAAATGGCAATTCGTCTTCTTCATCAAACATCTTCATCATCCAGCCATGAGAGGAACTGGAGCCTCTTTGAACAAATCCATTCAAAGAGGAGGAACCGATTAGAGCATCAAAGGCTAAGTGACATTGTTTATGTCACTTATAATCTACGCCTTCAATCTAGAATGAATCGCAAGAAGAAGAATTATGATCCAATTGACATTCAAAGCATTGACACAGTAGATTTTTGGGTAATGCCGGATGAAGATGATCCTGAATTTACTAATGGAGACATCGAAGGCATTGAAAATTTAATTTATACGGATAATGCTATGCCTTCATATCCTAAAGGTGATTGAAATAGCAAAACTTGTTTCATTTCCTCTTAATATCTGATGTAAAGTTGTAACTTTAATTTTTTATTGGTTTTCTATTTTATTTTATTAGATGGAGGAGACGTGGAACTTGATGTGGATTTGCCTAATGTTGCTGATTCTTCAAATACAGCTTCTTTTGGTGATACTTCTGATGATGGTGGCTTTGGATTACCTATTTATGATGGAGATATTGGAACACTTAATGATAATTATGATTTTTGGTGAGTTGCACATTTGATTAGTTGAAAACTTGCTAGTAATTGTTTCTTTTGAATGTAGAACATTATGGGTTTGTCATTATGTACGTTTTTTTTGTTTAGTTATAAACTTTTATGTTTGAAGTTGTTTGTGAACCTCTAATATTAAGTAATAGTTAATTTATTATGTGAAATATTAAATTTTATTAAGTTAGAAATGATTGAATTTATATACTTAAGATTATTTTAAGTTTTTTAATAATTTTATTTAATATTTAATTAAACCGATTGAATTCCGGTCGAACTAGTGAACCATTAAACCAATGACCTCATCGGTTTATTGACCGGTCCGGTTCTCGCAATCTTGGCTGAAAGTGATGAATAAGGCAGAATTGAAAATAATGCGATGTTGATTGATATTATGAGTTTGATGAGAATTATGCATGAATATATATTTATGAATGTCGAGATGATGAGTTATGATTTTGAGGATAGACGAGTAATCCCTATCCAAGTTATGACTTTGTTGATGGACGAGTAATTCTTATCTGAGTAATAGCCTGTGGTTAGACGAGTAAATCCTACCCGAGTTATAGTTGAGGCACCTACCTGAGTAGACGAGTAATACCTATTATGGTTTGGGTGAAACACCGGCATGGGAAGACGAGTAATACCTGTTCCATGTTGTGGTGTTCTGTCCAGGGTTAGCTATTGGACATGTTAGGTTGGCTTTATAACTGATAGATGAGACTCATCAGCCATAGGGCATGCATACATCATATACATATGTTTGCTTTGTTTGGTTGTCCATTATTTGGGTTTGCCTTTGTGAATTAATATGCTTATTTGCTATACTTGCTACATGTGTATCTGAATTCTACCCATGATTGCTTTGTCTGTATTGCTTGTCTGTGCACTGGTGAATTTGGAAGGTTGGAAGAGGTAGAAGGTGGATTATAGAGTTAGAGTTTTATGAGACAATAAGTGGATTGTAAATTGAGGGATTAGGTTAGGATTGAGTTAGACCCTTATGAACCTTAGATAACTATCCTACTTATGGTTTACCATGTTAATTCTTTAAGTTTTAAGTTTATTAATTCGAGTATTGGCGTTCTAGGATTACCTCTAGCGTTATAGGATTGCCTCTGGCATTCCCAGGACCTTATATCTTATGTGTGTGGCACCTTTACCATGCTGAGAACCTTCAGCTCTCATCCCATACTGTGTTGTTATTTTTCAGATGCAGGTCGAGAGGCACCACGGTAGGCATCTGGAGTTCTGTAATGGAGTGGTTTATAGGATGTTATTTTGGTGTATATCTAATATATAATCTTGTGTATTTAACTCTCCAAACAACTTCTTTATTTTGTACCTCTTAGAGGTTTATGGAGAACTAGGGTCTTATGTTTATGTATTTTGGACTTCAGGCTATGTACATATATATATATATATATATATATATATATATTCTCCAACCAGCCTTAGCTTCGCAGGCTGAGTTAGGGGCTTTGTTATCTTGTATTCTTGACCTTCTAATCCTGCTTTCGATTTAGTTAAACTTATGAACCTTGGTTTTCTTAGTACGCAAGTTAACATTATTCCTGAGCGTTGCGCTTTTAATTTTACAATTTTGTTTTAACTATTCCTCTAAGGCTCCTCGTATATTACTTTCTTTCAATTACTATACGTGTATATATATATATATATAAATTATTTTAGAGGTCGTAATACCACACCACCTCTGTTTTACGACTTAAGCGTAAAACTCTGTGTCAAATTTCTTAGCTAATAATGGTATAATTCATAGATACTCCTACCCTTATACACATCAATAGAATAGAAGGACATAGAAAAATATAGGCATATAATTGAGGTAGATTTATCCTTACTTGCTAATGCATCTTTACCTTTAAAGCATTGGGATGATGCATTTTTTTCTTCTCCATATATAATTAATAGATTACTTTCTATTGTTTTATCGTACAAATCACCTTTTGAATGTTCAATCATTATCCACCAAGATTATAAAGCTTAAAATTTTTTGTTGCCGGTGTTATCCTTTACTAACACCTTACAATTCTATCAACTTTTAATATAAGTCTAATTTATGTGTTTTTATGGGATATTCTCCCAATCATAAGGGATATAAGTGCATGAACTCTCAAGAAAATATATTCATTAATAAACATGAGCTATTTGATGAAACATTATTCCCGTAGACTACTATGTTCCCTACCAATAAGACCTCTATATACATAACTCCAAAGAATACACCTACTGGTATTTTTACTATACAAGTTTCTTTTGTCTCCTCTCCTTCAACTTAATATGATACTCAACCACCTTTACACAATCAATCTGTAACTCCCTTATCTAATCCTGAACCTTATACCAATTATGACTCCCCAACTCATTTAACCATTGATCTCACAAATCCTGAACTAAATACAATTTCTAATCCTACACCGATATCCATTTCTGCTATTGAAATTCAATTACCATCTTTAAACACTGGCACCATAAATCAGAATACTCACCCTATAAAAATTAGATCTAAAACTGGTTCTCTCAAGCCAAAAATATTTTAAACTAAAGTCAAATCACTACCAGATTTGATTAATGAAATTTCTTCATAAGCCAAAATTGCTTTAACAGCACTACACTAGAAGTAGGCAATGCAAGAAGAATTAGAAGCTTTATATAGAATGAATACTCGAATAGTAACAAATCCACCTACTAGAAGTACAATAATTGAATGTATATGGGTTTATTCCATCAAAAGGCACCCAAATGGAGCTATACTTAAGTATTAAATTAGTCATGATGCTTAGGGATTCCATCAAAGAGAGAGAATTGACTATGATTAAGTCTTTCGTCCAATCATCAAACCTGCTACAATCAGAATCATCCTCACCATTGCTATCTTTGAATCATGATCAATCCACTAACTTGACTTCAACAATGCATTTTTTAATAGATATCTTCAAGAAATAGTGCACAATCTGCACATGCAACAATCTCCATCTTTTCTTCAAGGCAATTCCCAATAAGTTTGCAAACTTCACATGTCATTTTATGGTTTAAAACAAATTCTACGATCTTGGTTTAACAAATTAGTCTCCACTTTATCTCAATTTGGATTTCAAAACACCAGGTTATCTCAATCTTGGTTTATGTTGATGATATTTTAGTGACATGCAATGACAATAATGAGATTACTAAACTTATGAATGACCTACATTCTCTATTTGCAGTGAAAGATCTAGGAGAATTCAATTATTTTTTGGGCATTTAAGCCACTACTTCATGTTGCTTTATTCTCCCACAATCCAAAATATTAAGGATTTACTCACTATAGCTCATATGCATGAAGCACACTCGATCCCCACCCCTATGAACACTGTAACAAAATTATCTACATATGATGGTGACATTTTTGAGAATCTTACTCAATTTAGATATATTGTTGGTGCCTTTCAATACATAACTTTAATTAGACCAGATATATCCTTTTCTGTAAAAAAAGTCTCACAATATATGCATAATCCCTTGAATTTTCATTGGAAAAGTATTAAGAGAATTCTGCGATACTGGTTGGTACCATGAATCAAAGGATCCTTTTTCAACCTTGTGCTGATTTAAATTTTTTTGGACTTGCAGATCCTGATTGAGGTTTGAACCTTGACGATTGAAGATTAACTCCAGGATATTGCATCTATCTTGGAACAGACCTGGTTTCTTGGGCAACCAGGAAAGAACACTGTATAAGTAAGTCGAGTGTAGAAGTTGAATTTCGATCCATTGCAGCTACAGAAATAAACATTTGATGGGTTCTAAACCTTTTTACATAATTACATATCAAGTATCCTAAGATTTCAGTCATATACAGTGACAATCTTAATGCATGCAGTCATGCTTACAGCTAATCCTATATTGCACAACAAAACAAAATACTTCGACCTTGACTTGCATTATGTTTAAGAGAGAGAGAGAGAGAGAGAGAGAGAGAGTAAATCACAAATAACTAGTGGTTGTGTACATCTCTATTATAGACCAAGTTGCTGATCTTTTTTACAAAATCCTTCTCACTCACTAATTTTGATAATGTTAATAAGCACAAACTCAGGATCTTATCTAAACCAACCATGATTTTGAGGGAGAGGGGTATTGAGAATAATAATAGAATTCGCAAGTTAAATACAGATAACTTAGAATGCAAAAAATAATTCAAGAACTAGTGTAACTAATGTTCGTTATCACAGTTAGTTATAGGTTGAGTTATATATTTTTATATATCTGTACTATATATAATGGGTAGCACTCATCTATTCCTTTGTACAATTCAATCATAGAAATATACAAAAGCATTTCAGTTTTCATTCTTTTCTCTCAGCACATTTACATCTTTATCCTTCTGTTTGAGTTTTTTTTTTTTCATTTTATTTTCGATCTCTGGTACCTAACATGTTTTATTCTACTTATGTGAAACGTCATTTTATTGAAGATTAAATGTCAATATAAAATCATGTTATTTTATTTTATTTTATTCAATATAACAAATTAACATGTTAAATTTGCATGCTATTTACAAAAATGAACTCAGACTAATGCAAATTACTAAATTAGAAGTCTAATTTGAGTCATTTAAAATTTTAAAAATCAATTATATTTGATTACGTCATGACGTTATTTTTGGAATTGTATTACAACATTATACATTATTCCTTTCACAGTTATGCATGCGTAAAACATAGAATAGATAATTAAATGAAAAAGTATAGGAGCCAAGTGTCCACCAACCAAGAATTGAACAACTCAATTAATAATGATTAATTTTAAATTATTGTTTCAAATTCAAAATTTGATTAATTGACATTAATGGTATTTTTGAATCAAAACTTACACTAATTTATTTTCGCTTCCACTCACCATTCACCACACAAAACCACAAATCCTAATCTCTCTTCCTAATACCCCACGCTGCCGCAGTTTTGTCCTTGTGCGTCATCGTCGGTCGTCTTTGCATCCTTCTCCGCCACCTCATATGCCGTTCGCGCAGGAAAGACAGCCACCATGACGCTTCTACTTCACCCACATCGTGTCCCATCACGACTCCCCAAAGCTCGCCACTCGCACCCCACGACTCTCCATCCATCATGATGCAACCACCACCAGATCCCCATTTGCGACACGCGATCAACTACTCCGATCCATGGCAACTCCTCCACTCGTCGCAACATGCCACCGCGAGTCCCCCACTATCCACGCAATACTGTCCAAGACGTCGTCGCCGACCACCCTGCGGCTCTTCCTCTCCTCCTCCTATTTGGTTTTGAATGCTTTTTTTAACTAGTTTTTTATGTTTCTTTTTTCTACATTTTGGATGATTCTTTTTATTAGTTTTGGATGATTATTTTTTCTATGTTTTGGATGTTTTTTCTTAAGATTTGGATGATTCTTTTTATTAGTTTTGAATGATTCTTTTTCCTATGTTTTGTATATTTTTTCTTAGGATTTTGATGATTCTTTATCTTATGTTTTGATGCTTTTTGTTTTTTGGAGTTTTGAATTTTTTTTTGGAAAGAGGAATTAGTATTTGCGTAATCTATTTTATTATATAAAAATCAGATTTCTGCACTTAATGATGGAGCTGACGTGGCATGTTTCAAAGAGTATTTTCTGATTTAATTTCTTTAACTCATTCAATACAATTTATTACCATGACTTAATTATATTAGCTAATTGATTTGATTAGGTATTTAAATATCAATATAATTTATTATAATATATATTACTTGACTAATTTTACTACTGTAAGACCTGGTCTAACCGTAATTAATTAAATAATAAATTAAATAGGAGCGAATATGGTTAGAAGATTTGAGAATTGGAATTTGATAATTTAAATATGATATTTGGATTCAGTGAATTTTTCTGAGTCAGAAAACATAATTTTCTGCGTAAAAACGCGCACTGAAATTTTGACAGTATCGACTGAGATCTATCTGGTACTGCAGCTGAAAAAATTGATTATAAGTAAATAAGGTTAAGAAATGAGGGATTATAATTAGGAAAGGTAAAAATATTTAAAGTGCGATTTAGAGCGCTAATCTTAAGGGTTTTTGCCCAAAATTGGGCCAACGGACAAAAATAAATGAACCGGGTCTAAGTGGGCCCAAGACCCAACATATATAAACAATAGTTATGAGCATTTTAGCTCATTCACCCCCAAAAATGAGGAAAGAGGCGCTGAATTGAGAAGAGAGAAGAGAATAGAGAAAACCTAACTCTCTTTGATCTTCAAATCACCATAACTTGAGATACGGAGCTTTGATTGACGAGCCGTTTATGATCACGCGTCGCTCTTCTCATCCTCTCTAATTCTATCTAAGTTTCGTGATGAGTAATCCACTGTCCTCTGCCTAGTTTTTGTTTTCCTCTTTAAATTCAAATTTGGTTTGGGTTTTGAGAAAATCTTGTGATTTTAGTTGTTTAGGAGTACTCTAGTATGAGCCATAGGTGACATTTATCACAAACTTCAGTGGGTTAAGGTAAGAAGTGCTCAAATCCTTGTGATTTATTATTTTCATGAACCCTAGGTTAATGTATATATGTAAAATTGGTTATGTTAGTGTATTTGGTGATTTTGATGCACAATTGGGAGTTTGGTATTGTTTGAGGAGTTTTCGTGAGGCTTGGAGCTAAGGTTGGTAGAGACTTTCAAAGAAGAGGCTCAATTGATTTGCTATAAGAGGAACGGTTTAAGTTTCATTTAAGTACCGCGTGGTGTGATGAGAATTTCTAGGCTAGATGCCCCTATGATTAAGTTTGGATTGTGTAAATGGTTGGTGCTAATATGCATAGTTAATATGTAATGTGAATTAATGATTGAGTTGAGGATTGTGTGGCTTTGTATGTTTGGTGTGTTGAGAATTTGATGAATTGAATAACGGATATTGACTTGTGGAATATGCATTTAAAATGTGAATTTGGGCCGGAGGCCGTGAATTTTGGGCCGGAGGCTGGAAAGAGGTAAGGAAGGTAAGTTGATGTGTGTATTGTGTGATGATATAAGTGATTGGATGGATTTTAGATATTGAATGTGTGAATAATTGGTTTGGTTATTGAATAATAAGGTTTGAGGAATTAAAATATGGAATTTGATGGTTTTGGGTCCAATTGTATAGATTAGGTAGGTTTGGTTTTGATTGAGTGCAATTATGTGAATGCGATTGGGTTGTGGTCATTTGGATGAGTGGAAATGAATTTGGCTTTGTGAACATTGGAAAAATTGGTGATTTCTATGTTTGGATAAAAACTAATTTTTGACCAACTTTGACAGTCCGTAACTCGGTCCACAAAGTTTGGAATCCTTCAAAAATAGATTTTTATGATTTATTCAAAGATCTTTCCAACGGTTCAAAAATGGTTGAAAAAGGAATTTTATAGAAGAAGTTATGTGCGTTGGAAGTTTAGGGTTTAAATCTGTGAATTTTGCAGTTTTTTAACTTAGTAAAATTTTTGGCAAAATGCAATCCCCGTTTTCAAATTTTCACTCTCCACACGTGCGCATGGTCCACGCGTACGTGTCGATGTGCTGTATCAGTTGACAAGCCAAATTTCTGAGAGTTGTGCAAGACTTGAGCTAGTTTTGTGCGTCGGGCACAAAACGCACCCACGCGTAGGCGTCACTTGGCTATTTTCCCATCCACGCATAGGCGTGTGCGACGCATACGCGTCGCTGTACTTTTTTGCGTTCCACGCGTGTGCGTGGGCGACGCGCACGCGTGACCCTGTTTTCACCCCAAGGTTGATTTTTGAGTTTTCAAACCCAAATTTCAGACTTCTAACTCTCCATTCTCATCCTTTATGTCCTAAATCTATATAGTATGCCTAGTAATGAAAGGAAGCTAGGACATGTGATAACTTGTGGATGAAGCAAGTGAGATTAATGATGAATTATGATTAATAATGACTGTATGAGTTGCTGAGGGTGATGATAGAAATGCGGCATATGCCGTGAGACAAAGAGCTATATTTGATAGTAATTATTGGCTGGTTATAGGTTATGCCATGAGCCGGATGACTGCGATAAGAATTGAGTTATGGCTAAGTATGTATACGTGCATGATTAATAATCAAATGTGGAATGTGACGTGTGACCCCGGATAATAGGCAGTGGCGTTGTCCACTTACTCCGGGTACGAGATGGGGAAGGAGGATTATGATAAGGAGTTTAATTATGAATTTTTGAATGAATGTGTATCTGTGATACCTGGGTAGTAGCAAAGATCGCGGTTCGTCCCGCTTGCTCCGGGTCATTATCTGAGAATGGATAATAATGAAGGATGATTATGAATAAATGTGTATTTGTGATACCTGGGTAGCAGTAAGGGTCGTGGTTCGTCCTGTTTGCTCCAGGTTAATGTTTGAGATTTGATAACAATAATGATTGATTGAGGAGGCTTTAACATGTGACGAGTATGCCGGAGATGCATATATGATTAATAAACGAATGTGGTAAATGAATAATGATGAAAAATGTTGAATGTGAGTATGCTTGTGTTTTCTCTCTGGTTGTAAGGGTGACAGGGCACCGATACCCTCTAATGGCGACAGGGCGCAGATACCCTCTAATTGCGATAGGGCGCATATACCCTCTAATGGTGACAAGGCACATATTCCCTCTAATGATATTAATGCGCAACAGAGAGACTGTGCCCGGGTTAGCTACAGGACGCGTCGGGTTGGCTATATAACCGACAGATGATATCATCAGCCATAGGGCAGGCATTCATCATTTGTAAATTTTTGACTTGTTTGGGTTTGTCTATTTGTTTTGGACTGCTATATCATATATGCTATATTACTTGATTATGTTCTACTTGTACCTTAATTGTGTATTACTTGCCTGTATTGCTTGTGTTTGTACAACTGAGAGGCCTCTCATGCTGGTGTCGGTGGACGCTGAGGGCTGTTCTTGAGGAGATGACTTGATGATGTGATTGAATAATGATGATGATTATTGAATGATATAATTTGAGCTTCCTGGGTAAACGTAATGAAGTGGATTCACTTGCTCCAGGTGAAGATATGATGTATTGATATAGTATTGCTGAGGCAAAATAATTGGTGATGGTTTTGTTTATAATTCTGGTCCTAGTTTGTTGGAGAGTTAGCAAGTTGAGAAGCATGAGAAAGATGAATTAGATTTAGCATTCCCTTATGACAGTTGCCTATTCATGAATTAGCGAGAACCTAGGATTGATAATTGGTGAGAGAAGTTTAAGATGCTTAGTGAGCTTTTATTGCAGTGCATTGTATTTATTTGGCACTTTTACCGTACTGGGAACCCATGGGTCGGGGGTTCTCATTCTGTATATATCTTTTGTTTTTTAGATACAAGTCTAGGTGCTCAGAAGTGAGCCGTGGTTCATCTGAGAGATGGCGAAGATCTTTATATTCTCCACTTTATATTTTGCTTAGAATCTCTCCACCTTTATTTTGAAAAGCTTTATTATGTATTGAACTCTTTTGAATTTGCCTATAGAGGCTCTTATGTTTCCTTTGGGAGAGATTAGGAGATTCTCTTATCAATTACTTTCATATTGTACCCTAACCAGCCTAAACTTCGCGGGTCACGACTAGTGGCTATTTACTTATGTTATATATATCTATCAGTTATCTATCTCTTAATCACCTTTATGCCTTTATCTGTATATCGCTTTTGACTCCACGCTTTATCTTTAGTTGTCGAAACGTGAGTGATACGTCTTCGCGATTTTATTTTTACTCTTTTCAGGCTTCTCGATTAATACTCCTTTCAATTATACTTATATTTATATATTAAAGATCCACCTGAGAGTCGTACCAACGTAATATCATTGACTTATGACTCAATACAAGGATTTGAATATTAGGGCGTTATAACTACATTAATTGTAATTTGTTATATTAGTTAACTAATTTATTCATTTATAAAATCTGAAATAAAATAAAAATTTTTTTGTTTATTCTAATTGAATTCATTAAATTTAATTATACATTATATACAAATTAATAATAATTTATAAATCACTCTAATTTATAATATTTAATAAAATAATTTGTAAATCACTTTATATTATATATGTCTTAATGTGTTAATTAAATATTATATACGCATAGAAAAATAAATACAAAGATGATTTATATAATATTGATAATATTATATTAGTATGGTGATTTTTTTTGTTTTGATATCATATAGTATTGATAATGATAATATTATTATATAGTATTATATAAACTTTCCAATATTAGTATAGAAAATTGGAAAATTATTCCTTATGACAATCACTCTTAATGAAATAGTGTGTCTCTTATATAGTATTGATAATTGTTGCTTAATTTAAAGTAATTGTATGTCGGTATCTTAAATTTATTTTTCAATAATGATCTAAGTAGATAAATCTAATTGAATTGAATGATTACATAAAATACTTTATATTATTAATATACTAAAATTAAATTTATTTTTCGGTACAGAATTTTATAAGTGAATTTTATACAAGATTAAGTTATTTTTTAATTTTTTTTATTTGTTTTATCTATGTTACTTTATTTCATTTTAAGTAGCGTCGTATTTACAATTACCCCCAGTATGATATTTTATTAAATATGAAAATCAATTTTTTTATTATTTAAATATCAATATTTGAGTTAATTTTAATTTAACTTTTTTAAATTAACGTTGTCTTTCATTTAGATCTTAATTAATTTAAAATACAAAAATACTAATATATCCTTTTCTCTTTAAATAATAATAACTTTAATTTATTTACTATCTTTTTTCTTTTTATATTTTGTTTAGCAAAGATAATATATGCATTAGGATGGAGTTAAAAAATACTCTATGTGATGCATGTTTGGCACTGATAAATTCATATGAAATAGAAGAGAAAAAAACAGAAAGCTAAAGAACATTGAGTTGAATGGTGTAAACAGATTCATTGAAGTCAAGTGTCTGTGTGTTCTCATGTCTCATCTCATTTTCAAAGTTTAAATACATTTTGAATGTACGAATTTTAATTATATTTGTTTTTCCCTCTTCAATAAATACTACCATCTCTTTCTATTTTTGCTTTAGGCTTGTCTTTTATTTAAAAAACACAAAAAAATGTAAAAAAAGAAAAATCAAAGAAATTAAAGCTGTTATTATATTTTAAAAAATTAAATATCTATGTAATTCCTATCTAGATATAAATTGTATTTTAATATATTGAGTGGTAAATATAAAAAATATATAATAGATAAGTTAAAATAATGAATAATGAGATATTTATCTATTCTATATATAAAAATTGAATTTTTGCACTTAATGATAAAGTTGATGTGGCATGCTTCTTAAAATATTTATAGATTTATTTCTTTTTAACTCATTAAATACAATTCATTATGGTAGATTAATTATATCAACTAATTGATTTGATTAGATATTTAAGTATCACATAATTTAATATTATGTATATCAATTAATTGAATATAATTGTTATAGTATAATTAGGATCAATTAGATCAATTGGCATTATTCAACATATCTGACTATTTATTATAGTATATTACGTCTTTATTATTTCGATTCTCTTATCACTTATAAATACACTTCTATATTGTATCATTCTACACAACTTGAATGCTCACAAATCTTTTTTCTGTTGTTCTATCTCTCCTTTCTAACATGGTATCAGAACTATGGTATTTTCCTTGAGGAGGATAAGTTGATTTTTCTCCTATGTATTTTGATTTGTATAGTTACTATTGATCTTACTGTTTTCAGTTTTGCTGATTTCGTTTTCTTGAATTGTTCTTTATTTTTTTATGACTTGATAATTTTGTTTTAAAAAAAAGCAAAGAAAAGAAAAAAAAAATGGCCAAAGATGAAGGTTAGAAGCCTAAAGCAACAACATTATTCTTCAGCATTATTATTATTAATATGAACTTTATTATTTTTTTTCTAACATTCTTTAATACAAGCTTCGTTTTTTTTCTTAATTATTATTAATACTTTTATTCTTTTCTTCTCTAATTATAAATCTCTTTATACTAATTTTTTGATAGGATATTTTTTGGTCTAATAAAATTTTTCTCTATTTTTTGTCAAAAATAATTTATATTAGGAAAAAGAAAGATACAAATTAAATTTTAAAATTCAAATTTAAATAAGATGTGTAAAGGATAACTATTGAATTCATTTGGTCGATTTAAACACTTTCTATTATCGTCATTGAAAATTTCAAATACTATTATAAAATTCTAGATATTTTTATTTTATTGTTCTTAAATTATATATTATACCGTGTATTTGAAGATTTTCATCTTTTTTAAAATATGTGTGACATTATATACTTTTTTAGATACAATAAATGAGTAATAAAGTTAAAGTGAGTAACAAAATTGATTATACAATAAGATACAAATTTTTAGAATTTCTAGCATAATTAACAAATTTTTAGTTTCAAAATAAATGTTTACTCTATTTTAGTCACCAAAAAATGTTTACTCTATTTTTCATCTTTTATTTGATTTTTTGTAATTTTTTGTTGATTTTTTTAATTAATTATGATTGTAATAATTCATCATAAATTTGTGTTTATAGAAAAAATTTATCAATCATAAAATACAGAAGACTTAACAAAAAATTTTAAAAAATATTGATTAATTACAAAATAAAAAATTATGAATTGTGCTTTAATTATGTTGTAAAATACAAATTGAGACTATATAAAATTAGTTTTTACCATTAATGTTAACTTCAATCATAATAAGGTAAAAAGTAAAAATTGTACATAATAATTTAATTTTATTATTTATACTACCAAAGTTATTCTTTAATGTATTATATCCTATTTATTTTTATTCAATTATGATCTTTAATTGTCTATTTTCAATAAAAATTTGAATTAATTAAATTATTTTTTTTCAGTTAGTAATATAATTATTGTGACATTTACTTTGTTCAGCAATATTTTTTAATTTATTTAATCTAATTAATCATCTCTTTCTTATTTTATGCTAATTTAACTAATTAAAATTAATAAATTTCAGTTATTTTAATTCTTGCAACTTTTTATTATAATAATATATTTCTATTAATGTATTAATATAATTTTAATATTTATATGTCATTAATAATAATAATCTCATTTTAAAGTGATATTTTATTCCCAATATATATATATATATATATATATATATATATATATATATATATTCAATTTATAAGATTATTTGATTAAAATTAATTATATTAAAAGATTAGATTAAGATTATGGTAGACTAATTATATTATTATTAATTAATTATATCAAAAAATTAAGATTATGATAGATTATTATTATTTTATTATTTTTATTTTTTTATATTAATTCAGATGTTTAGCTTCTTTTTATTATTATTTTTTATTCTCTTATTCTATATGTTTATTCCCATAAATCTTGATAAATTAAATAAGGTACTGTATATCTTCTTTTTATTTTCTTTTATATACACATAAAATTTATTAAATTATTTTTTTTCTGTCTACTAATTTTGTTTCTCTTCTATTTATATTTCTTTCCTTCAATATTTTATTAATTTTTATTTTTCTAAATTTTACTTTAATTTATGTATTTGTTCTTACTATACCTATTTTTTATTTATGTGTAATATACATTCTTATATATGTTATAGAAATATGATTTGATTCCATTAACTTGCCAAATTTTTTTAAAAAATCTAAAACTAAAGCACAAAAATATATTTATAGATATTTTACTTTATTTTTTAACTAAAAAATATAATATTTTTGTCATATTTGTTGGAATTCTAAGTTAAATATGAATATTAATTTTTGAAATAGAATAAATATATTTTAAATTTTTTACATCTAAAAATAATATTCTATCAATGTTAGAATTATTTAGATGGATAAGTAATAGTGAATATAGAATTACTTAGGATGGATAGGATTAAGTATATCTTTTTATTGAAAATATGAATTTAAAAATATTATATTCAATTCTCAATAGTCAACTTCTTATTGAACTATTGTATTTTCAAAAGATTTTTTAAAAAATGAAATATTTTTAGGCATGGTAGTAAAATCGTAGTTTTTACTTCGATTCAAAAAGCTAATGCAAAATCGTAATTCGTAAAATCATTAGACGAAACGTAAATCTAACTCGTAAATCATAAAATCTGAAAAATATAAGAAATATAACAAAATTACACATAATTGAATATAGCACTAATTAAAGAAGTTTCATTAAATAATTCAAAAAAATATTTATTTAATAATTTAAAAATATCATGACATTCAGAATATTTATATATTCATAAAAATAAAAGAGTTGCTCATTTAAATCACACATTAGCAAATTCACTAATTTAAATGTTTCAGAACAAACAAATTTATTAGTGTTCCTTTTTCTTTCATTTTTTTTATTGACATAGGTCCAGGTCTAAAATTGGACCCGACCCAACATAAGCTACCCATCCTCATTCCCATCACCATCAGACACACTTTCCCAACCCGTTTTCCTCCAACCTAGATCCCCAATACTCACTGCAACCCAAATACCTATGACTGTGCTTACGAAACTCTTTCCAATGGCAAATCCATCTCCTTTGGCGTGTTGAACATATTGTCCATAAAATTTTTTTGGAATATCTTTTCTGCACTTCCCTCCTAAATTTTGGGTCACTCAGTTTCAATTAAGAGACACTGCAAAACCGCTGCATGAAGGAGATGTTGGTGTTACATTTTCTTTCGCCTTTCTCGCTTTTCTATTCAAGCTCTCGATTAGCCCTCCTCCGCGGGGGAGGAAGACAGTGCCAGTCGCACTATATGTGATGCTTCTGCTTTTCTTTACTTTTGGTTTGAAGAATGCCCCTGTTACAAGAACTTTACTCCATTCTAGGGTTCCTTTTCAGCTTTCTTCTGTACGTGCTGGGTTAGATTTGGCAAACTTCAAACTAGGTTAGGGAACAATGGAACACCGCTTATAGATGAGTCTTCTTCCTCTCACACGAGATCGCCAACAAAATTATGATTCTAGTGATTTTTGCTACTTTGCTCGGCAATTTCACGCAAACAATACTGTTGTCACTCGAACAATAAAATCGGAATGGAGAGAAGCTGCAAAATCACAAAAGCGTGCGATTTCACGAGTTAAGTCGCGATTTTGACTACCTTGTTTAGGTGTATAATTTTTGTAAAAATTTAATTAATTTAAGATATTTATTATGGTTGATTAAAAAAGTAAATTAAAATGACAATTTAATATTTCTATACTCTTAAAGTATTATTTATTTATTTTTCTAGCATTCTTTATCATCCAATGATCATATTAATATAATTTAATTCAATAAAATTATTTATTATCATTTGATTGAACAAAATTTCTATTTTAATTGAAAATTTTAGGATTTCTCAACTTTAAGATCATCCATGTTAAATCATTAAAAAATATAACTAAGAGCGCGGAAGCGTCTTTTCATTCGAGAGTATGATTGAGATCAGAGAGCTTGGCTCTTATAGTTCTTTGATCTTCGTCAACCAAAACCTTCTGTATTTCTAATAGGGCTGAATCACAATTTTACTATGGGAAAAGAGCTACGAAAGAGAGTTTGATGTGTTGGAGACCAAAATCTTGAAGTCATTATTTATATTTGAGTGTGACACTTATTAAACCCTAAAACTCAAATAAAATAATATCTATGATTTTAATCTCATTTATCCAAATAAAAAATAATAATGACTTATTTAATTCAACATTTATGACAATAAATGAGATCACCGTTATATAAGTCATTTAATGTGAAATTACTTAATTTGCGATTCTAATTAATATATGTATTATTCATAATATATTAAGAAATAATAATTTCCTAACAATCTTCTACTTACATTGGGTTATAAATATATATTTTCCTGAGCTAATCATCTCTTATAAATTTTACGCGCAAATCTGAATATTATTTCTCTTATTACTTTAATAATCTGGTCTATTTCATATATTAGTTATGAAATTACCGAAACTTTTATCACATTAGTGTCGCAACAAAACCACGATGATCCCATACTAAAACATTCAACCACATAGATCAAATTTGGATGAGAAAATTCAGAAATTACATGTAAAAATGATCTCATGCATGTCTATTTTCAATTTGAATAAAAATTCTATTTTATTCGATGATAGACTCAGATGAAACTGCAATGGCAACGTCCGAGCTTATAGCGACAACAACTAAGTGATGAGTTTGTAGAAGAAGAAGAGAAGAATTTAACAGAGTCACAATGAGAGAGAGAGAGAGAGAGAGAGAGAGAGAGAGAGAGAGAGAGGGAAATTTACCTAGAGAAAAAGGACTCGGCAGGAGAAAGGTGGCGACAGGCTCAACAGCGACGGTAACGGGATGAGCAGCAATGATGACATGAGCTGTGATTCAGTGACGGACCCAGAAAAATTTAGTAACGGAGGCAAAAATATAATAAAATTTAGGTATAGATATTTTTTTTGCTTCCCACGATACCCAATAAGTTAAGGACTAATCCGTCATGAATTTGAATTCCATTTAAGAATCTACAATTGGTCGGCAACGAGTTGTTCTACATACGAGACGGAATTCGAACCCTCAATACTTACTTAAGCGAATGACTAAGTTGATCACTTGACCAATACAAATTGGTTTAGATATATTCAAAATTTAAAATTAGAACTATCTAATACATATTGATAAGAACTAGAAATATACACACAATCATTATATAATATTTAAAATAATAAAAATATAATTTCATACACATAATATAATATTTAAAATAACAAAAAATATTTATAAGGACTTTTCTTTTTATTTTTAACTTAACTAAATATTAGTTTTTTATATATATTTTTAAATAATTATTTCACTTTTTATTATCTCATATTTAATTGTCAAATCTTCTTATCGTAGTTTTTATAGTATAAAAAATTTTTTTAACCAAAATAATTACAGAATATTAATATATAAATAATATATTTTTTATCTTAAACAATTTTTAAAAAATCACAAATAATTTAAGTTAATTTAATTAGAAAACTAAGTTTTAATTTAATTATTAATTAATTAAATAATATAATAAAATTAATTATCACTATTTTTTGAGTTTATTTATTTATTTTTCATACTAAATCAAATTTAATAATATAATTATTATTATGTGTTAAGTTTAATAAAATATTTTTTAACATAAAATACAAAAGAACTATTTATATTTTATTTTGAGACAAATATAATATAATAAGTGATATATATATATATATAAGTATTAATTTTTTAACAAAAAAAATTGTGGAGGCAAATGCCCCCTCTATATTAAATGTGGGTCCGTCTCTGATTGTGAAAGAAGATAGGAGTTGTGAAGGGGTAAGCGGCGATGGACTCAGCAACAACGATAACGGGAGCTATGCGATTTTCTGTGAAGAAGAAGATTCTGGGTGAGGATGACTGAGTTTATCTTGCATGGCTATAGAGTATAGATTGAAGCTATGAATCACTGAATCTGTGATGTGAGGCAAATCCTAATTCCTAAAAAGTGAGTATATGTATATATCCGGGGCGGATACACCCTAAACCCGACCATGCCCTGTCCTGAGCAAAATCCGGGTAAAGTGTAACACCCTAACTACCAAAGCTCACGCTTCCGGATGCGCAACTCTGATAGCTCGGACATTACGACGATACTTATACTATTTAATATTAAAATATGAGCCTGTTTAAAAACTTTAAACCGCAATACCATTCCCAAAAACACTTTTGCCATACAACATACGTCCATACCTACCATACAACTTACAGAAACTCATAAAGAGTACATCCATATATATATATATACATATATATATATATATATATATATATATATATATATATATATATATATATATATACATATATATAAATAATATTACAATTCCTATCCCTCTCACAGAATATATCAAGATAAAGGCGAGGGTACAAAATAATAATCTAAAGCAATACAGAGCATCTCAATAACAAATAATTAAACTCTTCATAACTTCTGCGCCCAAATCCTGAAAGGGGAAAAATGTAGGGGGTGAGAACATCATCCTCGAAAGGGTTCTCAGTAGAGGGTTTTTGGGAATTACTGTAATAGGATACATGAAGATAAACCGTACCAGTGATTAATAACCATCTTATGCCTCTTTTCAAAAACAACAGTTTTCAATGAAAGTAAAGTCAGAAACCTTTTCTGAAAGAGGAACTGTTCAATTCTCAAAACATCAAAGCATTTCAAAAAGGTTTATCTATACCGAACCAAAATAACCTTTCATATCTTATTCCAAACCAGAACCACAAAACCGAAATCAACCATCGGTCCATCTCATTCAACCACGGCCCTAGGCCCAAACAATCCAACCACAACCAATCCACCACAATCCAACAGAGTTCCAGATGCAAACACAAGTAGGAAGATGCAAACACAAACAAACAGTTATTGCAAGTAGAACAATTAGCAGTTAATCACATAGGCAAACCAAGTACAATATGCATACCCAAACAATGTCACATAGATGCATATGATGCATGCCTGTCCCTAGTGGCTGATGATATCATCTGTCGGTTATAGAGCCAACCCGACAAGTCCTGGTAGCTAACCATTGGACTGTCCCTCTGTCGCGCATCCCCAACTCGAGTTATACTCATCATAAATTTGATCATAAACATGATCCATATCCATCACCCTCACTGGTAAATATTTCGGGGGCGAGCTCATCCGGGACTTTCACAGTGCCCGGCCACACTTACGACATAGGGTCAACAGAGTATCAAGTCTCAACCTGGAGCACATGGTGGCTAGCCACTGCTACTACCCAGGGAAACCCGTATCTCAGATAGTGGAAGTGCAACATTCACATTTATCAATGATTCAACATAAACATGCATTCAATCTCATCCATGGATCACCATCCATCTCAGCCATCCGGCTCACGGTTCATTCCAGAACCAGCCAATATTCATATCATACACAGCCATTCCGGCTCACGGTTCAATCCAGAACCAATCAATATGCATATACATACACAGCCATTCCGGCTCTCAACAAAACAGCACTTCCACATTCAAAATCATCAAATTCATGAAATTGGCATTTAAGCCATAAATCATTTTCTCAATTCATTTTTCCTTGAAATCAAGTTTCGACTTTTTTTAGCCTTGGCTTTTAGAAATCTCATTTCTCAAATCATCTCAGGCTCATAAGCCAAATTTACTCAAGTGAGTTTCCTTTTTAAAACAGAGCCACTCTCGGCATTCTCTTTCCAAACTTCCAAACCATGGCAAGTTAAGGATTTATTTCAAAGCATTCAAAATCACCCATCCAACAATGGGATTTTATAACAAAAGTTTCTCGGTAGAGTCCCAAGTCTTTAGGGAAGGTCAACCTATATCAATTCCTTAAAATTCATTGAAACTCTTAAAATCATAGATTTCTCGGTTCAAGTAAATAAAACTGAATTTACTATAAAACCGGCCATACAAAATCACAAGTTCCAACCCGGTCCAAAAATCAACTCATTTGAAACGGAACCGGTTCATTTGAATCAAACCACTTTCAAGTTTCTTTTTAGAACCCATTTTTCTAACTCTTCCAAAATCCCTCAAACTTGATTAATCAATCAAAAGTCTAGATTCCTCTGAAATCACTAAAAACTCCTTTTTATATTAAAATCAATATTGGAGCATCATTCTTTCCTTTAGTGATTCAACGGTAAAAATAGTTCAATTCTAAATAAGCCGAACTCAACGCATAAAGTTCCGTAAATAAATTAAGCTTGAAAACATAAATATTCTCTTAATAAATCAAATAATACAATTTCTCAAATCCAACCCTTTTTAAATAACTTTACAAACAAGTGTAGGATTTTGTAGAAATTTCGGCAGCACCTCCCCTAAAACTTGGACTTTTGCCACCCGGTTCGGGTCCCAACTAAACCATTTCTCATTCCTTTTCAACAGCTCAAAACCAGAAATCAATTTAAAGCAAGCTAAATCCAACAATCGCCTCAGTGGCGTATCTCAAGGAAATCATTTCAAAATCAACTCAATATCAATCAATATAACTCATTTCCAAAGCTTTAAAGAAACGGTTCAATAACAAATCATTTGTCCAAAACCAAATCAATTAAAATAAACCAAGTTGAATTCAAAAGTGCATTCGACTTTTCACATCATTAAAATAATTGGCTCAAATCAAATCAATCCTCAACGGATTAAACTCAAATTCAGATCTTTAAAGAATTAACTTCAAACATTACATTTCACAAGCCGCACAACAAATTCAGCCAAACCAACATCCATAATCATTCGAGTCAATCAAATAATACATAAGGCAGATACAATCACTAAATACACAATATCTCACATCAGTATCCATATGTAATAATTCCAATACATAAAACATAGTTTTTGGAAAGCGCCCCTACCTCAAAACGCAAATCCATAACCCAAACGTCTCACAGAGTCCTTTCCGCCTCAACTCGAAATCACCGGCAACCAAAACCTCAGCTCCCAGCCACTTCCGCAATAACCAAGGCAACACTAATCGTAACATAATAATCAGGACTCAATCCCACGTTACCAAACACACTCAAATACTAACGCGAGATTGTTCGAAACATAGTTTCTTACCGAGGTAACACAATGAGGAAGCTGCGATTTCGAACCGGCCCAGCAACAGTTCCGGCGGCGGCCAGAAGCTCTGGTGGATCAGCTATAAAACACCGCGCATCATCAAAATCTTATCAAAACCCAAAATGACAGAAACCACAAATTTAACACCCTTACCGCAAAGCCGAAACTCACAAAAATCACTGAACATAGGAGCTCTATCAACGGCAGCTCGTACCGCAGCGACCCAGGCAGCTGAATCAGCTCCGGTGATGCTATTCCAGTGAGTTTCCTTACTTTTGCAATGACACGGCAACTCAGAATCAGCATAGCCTCGCCCAATCATCAACGGCGACTCGGTTAGCAGCCACCATAGCACCCTGGCCTCAGCGGCGGCTTTCAAAGGCAACGGCGGCTGCAGGGGAATTCCGGCGGCATGAACCCCTTTCCTGACGCGGCAGCTCAATGGCGGACCAGTTCTCCCTCGCGTTCTGTTCTTCCCACACTGCTCTCTCCTCGCCGGCGACAGTGACGGAGGCAATCCCCAGCAGCAGAGGCAGCAAGGCCGACTAAACTGCAGCAGAGCGCGACACACCTCTCCTCTGATCTCTCGCTCCCTCCTCTAGCCACAGTTTACGGCGGCGATGGTGGCGCCGTTGGAAGACATGGAGGCAGTGGCGGTGACAAGGATGGAGCAACGAGTGGCGGCTTCGAGATCTCCAGCGACGAAATGGGGTGATGGGTGCCAGAATCGCGAATGGGCAGAGATGAACGGCACGGCTTCACGGCGGCAGCTCGCGGGCGGACTGAACGACGGTAGCGCGGCGGCGAGGCGTGGGTCGATCTCCCTGGTTCGCGAGCTCTCTCTCTCTTCACCCAGAACTCTCTTTCCCCACAGCTCGCAACGGCGGCGACGGTGGCAGTGGCACCCACCGCGCCGCCTCCCTCTTCTCTGATCTCCCGTTTCTCTCCTCCCTTTCTCTTTTTCTTTCTTTCATGGAAACAGAAGGGAAACCGTGTGTGGCATGAATCAAAGAAGGAATGAAGACAGATTTAGTGTGGCGGCTGGGTTTGGGAGCTGAGTGTGAGTGAAAAGGGAACCGGGTCGGGTAACGGTTCACTGGGCTAGGGTTTCATTATTTTGAAAATTAGGGTTAGGGATAAAATGGTAATTTCAAATGAAAGTGGAAATAATATAGTAATTAGAAATAAATTCTAGTCCAACAATAATAATGTATAAAAATACTATTTGTTCCTCTATTTTTACAAATTACTTTCAATAAAATACCCAAATCAAATAATTAGAAATAATATACTTAATTTCTTCATTTTCCGAAATAGCAGTATTAATATTCCAAATATTACTTATCTAATCCAAATCGTATAAAATCCTTATTGTTTCATAACTGCCAACTTTATAATTTAAATATAGAAAATAATCCAATAATTATAAAATTGGATAATAATCATAACTCGTCTCAAATTCAATAAATCAAAACTTGCCTTAATTGTCTTTAATAAAACAATTTCCGAAATTAAGGCTATAAATAAATATATGATTTGAGACTTGATCATAATAAGACTTTTCAAAAGTTCTGGGTCTTACATTCTACCCACCTTATAAAAATTTTTGCCCTCGAAAATTGATACAAAATGAAAGAAATTCCATAACAGTTCACCTTTGAACACATTTAAGGAAGAAGAAAAAATATCTCAAAATATAATCATATATATGATTTTCAAATATTTTGATTGTCATAAGCATAAGGATGTAAAGGTAGGAGTGTGATTGCAAAGCAAACGTTTCAATGTAGGCTCAATGCAAAAGATAACATGGGTCAATCATGTGATAGAAGGGCAAGGCATCAAAGGCTATTAAACAGGATGGAGTTAAAACGATGTGCTTAACCTCCGCACACCAATCTCATACCAACCTCAACGTTTCAACCTTCCAATTCCATCAAGCACTTTACAAACCCCAAATTTGATCACAAGCCTGACAACCACAAACCCGTTCGCAAGGAACAAAACGCCCACAACTCATACGTTGCACACCTACCGCTTCAACTTCCGTATGCACATCACGTCTTAAAGAACTAACGTATCGCGTTACTACGTTTGCAAGTTGCACGTGATATCAAAACAATTCTCGAGTCTACTCAGAAGGATACAAGATTTAAAAAGGAGAGTCAAATGCCAAGGGTAGTACTCAAAGATTTGAGAGAATGTATCCAATTCCAAATAAACAAGGACACTCAAGCAATGAAGTTTGCTAGACTCAATTCAATTGACAACTTCAAGATAACCCTTGGATCAAGGCAATTCATTAGGATCAATAGGAAGGAGAATCAGCGCATTAGTTTGAAACAATTTCAAGATGAGTCGAAGAAATAAGAGGTTATAGAAAAGAATATCTCAGACCCAAGCCAAGCTCACAGAACTCAAGAGCATAGTCACTATACTTTCGAATACATTGTTCTTAAAAGAATCAAAACTTATAAAAATATCACTTCGCAGTCTGAAAGAGAAGTTAAACAACAAACATCCTTCAAGAGAGTAACAAAAGCATAAACGTGGCTTTACTTCGATACGATTTCATGTTGAAGTAGATTATGTAGAGTTCCAAAAACAAAATGCACACAACTTTGGCTAAGAGCTAAAATATTTCCTCAAATATTTTAGAAAGATAATTAGATGCACAACTTAACCAAAAGCAGTTCATAAAAACTCGGAAGTAATCAAATGCTTGTTCATAATTCTCAAAATTTCATATTCAAACAAGCGTGTATAACATTTATAGCAAGTACAAAAGAGGAAGTTAAACTCTTTCTAGAAAAGAAACTCCAAAGTAAAAATTCGCTTACAATTTGGTAAACGAAATAAGTGGTGCGTTACAAACAAATCGGTTTCCACTAAACAAGGAAACTTTTCAAAACCTCATTTAAAATAGTGCATGCCAATTTTAAAACAATTTTGTCAAAAATCGAACAATGGTTTCAATCTCAATCAAGCAATACAATGCCAAAAAGATACCAAAAAACTAACTAAAAGATACCAAAAACATACTAA
Organism: Arachis stenosperma; assembly: GCF_014773155.1. Lineage (NCBI taxonomy): Eukaryota > Viridiplantae > Streptophyta > Magnoliopsida > Fabales > Fabaceae > Arachis > Arachis stenosperma. The sequence continues at coordinate 65,197,099 of NC_080377.1, read as the reverse complement.
AAACAATGCCAAAAAGCATACAAATTATCCGCTCATCACAACACCAAACTTAAATTGTTGCTTGTCCCCAAGCAACTGAAAATCAAAATAGGATAAAAAGAAGAGAATATACTATAGACTCCAAAATATCAAAGAAACATAGCTCCAATTAGATGAGCGGGACTAGTAGCTTTTTGCCTCCGAACAGTTTTGGCATCTCACTCTATCCTTTGAAGTTCAGAATGATTAGCATCTATAAGAACTCAGAACTCAGATAGTGTTATTGATTCTCCTAGTTAAGTATATTGATTCTTGAACATAGCCTGTGTATGAGTCTTGGCTGTGGCCCAAAGCACTCTGTCTTCCAGTATTACCACCGGATACATACATGCCACAGACACATAATTGGGTGAACCTTCTTAGATTGTGACTCAGCTTTGCTAAAGTCCCCAATTAGAGGTGTCCAGGGTTCTTAAGCACACTCTTGTTGCCTTGGATCACAACTTTATTTCCTTCTCTCTTTTTTTTTTTCAAATTTTTTTTTTTTGCTTTTCTTGCTTCAAGAATCAATTTGATGATTTTTCAGATCCTCAATAACAGTTCTCTTTCCCCTCATTCTTTCAAGAGCCAACAATTTTAACATTCTTAAAACAACAAATTCAAAAGACATATGCACTGTTCAAGCATTCATTCAGAAAACAAAAAGTATTGTCACCACATCAAACTAATTCAACTAGTTTTCAGAGATAGATTTCGAAACCCTGTACTTCTTGTTCTTTTGTGATTAAAGCATTTTTCTTTTAAGAGAGGTGATGGATTCACAGGACATTCATAGCTTTAAGGCATAAACTTAAATTTTATTAATTATGAACTGAGAACAAGACTCAAATATAGATATAAGATGAAACTAAAAAAAAAATAAATAAATAGAAAATAAATAAAAAAAACGCAAACATAGGCTCCTAATGATAGAGGTTTTCACAGAGTTAGAACTCAACAACCTTGATTTTGAGAAGTGGATGCTCCCTCAGCTTGAGAGGAGAACTTTTGGCGTTTCATCTCTTGAATTTCACGCCCCTGCTTCTCTTGTTCCTTCAGCAATTTGCAGAGCATGCAGTTCTGATTCTACTGTTCTTCCTTCAGTTGCTCCATAGTCTCTTGCAACTTGTTAATAGATGCTTCTAGGTTGGACCAGTAGTCAATTCTTGGGAATTCAGGGAGGAATTCCTGCGCCCTCCTCTTGATGGAGTTGTCTTGCACTTGTCCTTCCATTGACTTCTTAGTGATTGGGTGTTCAATGGGTATGAACTCATCCACTCCCATCTTCACCCCAGCCTCTTTACAGAGCAAGGAAATCAAGCTTGGATAAGCCAATTTGGCTTCAGTGGAATTCTTATTTGCAATTGTGTAGATCTCACAAGCAATCACATGATGCACCTCCACTTCTTTTCCAAGCATGATGCAATGAATCATCACTGCTCTCTTGATGGTGACCTCAGAACGGTTGCTAGTGGGCAATATGGAACGCCCAATAAAGTCTAGCCAACCTCTTGCAATTGGTTTGAGGTCTCCCCTCTTGAGTTGGTTTGGGACACCCTTAGAATTGGTTATCCACTTAGTTCCAGGGAGGCATATGTCCTCTAGAACTTGATCCAACCCCTTATCTACTCTCACCATCCTCCTATTAAAGGAATCAGGATCATCTTGCAGTTGAGGCAACTTGAAGATTTCTCTTATTTTGTCCAGATGAAAGTATATAACTTTCCCTTTGACCATGGTTCTGTAGGTATGGTAAGCGGTTCCAGTCATTCTCTGCTTATCTGTTAGCCACAGATTTGAGTAGAATTCCTGAACCATGTTCCTTCCAACCTTTGTTTCAGGATTGGTTAGAACTTCCCATCCTCTGTTTCGAATTTGCTCTTGGATCCCCGGATATTCATCTTCTTTCAGATCAAATTTAACTTCCGGGATCACTGACCTCAGACCCATTATTTTATGATAATGGTCTTCATGTTCTTTGGTTAAGAACTTCTCTTCATTCCAAAGATTCTTTGGATTATTCTCTTTCTTGCCTCTTAAATTGGTTTGTTTTCCCTTAGGAGCCATGATATTGATGAATCTTGGCTTAGTGATCACGGAAAAGCACACCAAACTTAGAGGTTTGCTTGTCCTCAAGCAAAATAAAAGAGAGAAGAGAGGGGGAGGAAGAGAAAATTCGAATGGTGTGGTGGAATGAGGGAGCCAAACGTGTATTTATAAGGTGGGGAGGGGAGTTTTCGAAAAACAAGAGAGGGATTTGAAAAGATATGGAAAGAAATTGAGAAAAGGGTGAGTTTTTGAAGAAGATTTGGGATTAATTTGAAATAGATTTGAAGAATGGTTTTGATTTGTGAAGATTTGAAAGTGAATGATGAAGGATTGAAGTGCATTTATGTAGAAGAGTATGGTTAAAAAGAGGAAAGTTTGAAAAAAATTGAGTTGAAAACAAAAATGTGGTCCCCCACCTTTCTGGCGTTAAACGCCCAGAATGGCACCCATTCTGGCGTTTAACGCCCATTTGCTACCCTTTTTGGGCGTTTAACGCCCAGCCAGGTGCCCTGGCTGGCGTTAAACGCCAGAAATCCTTTATCACTGGGCGTTTTTCCAAAACGCCCAGGATGCTGCACACCTGGCGTTAAACGCCCAGAATGGTGCCCATTCTGGCGTTTAACGCCCAAAATGGCACCATTCCTGGCGTTAAACGCCCAGAATGGTACCCATTCTGGCGTTTAACGCCCAAAATGCCCCCTTACTGGCGTTTTTTCGCCAGTAAGCTTATTTTCTCTGCTTTTTGAGCTGAATCCTTCTGTAACTCTGTGAATTCCTTCATTTTTGATACTTGCCTCTGTAAGAACAATTCATACAACTTTCCTAATGACTGGGTTGCCTCCCAGCAAGCGCTTCTTTACTGTCTTTAGCTGGACTTTCACTGAGAATCACTCAAGTCTCAGTTTTGAGCATTCCTGCTCAAAATTTCCTTCAAGATAGTGCTTGATTCTCTGTCCATTAACAATGAACTTCTTGTCAGAATCAATATCCTGAAGCTCAACATATCCATATGGTGATACTCCTGTAATCACATACGGACCCCTCCACCGGGATTTGAGTTTTCCTGGAAACAATTTGAGCCTGGAGTTAAAGAGCAGAACTTTTTGTCCTGGCTCAAAGACTCTGGTTGACAATCTCTTGTCATGCCACTTCTTTGCCTTTTCCTTATAAATTTTTGCATTTTCAAAGGCATTGAGTCTGAACTCCTCTAGCTCATTTAGCTGGAGCAGTCTTTTCTCACCAGCTAACTGTGCATCCATGTTTAGGAATCTGGTTGCCCAGTAGGCTTTGTGTTCCAGTTCCACAGGCAAATGACAGGCCTTCCCATACACCAATTGGTATGGAGAGGTTCCTATAGGAGTCTTGAATGCTGTTCTGTATGCCCACAGAGCATCATCCAAGCTCTTTGCCCAATCCTTTCTTCGGGCTATCACAGTCCGTTCTAGGATTCTTTTTAGCTCTCTGTTAGAGACTTCAGCTTGCCCATTTGTCTGTGGATGATACGGAGTTGCCACTTTATGGCTGATTCCATATCTAACCATAGCAGAGTATAGCTGTTTATTACAGAAATGAGTGCCCCCATCACTGATTAGTACTCTGGGAACACCAAATCTGCTGAAAATGTTCTTCTGGAGGAATTTCAGTACAGTCTTGGTATCATTAGTGGGTGTAGCAATTGCTTCTACCCACTTAGATACATAGTCTACTACCACCAGAATGTAAGTGTTTGAGTATGATGGTGGGAATGGCCCCATGAAGTCAATTCCCCATACATCAAACAATTCTATCTCTAATATTCCTTGTTGAGGCATGGCGTATCCGTGAGGCAGGTTACCAGCTCTTTGGCAACTGTCACAGTTACGCACAAACTCTCGGGAATCTTTATAGAGAGTAGGCCAGTAGAAGCCGCACTGGAGAACTTTAGTGGCTGTTCGCTCACTTCCAAAATGCCCTCCATACTGTGATCCATGGCAGTGCCATAGGATCCTTCGTGCTTCCTCTCTGGGTACACACCTGCGGATCACTCCGTCAGCACATCTCTTAAAGAGATATGGTTCATCCCAAAGGTAGTACTTGGCATCTGAAATTAGTTTCTTTCTCTGCACATAACTGTACTCTTTGGGTATAAACCTCACAGCTTTATAGTTTGCAATATCTGCAAACCATGGAGCTTCCTGAATGGCAAAGAGTTGCTCATCTGGGAAAGTCTCAGAGATCTCAGTAGAAGGGAGGGGTGTCCCAGCTACTGGTTCTATCCGGGACAGATGATCAGCCACTTGGTTCTCTGTCCCTTTTCTGTCTCTTATTTCTATATCAAACTCTTGCAGAAGCAACACCCATCTTATAAGCCTGGGTTTTGAATCCTGCTTTGTGAGTAAGTGTTTAAGAGCAGCATGGTCAGTGTACACAATCACCTTTGATCCCACTAAGTAGGATCTAAACTTGTCAATGGCATAGACCACTGCAAGTAATTCTTTTTCTGTGGTTGTGTAATTCTTCTGTGCATCATTTAGAACACGGCTAGCATAATAAATGACATGCAGAAGTTTGTTATGCCTCTGTCCCAACACTGCACCAATGGCATGATCACTGGCATCACACATTAATTCAAATGGTAATGCCCAATCTGGTGCAGAGATGACTGGTGCTGTGACCAGTTTAGCTTTCAGGGTCTCAAATGCCTGCAAACACTGTGTGTCAAACACAAATGGCGTGTCAGCAGCTAACAGGTTACTCAAAGGTTTAGCAATTTTCGAAAAATCCTTGATAAACCTTCTATAGAATCCTGCATGCCCCAGAAAGCTTCTGATTGCCTTAACATTGGCAGGTGGTGGTAATTTTTCAATTACCTCTACCTTTGCCTTATCCACCTCTATTCCCTTGCTTGAAATTTTGTGCCCAAGGACAATTCCTTCAGTCACCATAAAGTGACATTTCTCCCAGTTTAAAACCAGGTTAGTCTCTTGGCATCTTTTCAGGACAAGTGATAGGTGGTTAAGACAGGAGCTAAATGAGTCTCCATATACTGAAAAGTCATCCATGAAGACTTCCAGAAATTTCTCTACCATATCTGAGAAGATAGAGAGCATGCACCTTTGAAAGGTTGCAGGTGCATTGCACAGACCAAAAGGCATCCTTCTGTAGGCAAACACGCCAGAAGGGCAAGTAAATGCTGTTTTCTCTTGGTCCTGAGGATCTACTGCAATTTGGTTGTAGCCTGAATAGCCATCCAAAAAGCAGTAGTAGTCATGACCAGCTAGTCTTTCTAGCATTTGGTCTATGAATGGTAAAGGAAAATGATCCTTTCTGGTGGCTGTATTGAGTCTTCTGTAGTCAATACACATGCGCCACCCTGTGACTGTTCTTGTAGGAACCAGTTCATTTTTTTCATTATGAACCACTGTCATGCCTCCCTTTTTGGGAACAACTTGGACAGGGCTCACCCAGGGGCTATCAGAAATAGGATAAATAATCCCAGCCTCTAGTAATTTAGTGACCTCTTTCTGCACCACCTCCTTCATGGCAGGATTTAGCCTCCTCTGTGGTTGAACCACTGGTTTGGCATTATCCTCCAATAGGATCTTGTGAATGCATCTAGCTGGGCTAATGCCCTTGAGATCACTGATGGACCACCCAAGAGCTGTCTTGTGTGTCCTTAGCACTTTAATCAGTGCTTCCTCTTCCTGTGGATTTAAAGCTGAGCTTATAATCACTGGAAAAGTGTCACCCTCTCCCAGAAATGCATATTTCAGGGATGATGGTAGTGGTTTGAGTTCAGGCTTAGGAGGCTTATCCTCCTCCTGAGGAATTTTCGAAAATTCCTTTGCCTCCTCTGGCTCTTCCTGATCAGTTTGAGCATCTTTGAAGATGTCCTCAAGCTCTGATTCTAGGCTTTCAGCTATATTGATCTCTTCTACCAGAGAGTCAATAATGTCAGCGTCCATACAGTCCTCTGGTGTGTCTGGATGCTGCATAGCTTTTACAGCATTCAACTTGAACTCATCCTCATTAACTCTCAGGGTTACTTCCCCTTTTTGTACATCAATGAGAGTTCGTCCAGTTGCTAGGAAGGGTCTTCCTAGAATGAGAGTTGCACTCTTGTGCTCCTCTATTTCCAGCACCACAAAGTCAGTTGGAAAGGCAAATGGCCCAACCTTTACAATCATGTCCTCTATTATGCCTGATGGGTGTTTAATGGAGCCATCAGCAAGTTGGAGGCATATCCTGGTTGGTTTGACTTCTCCAATCAACCCAAGCTTTCTGATAGTGGATGCAGGTATTAGATTGATGCTTGCTCCAAGATCACATAAAGCTGTCTTGGTGCAAGTGCCTTCTAATGTGCATGGTATCAGAAAGCTTCCAGGATCTTGAAGCTTTTCTGGTAAGCTTTTTAGAATGACTGCACTGCATTCTTCAGTGAGAAACACTTTTTCAGTTTCTCTCCAATCCTTCTTATGACTTAAGATTTCCTTCATGAACTTAGCATAAGAAGGTATTTGCTCAAGTGCCTCTGCAAAAGGAATCTTTATTTCAAGAGTCCTTAAATAATCTGCAAAGCGGGCAAATTGCTTATCCTGTTCCGCCTTGCGGAGTTTCTGAGGATAAGGCATCTTGGCTTGATATTCTTCAACCTTAGATGCTGCAGGTTTATTCCTTATAGAAGTGGTTGAAGAAGCCTTGTTAGAGGGATTACTGTCAGCACTCTCAGGTGTCTGATTTTCCCTTGGCGTTTGGACGCCAGGAATGGGTGAAAAATGGGCGTTTAACGCCAACTTTTCCCCCTTTTCTGGCGTTTGAACGCCAGAACTGGGCAAGGAATGGGCGTTTAACGCCAGCTTTCCTTCCCTTTCTGGCGTTTGAATGCCAATATTCCTCTCTGGGCTCTTACTGTCCTCAGAGGGATTTTGAACAGTGGGTTGGTTGTCCTCTGTCAATTGTTCCTTGTTTGGCTTTTTGCTCTTTTGAGCAGTGTTATTCAAGGTCTTCCCACTCCTCAATTGAACTGCTTGACACTCCTCTGTTATCTGTTTAGATATTTGCTGTTTTGCTTGATTCAACTGTAGTTCTATGCTCTTATTAGCAACTTTAGTTTCATGGAGCATCTCTTTAAATTCTGCTAACTGTTCTGTCATCAGGAGTAATTGTTGATTAAGTTCATTCATCTGTTCTTGAGGGTTAGGATCAGTGACTACTGTCATGACTTCCTCTTCTGGAGAGAACTCATTGCTAGAGTACAGATATTGGTTTCTAGCAACAGTGTCTATAAGCTCTTGAGCTTCTTCAATTGTCTTCCTCATGTGTATAGATCCACCAGCTGAGTGGTCTAAAGACATCTGAGCTTTCTCTGTAAGCCCATAGTAGAAAATGTCTAACTGTACCCACTCTGAAAACATTTCAGAGGGACATTTTCTTAGCATACCTCTATACCTCTCCCAGGCATTATAAAGGGATTCATTATCCTCTTGTTTAAAGCCTTGGATGTCCAGCCTTAGCTGTGTCATCCTTTTTGGAGGGTAAAAATGATTCAGAAATTTGTATGATAACTGTTTCCATGTCTTTATGCTTGCTGTAGGTTGGTTATTTAACCACCTTTTAGCTTGATCTTTTACAGCAAATGGAAACAGTAATAGTCTGTAGACATCCTGATCTACCTCTTTATCATGTACTGTGTCAGCAATTTGTAAGAACTGTGCCAGAAACTCAGTAGGCTCTTCCTGTGGAAGACCGAAATACTGGCAATTTTGCTGCACTATGATAATGAGTTGAGGGTTTAGCTCAAAGCTGCTTGCTTTGATGGGAGGTATACAGATGCTACTCCCATATGCAGCTGTAATGGGGTTAGCATAAGACCCCAGAGTCCTCTTGGACTGATTAATTCCACTTAAGTCCATAATGGACAAAAGGGAAATGAGAATAATTGCAAAGAGATAAATTTTGTTTATTTTTATTTTTTTTTTGAAATAACCGAAAAAAATAAAATACAATAAAATAAAACAAGAGGAAAATAAAAATAAAATTCGAAAATAAAAAAAATAAAATAAAATCAAAGCAAATTGAGAACTGAATCAATTAGTGAAAAAAAAGATTTTGAAAACAGCAATTAAGAAGATATGATTGAAAAATTTTTTTTGAAAAAGATTTGATTCTTAAAAAGAGGAAAGAGAAAAACACAAAAAGACACCAAACTTAAAATTTTAGAAAATCAAACACTAATTTTTTTTCGAAAATTTTAAAGGAAAAACACAAAGAGGACACCAAACTTAGAACTTTTATGAATCAAAACGGGACTAGGGACAAGAAAAATTCGAAAGTTAAAAGAAGAAAAACAAAAAGCATGCAATTGACACCAAACTTAGAATATGAAACTAGACTAAACTAAAAGACTCTAAACCAACAAAATAAAACAGTCCTAATCTAAGCAACAAGATAAGCCGTCAGTTGTCCAAACTCGAACAATCCCCGGCAACGGCGCCAAAAACTTGGTGCACGAAATTGCAATCACACTTTTGCAACTCCGCACAACTAACCAGCAAGTGCACTGGGTCGTCCAAGTAATACCTTGTGTGAGCAAGGGTCGATCCCACGGAGATTGTCGGCTTGAAGCAAGCTATGGTTATCTTGTAAATCTTAGTCAGGAGATCAGAAATTATCAGGATTGATTGTAAAAAGTAAAAGAACATGAAATGGTTACTTGTTTTGCAGTAATGGAGAATAGGTTGGGGTTTTGGAGATGCTCCATCTTCTGAATCTCTGCTTTCCTACTGTCTTCTTCATCAAACACGCAAGTCTCCTTCCATGGCAAGCTCATGTAGGGTTTCACCGTTGTCAATGGCTACCTCCCATCCTCGCAGTGAAAGCTAATGCACGCACTCTGTCACAGTACTGCCAATCACCGGTTTGGTTCCCTCCCCTACCGGAATAGAATCCCTCTTTTGCGTCTGTCACTAACGCCCAGTAGGTTACAGGTTTGAAGCACGTCACAGTCATTCAATCATTGAATCCTACTCAGAATACCACAGACAAGGTTTAGACCTTCCGGATTCTCTTGAATGCTGCCATCAGGTCCTGCCTATACCACGAAGATTCCGATTAAAGAACCCAAGAGATAACTACTCAATCTAAGATAGAACAGAGGTGGTTGTCAGGCACATGTTCATAGTTGAGAATGATGATGATTGTCACGGATCATCACATTCATCCGGATTAAGAACAAGTGTTATCTTAGAATCGAAGCAAGCATGATTGAATAAGAAACAGTAGTAATTGCATTAATTCATCAAGACACAGCAGAGCTCCTCACCCCCAACCATGGGGTTTAGAGGCTCATACTGTGGAAAGAAACATATACAAAATGTTATGGGGTCATAAGGTACGGATACAATGTCAAAAGATCCTATAAATAGTAAACTAGTGTCCTAAGGTCTACAGAAATGAGTAAATGACAGAAAAATCCACTTCCGGGCCCACTTGGTGTGTGCTTGGGCTGAGCAATGAAGGAATTTCGTGTAGAGACCTTTTCTGGAGTTAAACGCCAGCTTTCATGCCAGTTTGGGCGTTTAACTCCAAATTTTATGCCAGTTCCGGCGTTTAACGCTGGAATTTCTGTAGGTGACTTTGAGCGCCGGTTTGGGCCATCAAATCTTGGGCAAAGTATGGACTATTATATATTGCTGGAAAGCCCAGGATGTCTACTTTCCAATGCCGTTGAGAGCGCGCCAATTGGGCTTCTGTAGCTCCAGAAAATCCACTTCGAGTGCAGGGAGGTCAGAATCCAACAGCATCTGCAGTCCTTTTCAGTCTCTGGATCAGATTTTTGCTCAGGACCCTCAATTTCAGTCAGAAAATACCTGAAATCACAGAAAAACACACAAACTCATAGTAAAGTCCAGAAAAGTGAATTTTAATTAAAAACTAATAAAAATATACTAAAAACTAACTAAAAGATACCAAAAACATACTAAAAACAATGCCAAAAAGCATACAAATTATCCGCTCATCAAACTTCTTCAAAGAGAATTCAAAACTTCTTTAAAAGGTTCAAAACAAGACGCCAAAAGTGTTCTTGAAATCGCCATCTCAGAAGGATGTTCAAGAAAATTAGGTTGTACTTAAAAGGAGTCAAGCCATACAAGAAAAAATCTTAAATCAAAGTAGTTAAAACAAGATCCACTAGGCGTGAGACATCAAACCAGCTTTCAATTGATTCAAAAGAATACAAAAATTATAGGGAAAGACAACTCCATCATTAGTAACTCCTCAAGGATAAATCTTTGACTAAAAACTCTGTTAGAGACAATGAGAAGATAAACGATGCACTAATTTGAAACGAATCAAACCGACTCTCATAAGGATGAAATTCACCAGAGAAGAAAAACCAAGATCAATGGTAATGTTCACAAAATGTAAGAAATTAGTTAAAAATAAAGTCAAGTATGACATTCATAGGGATGGAAGGTTTAATAGAGAATGAGTCCGTTCATAAGAAGAAAGCTATGAGTCCAACATCTTCAAAAGAACAACAAGGGCATAAATCATATAGCATGCTAAATCAAACTCAATTCAAAATAAATTAAGTAAAGTTTATCAAACGAAACTCAACGGGGATAAAAATGAAAAATCCTTTCTTTCAAAATTTGAAAAATACCCAAATACATAATCAAATGAAGATGCGCCTTGGAACTATAGTAAAATTTACTAGAAAGTCGAATTGTAATTTTAAAGTAAATGCAGTTCCATAAACCAGTAAAAATACAGTCAAGGTATAAAAGATAGATAGTTGCTAGGCGGTATGAGAAATCTTCAAAATTCCATGTATAGATAAGTATATATCTATTAAGTAGCAATTTTCATAAAATCTCAAAATCTCAAACTTGGCTGTAATCACTGTCAAATAAGAGAAGAACCGAATCAACAATCTCTCTAATAATGAACTCGGAATCTGGAGTTAAAATGTACAACGCAGTAAGACAAGTTCAAAACTATGTCAAAGAATACATGAATCAAGAAGAACTCAAATAGAAGAAGATAGATGCAACAAGGATTTTAAATAAGCATATGCACTTAAGATCAACAAGAATGCATATGAATAGAGAAACAGAGCGGAAACATCAAATTACTTTTCAAGGGGATTAGCAAACAAGAACTTCAAGTTAGGCTATGAAAGAATAGGTCGACTCGAACAGAATTCAAGACACATAACTGAGCAGCCTCGAGAAATAGTTTCTAGCGTTCCCAAAACCCGCGATTTTCTTTACTCAAAACTCGTATACCATCTATGATAACCCATTAGTGCTCTCATATACATAATTCACTAGTATTAAGCCGGCCAAACTTAATACCAAGAATTATGCAATGCAAGACTAACATCGTTAATCAATAGACCGTCATGTGCATAAAGCTCTAATTCTCGTCATTCGACAAGACCTAATACATGACAAATGCTCAAAGTATGCAACTGAAGTATAGTCGGTCCATTCCTCAGGCTCTACAGGAAGGACTGCTCTGATACCATAATGTAACACCCTAACTACCAAAGCTCACGCTTCCGGCTGCGCAACTCTGATAGCTCGGACATTACGACGACACTTATACTATTTAATATTAAAATCAATATTGGAGCATCATTCTTTCCTTTAGTGATTCAACGGTAAAAATAGTTCAATTCTAAATAAGCCGAACTCAACGCATAAAGTTCCGTAAATAAATTAAGCTTGAAAACATAAATATTTTCTTAATAAATCAAATAATACAATTTCTCAAATCCAACCCTTTTTAAATAACTTTACAAACAAGTGTAGGATTTTGTAGAAATTTCGGCAGCACCTCCCCTAAAACTTGGACTTTTGCCACCCGGTTCGGGTCCCAACTAAACCATTTCTCATTCCTTTTCAACAGCTCAAAACCAGAAATCAATTTAAAGCAAGCTAAATCCAACAATCGCCTCAGTGGCGTATCTCAAGGAAATCATTTCAAAATCAACTCAATATCAATCAATATAACTCATTTCCAAAGCTTTAAAGAAACGGTTCAATAACAAATCATTTGTCCAAAACCAAATCAATTAAAATAAACCAAGTTGAATTCAAAAGTGCATTCGACTTTTCACATCATTAAAATAATTGGCTCAAATCAAATCAATCCTCAACGGATTAAACTCAAATTCAGATCTTTAAAGAATCAACTTCAAACATTACATTTCACAAGCCGCACAACAAATTCAGCCAAACCAACATCCATAATCATTCGAGTCAATCAAATAATACATAAGGCAGATACAATCACTAAATACACAATATCTCACATCAGTATCCATATGTAATAATTCCAATACATAAAACATAGTTTTTGGAAAGCGCCCCTACCTCAAAACGCAAATCCATAACCCAAACGTCTCACAGAGTCCTTTCCGCCTCAACTCGAAATCACCGGCAACCAAAACCTCAGCTCCCAGCCACTTCCGCAATAACCAAGGCAACACTAATCGTAACATAATAATCAGGACTCAATCCCACGTTATCAAACACACCCAAATACTAACGCGAGATTGTTCGAAACATAGTTTCTTACCGAGGTAACACAATGAGGAAGCTGCGATTTCGAACCGGCCCAGCAACAGTTCCGGCGGCGGCCAGAAGCTTCGGTGGATCAGCTATAAAACACCGCGCAGCATTAAAATCTTATCAAAACCCAAAATGACAGAAACCACAAATTTAACACCCTTACCGCAAAGCCGAAACTCACAAAAATCACTGAACATAGGAGCTCTATCAACGGCAGCTCATACCGCAGCGACCCAGGCAGCGGCATCAGCTCCGGTGATGCTATTCCAGTGAGTTTCCTTACTTTTGCAATGACACGGCAACTCAGAATCAGCATAGCCTCGCCCAATCATCAACGGCGACTCGGTTAGCAGCCACCATAGCACCCTGGCCTCAGCGGCGGCTTTCAAAGGCAACGGCGGCTGCAGGGGAATTCCGGCGGCATGAACCCCTTTCCTGACGCGGCAGCTCAATGGCGGACCGGTTCTCCCTCGCGTTCTGTTCTTCCCACACTGCTCTCTCCTCGCCGGCGACAGTGACGGAGGCAATCCCCAGCAACAGAGGCAGCAAGGCCGACTAAACTGCAGCAGAGCGCGACACACCTCTCCTCTGATCTCTCGCTCCCTCCTCTAGCCACGGTTCACGGCGGCGATGGTGGCGCCATTGGAAGACATGGAGGCAGTGGCGGTGACAAGGATGGAGCAACGAGTGGCGGCTTCGAGATCTCCAACGACGGAATGGGGTGATGGGTGCCAGAATCGCGAATGGGCAGAGATGAACGGCACGGCTTCACGGCGGCAGCTTGCGGGCGGATTGAACGACGGTAGCGCGGCGGCGAGGCGTGGGTCGATCTCCCTGGTTCGCGAGCTCTCTCTCTCTTCACCCAGAACTCTCTTTCCCCTCAGCTCGCAACGGCGGCGACGGTGGCAGTGGCACCCACCACGCCGCCTCCCTCTTCTCTGATCTCCCGTTTCTCTCCTCCCTTTCTCTTTTTCTTTCTTTCATGGAAACAGAAGGGAAACCGTGTGTGGCGTGAATCAAAGAAGGAATGAAGACAGATTTAGTGTGGCGGCTGGGTTTGGGAGCTGAGTGTGAGTGAAAAGGGAACCGAGTCGGGTAACGGTTCACTGGGCTAGGGTTTCATTATTTTGAAAATTAGGGTTAGGGATAAAATGGTAATTTCAAATGAAAGTGGAAATAATATAGTAATTAGAAATAAATTCTAGTCCAACAATAATAATGTATAAAAATACTATTTGTTCCTCTATTTTTACAAATTACTTTCAATAAAATACCCAAATCAAATAATTAGAAATAATATACTTAATTTCTTCATTTTCCGAAATAGCAGTATTAATATTCCAAATATTACTTATCTAATCCAAATCGTATAAAATCCTTATTATTTCATAACTGCCAACTTTACAATTTAAATATAGAAAATAATCCAATAATTATAAAATTGGATAATAATCATAACTCGTCTCAAATTCAATAAATCAAAACTTGCCTTAATTGTCTTTAATAAATCAATTTCCGAAATTAGGGCTATAAATAAATATATGATTTGAGACTTGATCATAATAAGACTTTTCAAAAGTTCTGGGTCTTACATAAAGTGATTACCCTCTCCATCCGGGTCTGGACGGGTCGAGCACCAGCGTATTCGAAAACTCCTGCCAAGTCTAACCACATATTGATACCCCATTTATTAAGGGTTTATCACTAGCCAATGGATTGTTATATACACAAAGTGAGATTCTAACTCCTAATAGTTGTTTAAACGGACGAATGAGATGATCATTTAACAAATTCAAATTGATTAAGACAAATACTAATTATTTTTAATATTTTAATATTAAAAATTCTGAGAGTTTGATTTTAATTATAACTTTGTAAAATATTTATAATAATAATTACTATATATTATTTAACTTTTTAATAAATTTTATATAATTTTATGTATTATCCCGTATAGAATACGAAAACATACACTAGTAAATAGTAAAAAGTAAATTAAAATAAAAAAAGCAATTAATAATTATTAATTTTATATCTTTTTAAAAAAGATATTTAAATAACTATTAATTAATTATAATTAATATTATTAATTAGTATAGAATATACTTTAAAAATATTTGTTGGCTTATTATTGGTTGGACCTCTCTCTTGCTTCTCTCGCATTATTATAATTACGGTTCCGCTACGTTACCAACAACATATCTGCCAATTTCTGCCAACTCTTATTTATAATTGTGTTTCATGGAAGTGTGTTCGTAGATGTGTCTAATAAAAATGTTTTTTTTATAATTGTGTTTAATAGAAGTGCCTTTATAGATATATTTTCTGGATGTGTCTCTTTATATATGTGTTTAAAATATATTAATTATTAGACACATCCACAAACACACTTCCATGAAACACAAATATAAATAAAAATTGGCAGAAGTTGACAGATAATATGTTGGTATCCTATACTTTTCCTTATAATTAAATGTATCATTCCTTTTGCACGGTTGAGAAAAATAATATCAATTGATGAGTCGTTAGCTCTGAATAATTTTATCTTTACGCTAAAAAAAGCAATCATTTTTATGTTCATAATATCATATGTGAGGTTTTTTTTTTGTGACCGAAGATAACAAAAAAAAAAAAATTAGTACTATTCTTTAATAATAATATCTAAATTATTAGGGAATAACAATAATCATTTTAGATATATCTATTTATTTAAATTAAAACAATAGTCTTAATCATTAAATCAATCGTTTTATTTGTTGTACGTTGGATTAAGATTAAGATTTATATACATGAGTTTTAATTGGTTCGTTATTTATGCAATAGAGATTAAGATTTATATACATTTATGCTTAAGGATTATTTTGATAATTAAATTTTAATTTATAATATTTATTTTCTAATATATTTAAGTTTTCAAGTCAATGAGTTGTAAACAGTAAACTTCATCTTTTTATTGGCGAGAGGAGACTTTTTTTGTTATTAATTAAGAATAAAAATAAGTAATACAAAGGTACATTATTAATGTCATAATGTGTTAATTAGCATGAATTATTACAAAGATTACTGATCAAATATAAAATATTAATATTATTATTTTAAAATATTATATAAAAAACATTTTATAATTAACATACAAATTTATACGAACAATTATAGGAATGAACTTTTTAAAATGATCAATATTAGGCATCTTTTTTGTAATTGTAAAAACTTTTATGATTAAAATTAAAATGTTAAAATTTAGAATTTAAAATTTAAGATAAAAATAATTAAAAAATTGACTAATATTTATCGAAAAAAATTGGTTTTTTAATTGAACTGATAAATTTATATATATAATGAACAAATAAACTAAAAGCGAAAAGCAAGGAGCCAAATATAATATAAGCAGATTCCATTTTTGAAGCAATGTGCATTGTCTTATCCCCCTTCTTCAAAAGTTGATATTGTTTATTTTTCAGTGCTATAATATGTCCATGAAAGTGAAAGGTGTTACTCATTTTGTGGAAGGGGCTGCGACGCACCGCCTAGGAGTTGTTACGTACGTTCACAAATTTATGCATTGTCGGCTCCGACCACAAATCCCTGATTAGTTGAAAGATTATGTCAAGGAATTTTTTTTAATAAAGTTGTTAACGATCAAACTTTAGAATATCATCGTACACTGTATATCTGTAATCAACCAAATCATTAATACTAATAAGAAAGTTAACATTGTAATAAATAATTAAAGACATAGTAACTAATAAGTCTAATAATTAAACTATTTAATCTTTTTTTTTATACAGAGAATTGCTACGCATTCAAATATTTTTGATAATTAAGTCTTATTAAATTGGGTTAAATTTAACAAAAACTACTCTCATCACACCAATGTAAACACATACGTTTTAATAATGTAAAACATAGTCTTCTTCATCTTTGTCTTCTCCTTCATTTTCCTTTTCCGTTTCTTCCTCCTCCTCCTATTTCTTTTAAATTCATGCACGTTACTATCATCATCAATAATACCAACATTTTACTAATATCTTTATTTCGTTTTAATTTTCTCTGATTCTATCCTTAAATAATTTCAGTTCATTTTTTAGTTTATTTTGACTCATTTGTCAATTAATTGAGGTTCATTTGATACTGCTGATAAGTATTGATTAAATTTTTTATTCCTTAAGTAATTTCGGTTTATTTCTTAGTTTAATTGAGGTTCATTTGAATTCAGAAATAAATTGTATGTGTTTTTGTTGATAATTGAATCTTTTTTACTGCTTGTTTAAAACTGAACTAATTTCAGTTCATTTGTGTGTTAATTAAGATTCACCTGATGCTGCTGATAAGTATTGACTAAATTTTTTATTTCTTAGGTAATTTCAGTTCATTTCTTAGTTTATTTGAGATTCATTTTGATCCAGAAATGAATTCAATGTGTTTGTGTTAATTGAGGTTCACTTGATGTTATTGGTAAATATTGACTAATTTTTTTAACAAAGAAGAATGAAATTATTCATTATCACTTTATTCAATTGCATTTGATTCCACTTTTTTTTTGTTTTCCACGATATCCCCCAGCCCGGCAGGCTAAGGACTAATCCGTCGCGGTGTTGAGCTCCATTTAAGGGTTTGCCGCTGGCCAATGTGTTGCTGCATGTCTCTCCATACTCATCAAAGAAGTTGCGGGTTCGGGTTTCCCTGTCTTTGATAAAAAAAATTAAAATCATACAACATATATGATAATTATCAGTTGAAATAAAATATAAAAAGAATATTAGATTCCACTTTATTCTATTCAATTAGTTCAGATTTGTACAAGCAATAAAAAAAACTCAATCATCAACAAAAACACATCAAATTCATTTCTGGATCCAAATGAACCTCAATTAAACTAAGAAATAAACCGAAATTATTTAAGGAATAAAAAATTTGGTTAATACTTAACAACAGTATCAAGTGACTCTCAATTAACACACAAATAAATCGAAATTAGTTCAGATTTAATAAACAACCAAAAAGGCTCAATTATTAAAAAAACACATCGAATTTATTTCTGAATCTAAATGAACCTCAATTAAACTAAAAAATGAACCGAAATCATTTAAGGAATAAAAAATTTGGTCAATAGTTATCAGCAGCATCAAGTGAATCTCAATTAATACACAAATGAATCGAAATAAATTAAAAAATGAACCAAAATTATTTAATGATGGCATCAGAGAAAATCAGAACTAATAAAAATATTTGCAAAATATTGGTGTTATTAGTGATGATGATAACGAAAAAGAAAAAGAAAAAAAATAAGAGGCGACATTGGATAAGAAGAAGTTTGCATAAATTTAGAAAAAAAAGAAGGCGCGTGATTTAAAAAGTTGTTATAATAACTCCGTTAATTTTAGATAAGTATTTTGTTTGGATTTAGAGTTTTATTGAGTAAAAAATATTCCAACGGCAAAAAATTTAGCATTTTATCGATGACAATTTTTAGCGATTTAATGAAAACGATGCTTAATAAAAAAAAATTTGCTAACATATGTCTTGAGAATATATTTTAAAAATATTTGAATAAAAATTAAAAAAGTGAATTCTTGACATTTTTAATATATTAAACATCGAAAGTTTAAAAAAATTCATTATTATATTTTTAGTATTTGTTTTTTAAAATATATTTTAACTAAATCTTTTAAAAAATTAGAAGGTTTAAAATATTTAAAAATAAATAAAATTTATTATTTTTAATTATTGTTTTTAATTTTGTTACTCTAATTTTTTTAATCTAATAATTTAATAATATACTTTTAACTAATGTATATTTTTAAATATTAGTAATTAATTAATCACAAAAAATAAATTGCACTGGTCTTCTAATTCTGATATTTCTCGACTCTTAAAATAAAACAGCTATTAATTATTCCTCACACTTAATTGGATCTAAAGGTGGAGCCCGTTAACAAAAAAAACAGGAAAAGAAAATGATTTGTATTATATGAAGGTGCAACGTGGAGGAATGTCCCCTCCTGATGAGTTGGAACTAGATTAGAACGAGTTTCTCGTTCACAAATATATAATTTTTTCTCTCATTGAAGCTATGTTACCTTTCAATGCTTCGAAAGGCCGTTTTTCAAAGTGTAAGAGTCACAGCTCCCCAGTGGACTCACCCTTAAACATTCTCAATGAGCTGCTTTATCACAATTTCCACGACAGATCCTGAGTCGACGAAGAAAATCCTAAATACGTGATTGATCCCGGTTTTTTTTGTCCCACAGCATAATTCTATTTGATAAATTAAAAATTAATTTGTCACTTCTATTTAACAAATTAAAAACTAATTTACTGTAAATTTAAATTTTCATTTAGAATTTGTTGTTTCTATAAGATAGAATTATTGAATTCGAACTTTCCAAAATTTATGTAAACGAATAAACAAATTGTTTTGTCGATTTTTAGCAAATCGATGGTGATTCGATATCTAGTGATCTGGGAGCGAAACCTACTCCTCTGTGCGAGTACCAGTTTTTTAGAAATGCATCAAAGCGTCTTCGATTAGACAAAGTTTGAAAATAAAAATAAAACAAATTTGTAAATTAACGAATGAAACTTAGAAATTAAAGTTTTCAAAAAACTAAATACATGGTAAATGAAAAAAGGCTTGCATCAGAATTAAAAGAAAACAATGAAAATGCCTTTAATTAAATCAAAGGATTTTTAACTTAAACAATAAAATGCAGAAAGATAAATTAAACAGAGAAAGTAGAGAATACTTAATAAACATGATTAATTGAAATGTTAAAGTTACAGTAAAGACAAATTAAGTAAAAGAAGAAGATGGAAGGAACCCTACAGAAAATGTAACTCGATCGCAAACTCAATGATTCGCTGGGATTTGAGAGTACTAGAGTGTTTTTTCTGAGTAAAAGTTCCAACCCTTATTCCCTAACACTTCACAGTATTTACAGGCTATCTTACATAACGGTTAATTAAATAAGAAATTATGAATTTGAAATACAATCACTCTTGGTAACTGTTCCCGCTGCGTGATTGTAGATATTCCCCATGTTTTCCTTACGTGATGAAAGCTACTAACCTTCCCGCTTCCACTTCTATTCAACCAGCTCTTCGAAGGCTTTACTCGATTTCTTAAATCAAATCCCTTATTCGATTTAACCTCATTCGATTCGACAAAATAATCGAAATCCAAATCGACGCTGACTACTCTCAAACTCATACTTATGTGATGACAAGTCATCATATACCCATTTTTCAAGCTAATTTCACTTGTTTTATTAGTCTTTATGCACTTTCTTGCATCCTAAGTAAGTGATTTAGAATGAAAATGCATAACTTCTTTAAATCAAACAACCACCATGAAATTACTGCTAAATCATGAGGTTTAAGCAAGAATTAATTGATTTTTAATGAATTATAAACCTTATGAGTTTAGAGATACTTTGAGTGGTTGTTTTGGTTTCTTGTAGGTGAAGAAAGGAAGAAAAGAGGAAAAACGTGGCTTAAAGAAAGCGTGGCCCAAGGGAAGAAGAAGTGTGGCGCATGGAATGGAGGAAGCAAATATTGCCCTCCACAAGGGCACACTGCCCTCCAGGAGGGCAACATAATGAAACAAGCTTGAGAAGCAACACTGCCCTGCCCTCCTCAAGGGCGGAGCACAAATTGATGCCAAGGATCAAGGAGAGCAAAAACTCTGCCCTGCCCTCCTCAAGGGCAATATCGGGCTCATCAAAGGAATAAATTCAAGGAAAAAGCTTACCAATGCTTGCCACAAGGATCGAACACGGCACCATGAGGAAGCAAGGAACTAGGCCTTAATTTGGTGCCAAGAAAACCAAGGAAAAGAAGTAGCGTGTGCATCCACCAAGTTTCGATCTTGGAACTTCACTTTTGGAAACACTGCCCTGCCCTTCGCGAGGGCAGGGCAGCATTTTGTGGTGCACAGCCAGCGCACCAGATTGGCACGCACCAAGGACTCTCGGCAGCATCAGCACGCACGGGCAGCAGAATCTGGCGCACCAAAAAACTCTGCCCTGCCCTCCACAAGGGTAGGGCAGCATCCTACAACACCAACACGCACGCACCAAGGGACGCATGCACCATTTTCTGCCTTGCTCTCCACAAGGGCAGGGCAGCCTCCTGGAAGCAAATGTTCTTGGGCTAAAAATTGAATTAAAAATCCAATTTAATTCATTTCTTCACCAAATCAAAAACCCATCCAAATCCCAAGATCCAAGAATAGAAAGTGTATAAATAGGAGATAGTTTGATGTAATTAGGACCTTCTCTTTTGAGCTTTGAACCTTTCTTTTCACTTTTGACTTTTGAACCTTCTAGGGATTTTTGAACTTTTACATTTTGAGACTTCATTGAGAGCTAGGACTTCACTGAGATTTCTGAGAATTGGGGAGGAGAATTGATCTCTCTTCTTCCTTGTTCTTGCTTGAGCATTTTTATTTTTCTTGTTTGAGTCTTGGGTGTGAAGAATTGAGGAATTTCTGTCTCAATCTCCATTCAAGATCTCTTTAATTTCTCTTCTGCATAATTGAGTTCAATTACATTCCCTTTACTGCTTCTTCTTTAATTTCTTGTTAATTGCTTTGTGAACTTAGATTTGGGAAGGCAATTGAGATCTAGACTTTGCTATCTAGTCTCTGGAGTCCTGAGATCCCATTTTCCTTTTTGGTTCTTCTGTGAACCCCTACTGCAATTTAATTTCATTTCCTGTTTGAATTCTAGTTACTTCCAATTCATCTTCTGCTTTATTAATTGTTGCAATTTAATTTCCCCTTGCTTAAATTCTGAATTCCCAGTACTCAAATCCCTTTTTCATTCAAGCAATTTATATTCCTTGCTCTTTAAGTTACTGCAATTTACATTTCTTGCACTTTAAGTTTCAGTCATTTAATTTCTTGTTCTTTAAGATTCAGCACCTTTACTTCCAATTCTCTTTAATTTCTGCAATTCATCCCTCTCCCTTTACATTTCCTGCTATTTACTTACTGTTGGATACAAAATCACTCAACCAATACTTGATTCGCTTGACTAAATCAACCACTAAACTAAAATTGCTCAATCCTTCAATCCCTGTGGGATCGACCTCACTCCCGTGAGTTTTATTACTTGATGCGACCCGGTACACTTGCCGGTGAGTTTTGTGTCGGATCGTTTTCCGCACATCAAGTTTTTGGCGCCGTTGCCGGGGATTGAATTAGATTGTCAATGATTAAGTAAGGTGGTGGTCTAGATTAAGCATTTTTTTCTTTTTAACTAAGCACATTAACTGTTTGACACATTGTGTCACCTAACCCTCTAACCACATTCTAGCATTAGAATGTCCATGTTTCATTTGGTTTGTTTGTGATTCTTGCAAGTCATGGAGGCTGAGGTGCGTGAAGAGGGAGTGAGCAACAATACCTAGCCTGCAAGAAGGGTGTTGGCCTCTTACACTATCCCCAATGCAAGAAACTGCGGGAGTAGCATACTCACTCCCAATGTTCATGCAAATAATTTTGAGTTGAAGCCTCAACTTATCACTCTGGTGCAGAACAATTGCTCCTATGGAGGAAGTCCGCTTGAAGATCCAAACCAACACTTATCCATCTTCCTCAGGATTTGTGAAACTGTCAAAACAAGTGGTGTGCATCCAGACATCTACAAGCTACTGCTGTTTCCATTCTCTCTGAAGGATAAGGCCACTCAATGGCTAGAGACATTTCCCAAAGAAAGCATCAATAATTGGGAAGACTTAGTGAGCAAATTCCTAGCCAAGTTCTATCCCCCCCAAAGGATTATCAAGCTGAAAACAGAGGTGCAAACATTCATTCAAATGGATGGAGAGTCGCTGTATGATGCCTGGGAGAGATACAAGGCCTTAATCAGGAAATGTCCCCCAGAAATGTTTAGTGAGTGGGATAGACTCCAAAACTTCTATGAAGGGTTGACTCAGAAAGCTCAAGAAGCATTAGATCATTCAGTAGGAGGCTCATTGCAGCTAATGAAGACAGCAGAGGAAGCCCAAAACCTCATAGAGATGGTAGCAAACAATCAATATTTCTTTGCTCATCAAAGACAACGCAAACCAGCCCAGAGAAGGGATGTGCTGGAGCTTGAAGGCGTTGACGTTCTCTTGGCACAAAACAAACAGATGCATCAACAGCTTCAGCAACAAATAGAAATGATGGCCAAGAAAATTGATGGACTGCAAGGTGTTGCAGTAAACACACAATGCCAATCTCAAACCTCACATGGGTGGAATTAATCTGAAGAAAGTTTTGGGACATTCAATTTTGAGCAACAAAGCCCTGAGCAGGTGCAATGCATGAACAATACTTCAAGTTCATTTCAACACAATTTTCATGGTAATGCACACAAGACACCCTGGAAGACTCATTCTAATTCAAGGTGGGGTGAGCATCAGAATCAAGGACAAAGGGACTTCAACTCTGGCAGCCTCAGCAACACAAGCAACCATAACCATTCATCCAATAATACTAACCAATTCAAAAATTCACAAAACACATATCACCAACCCCATAATAACTTACAAAACCACCAAAATAACTTTTCCACAACCACATCCCACCCACAAAGTACCCCCACAATTAATTCAGACAACTTCCAACAACAACCATCTCATTTCACACAACCACAACCAAATTCAGACTCTCAAAGAATCTCAAGTCTAGAGAAAATGATGGAGAAACTCATGAAAAATCAAGAAATGGTAAGACAAGATCAGGAAGCTGCAAGGAAAGATCAGACCCTGGCATTCAAAAACCAAGAAACCTCAATCAGAAACCTTGAGAGACACATGGGGCAAATGGCTAAGCAAATTTCAGAAATGGATGAGAAGAGAGCAAATGCCTTCCCCAATGTCACTGAAGAACACCCAAGGGACAAAGGAAAAGCCACAAAATGGGAGGAGTGCAAAGCAATCACAGTGGGAAGTGAGAAGACTATGAAGAAGGAAGCCATCATTCAGGACAAACACAACAGAGAAGTTCCACAAGAAGAGACAGAAGGGAAAAGTAAAGAGGATCTAGAAACCAAAAATGCAAAAATTTCAAAGGGATACAAGAACACCCTTGAATCACAACTACAACCTTGTGTCCCCAAACTTCCATACCCTCAGAGGTTTAAAAAAGAAAATGAGGATAAGCAATACTCAAAATTCCTAGACATATTCAAGACACTTAGCATCAATATTCCTTTCTTGGAAGCACTTGAACAGATGCCACTATATGCCAAATTCATGAAGGAAGTGCTGACAAAGAAAAGATCCCTGAAGGAAGGACAGATTGTTGAGATGACAAAGAAATGTAGTGCTATCCTCCAAAGAGAGCTGCCAGAGAAGAAAGATGATCCTGGGACTTTTTACATACCTTGCACCATAGGAAACATAACAATTGAGAAGTCATTCTGTGACCTCGGTGCAAGCATAAACTTGATGCCTTTGTCTCTAATGAAGAAACTTCAAATTTCTGAGTTGAAGTCCACACAAATAGTTCTCCAAATGGCTGACAAATCCACTAAGCAAGCACTGGGAGTTGTGGAGAATGTGTTGGTAAAAGTGGGAAAATTCTTTCTCCCTGTTGACTTTGTTATCTCAGATATAGAAGAGGACCCTAACACTCCCATCATCATGGGAAGGCCTTTCCTAGCTACGGGCAGAGCATTGATAGATGTGGAAAAAGGGGAATTGTTGTTGAGAGTGCATGATGAGCATCTAGCATTCCATGTTTTTAAAACCTTACATGAACCCATTCAAGAAGAAGATTTTATGAAGGATAAGGCCAGAGATCAAAGTTTGAAGGAGGCAGTCAATGAGTTAACTCCAAGACTTCTAAATCCATGCTTGAAAGCAGTAGAGATGGTGCAATAAACCAAAGAAGTCAAGGAGGAACTAGATCCAAAACCCCCAGATGAGAAATTCAACATCCCAGACAAAGAACAACCAAGGCAGGGAGTATCTTTTGAGAAAGAAAAAAAAAAGGCCAAGAGGGTGGAGAAACAAGAAAATCCCTATTGAAGGCTTTTCACCAGGGGATAAAGTGGTGTTAAACACCCAACCAATGAAGGTGTCTCCACAGTTATCTGAATACTACACTGTGAACCGGGTCCTTTCACTTGAACACCTAGAGATCATCAAAGAGGAGACTGGAAGGAAGTTCACAATAAGAGGTGAAAAGCTGAGGCACTATGATTTTCAGCCTCCATGATCAAAGAATGGAGGATGTCAAGCTAATGACAATAAAGAAGCGCTTGTTGGGAGGCAACCCAACCTGAGGTAGTTCCCTTTTTCTAGCTTATTTCAATAAGAAGGTTGAATAATTGGTCTGTAACGCAAGGAGCTAAGTTTGGTGTTTCACACCAAAACAATCTAAAGGAGAATGAAGGATTCTAAGTTTGGTGTTCCACCAAAAATCTCATTTAAAAACACATTCTCACCTCTTGCATAGTGTTAGCTCTAAGCAATCAAACAAATTATCCAACTAATTAACTGCTTTCTAGCTTTAATTCCATAACCTTTAGCAAGGATACAAGGTTTCACATATGGTTAACTTGTTGCATAAGAGGTAGTGGCAAGCAATTAAGTTTGGTGTCTCCAACACCTAAATAAATTCAAAAGCCACACTCAATTTATGCATACTAACCATGCAATTAAGGGCTTGAGAAGCAAGCAACTTTGAGAAATATGCAGGACATGAGTTAACAATTGAAGATATTGTGCATCTTAACTCAAAGAAAACACAACAGAAGGAAGAATCAAAGGGCTGCAACTTCAAAGGTTGTATCTAAACTTAATCCTTGCTGCTGTGAATTGTTTTGAACATGGAAACCATTATATATCCTGCTAAAGTGTTTATCTAGTTGCAAGTGAAATTGTTTGATTATGTATGCTAAATCTGCATATTGCTTGTCATCCATCACCGAGCTGAATTTTGTGTTGTTTCCCACATACTTGAATAAAAGAGAATTGTTTGAATTGGAAAATAAATATCCAATGTTGCATGAGTTAG
Source organism: Arachis stenosperma (assembly GCF_014773155.1). NCBI lineage: Eukaryota > Viridiplantae > Streptophyta > Magnoliopsida > Fabales > Fabaceae > Arachis > Arachis stenosperma. The sequence goes on along the minus strand of NC_080377.1, from coordinate 65,171,461 downwards.
AATGGAAGTTAATGGTGGTGTATGTGTTTGATTAAATGCATAACTCATGAAATAATTGCTGCATAATCTAATTTTCATTGAAGTGTGAGCTAGCTTGCTGTTATAAAGGTTCTTATCAATAAAGAAAAACCCTTAAGAACAAAAGAAAATAAAACAGAAAGAAAAGGAAGAAGAAAAAGCCAATGTGGCAAGAAAAACAAAGAATAAAGGCTGGACACCAATAGCTTGGACCCTAGGACACATGCCTGTGGTGTTCTTGTACTAGGATATGCTTGGATAAGTAAATTCTGAGGGGTATTTCAAAACCCGGTCACTTAGATCAACTGATTTGGGATGACCAATTGAAAGTCCACAATAAAGAGCAACCTAGATACAAAACATTTAGTTATCCAAAGAGATGCTGGGCATCAATGATCCTAGGAAGAAATAGTGAGCCATGTGTCTGTGGTAGAAAGATGTTGAGTAAAAATAAAGCCAAAGGCTACTACTGCAACATTAGACACCAAGCCTCCAAAAGAATAATAAGCTTGTTAAGCAACATGAGAAAAGAAAAGTAGCAAGGGAGCAAATAAAGAGTAAACCTTATAACAGCAAGTTTAGTAAGCCTTTGAGGAAAAATGTATATTATGTAACAGCAACAATAATTGAGTTATCATTGTCTGCATAAAAACTCCATAAATCAAGTTCTGCTATATGCCTAATAAGGATATGTTTGCTATTCTTGTTCATTTCATTTTCTCTTAGTTTTGATGCTTGCTTGGGGACAAGCAAGATTTAAGTTTGGTGTTGTGATGACAAGTCATCATATACCCATTTTTCAAGCTAATTTCACTTGTTTTATTAGTCTTTATGCACTTTCTTGCATCCTAAGTAAGTGATTTGGAATGAAAATGCATAACTTCTTTAAATCAAACAACCACCATGAAATTAATGCTAAATCATGAGGTTTAAGCAAGAATTAATTGATTTTTAATGAATTATAAACCTTATGAGTTTAGAGATACTTTGAGTGGTTGTTTTGGTTTCTTGTAGGTGAAGAAAGGAAGAAAAGAGGAAAAACGTGGCTTAAAGAAAGCGTGGCCCAAGGGAAGAAGAAGTGTGGCGCATGGAAGGGAGGAAGCAAATATTGCCCTCCACAAGGGCACACTGCCCTCCAGGAGGGCAACATAATGAAACAAGCTTGAGAAGCAACACTGCCCTGCCCTCCTCAAGGGCGGAGCACAAATTGATGCCAAGGATCAAGGAGAGCAAAAACTCTGCCCTGCCCTCCTCAAGGGCAATATCGGGCTCATCAAAGGAATAAATTCAAGGAAAAAGCTTACCAATGCTTGCCACAAGGATCGAACACGGCACCATGAGGAAGCAAGGAACTAGGCCTTAATTTGGTGCCAAGAAAACCAAGGAAAAGAAGTAGCGTGTGCATCCACCAAGTTTCGAACTTGGAACTTCACTTTTGGAAACACTACCCTGCCCTCCGCGAGGGCAGGGCAGCATTTTGTGGTGCACAGCCAGCGCACCAGATTAGCACGCACCAAGGACTCTCGGCAGCATCAGCACGCACGGGCAGCAGAATCTGGCGCACCAAAAAACTCTGCCTTGCCCTCCACAAGGGCAGGGCAGCATCCTGCAGCACCAACACGCACGCACCAAGGGACGCACGCACCATTTTCTACCCTGCCCTCCACAAGGGCAGGGCAGCCTCCTGGAAGCAAATGTTCTTGGGCTAAAAATTGAATTAAAAATCCAATTTAATTCATTTCTTCACCAAATCAAAAGCCCATCCAAATCCCAAGATCCAAGAATAGAAAGTGTATAAATAGGAGATAGTTTGATGTAATTAGGACCTTCTCTTTTGAGCTTTGAACCTTTCTTTTCACTTTTGACTTTTGAACCTTCTAGGGATTTTTGAACTTTTACATTTTGAGACTTCATTGAGAGCTAGGACTTCACTGAGATTTCTGAGAATTGGGGAGGAGAATTGATCTCTCTTCTTCCTTGTTCTTGCTTGAGCATTTTTACTTTTCTTGTTTGAGTCTTGGGTGTGAAGAATTGAGGAATTTTTGTCTCAATCTCCATTCAAGATCTCTTTAATTTCTCTTCTGCATAATTGAGTTCAATTACATTCCCTTTACTGCTTCTTCTTTAATTTCTTGTTAATTGCTTTGTGAACTTAGATCTGGGAAGGCAATTGAGATCTAGACTTTGCTATCTAGTCTCTGGAGTCCTGAGATCCCATTTTCCTTTTTGGTTCTTCTGTGAACCCCTGCTGCAATTTAATTTCATTTCCTGTTTGAATTCTAGTTACTTCCAATTCATCTTCTGCTTTATTAATTGTTGCAATTTAATTTCCCCTTGCTTAAATTCTGAATTCCCAGTCCTCAAATCCCTTTTTCATTCAAGAAATTTATATTCCTTGCTCTTTAAGTTACTGCAATTTACATTTCTTGCACTTTAAGTTTCAGTCATTTAATTTCTTGTTCTTTAAGATTCAGCATCTTTACTTCCAATTCTCTTTAATTTCTGTAATTCATCCTTCTCCCTTTACATTTCCTGCTATTTACTTACTGTTGGATACAAAATCACTCAACCAATACTTGATTCGCTTGACTAAATCAACTACTAAACTAAAATTGCTCTATCCTTCAATCCCTGTGGGATCGACCTCACTCCCATGAGTTTTATTACTTGATGCGACCCGGTACACTTGCCGGTGAGTTTTGTGTCGGATCGTTTTCCGCACATCATTATGCACGTGTCTTCTCGAGAAATTATACTTGATTCACATCGGTCTGACAAATCTATTCGATTGAAAATATTTTCGATCAACAAATTGCCCCCTTGGATTAATATGATTGCTTTCGATATCGTTATCGAAGAATAAAGCATTTAATCCAAAAAATGTCAGTTCCCAAATCAACAATAATTACCATTAAAACTCCCATTACGATTGATCCACTCGACACGTCTCCCGAGACTTGCACTTTCTCTCTCCATTACTTCATCTTCTTCGCGAAGTTACCTCTATTCACATTCCCTCTACAGTAACGGCTATATTGACACTTTAAATTCATCATTCTTACCTTCGTTCAAACTTCCTGAACCCCATCATTCTCTGAGTTTTCTCTGTACCCTAAGATTTCTTCACAAAATCTTCAATCTTTATTCTTCCTGAAAATGGCTGGTTCTTCTTCTCAAACTACCACCCAAGATAAGGGAAAAGGTCAGGAAACAACATCGCCATCTTCACAAGCTCTTTGCATTCTCAACCAAGTCAATGATGAAGTCATCGACAATCCTCATTTGTCATCCAAAGACACCAGAATCCTAACTCCTTTCACCATTGGAGCCGAGACACACTGTTTCCTTGGACCAATTGAATATCTAGAAAGGGCGAACAAAAAACTCTCTTTCTTCCCAAGTGCCAAAGGGGAAGATTTTTTGATAAACCAATCCTTCAATATTTCTCATTTTATCAACCAAAAAAAACTTTCAGGAATAATCCGAAAATTAGTCCTAGGGGCTACGATTTCACAGTTTGGTATCGACGTCTTGAGCCCACTAAAAATGCTGATTAGAAATCGTCAGGAATCCATGAACTACTAAAGCTCTCCCACTTCTCACTAATCACCCACCCTTGGATGGTTGGGGCTGCGACCTGTTTTTGGAATAGAACAACTAACAACGTCCACCTTTCATGTGGAATGATTGGAATGTCTCTTCTGGATGTGGCTGCTATTACAGGGCTTCCAATCAATTCCTCAGGCTGTACTCCTGACATGCAGTCAAAGCATCAATACAATGTGGTCCTGATCAACTCTTACAGTGACTTTATTGCCCACAACATGGGTGCAGAAGGTACAAAAATCACTGATAGTGAACATGTTACCTTCCTATTTTATTGGTTGAATGCCATCCTATTTTGTTCTCGAAGTATCCAAATGTCGAGAATTTACCTTCCTCTAGCCATTATTCTTCATGAAAGAAAAACCCTCAATTTGGCCAAGCTACTTCTATGACACATTTTTGAAGAGCTTGGTCAATTTGTTTGTGACCTCCGAGACAACAAAATCATTAATGCAGGAGGCCCTCTATGGCTTCTCCAACTATGGCTTAATGCCATTTTCGAAAATTTTATGACAAAACCTGAAAGTGGTAATACTGACAAGCAATACATTGAAGGTTTTTGATTGACTGGATTCAAACCAAATTTTCCAGACACCGAATCAGACGAAGATAGATTTTGGGCTGTTTTCTCCCTTTTCTATTCTTGTAAAGATTTTGACAATAACCAACTCAATTTCACTCCTTTCTTGCGTTGCAACAGTGGTCCTGCTTGGTTGGACCGTTTACTCTTCCCTGACACCAATGAAACAAATGATCTTGCAAATCGAAGTTGGGCAAACATGCTGGCTCTACAAGTAATTCCAATAGGGTTACTTTTACACAAAAAGAAAAAATTCAAAATCACCATGTATGCTCCAAATATGACAGCCAGACAATTTGGACTTTCTCAAGCCATCCCAATACCACAACCTCGAAATGATGAGCCTTTCTACCACTTTACTTTAACCACTCAAGAGGATTTTGATTCTTGCTTCTTAAAGAATCAACAGCGCAGGGACCGTTTCAATTTTATGGTGTACGATCGCAGTTTCTATATCACCAAATCCTGTTTTGAATGGTGGCCTGCTTATTATTCCAGGTACACTCGTACCTTGGAAGAAATTCAACAAACTGCAATTCATACTATCCCTGTTGCTGAGGGTTCTCCGAAAAGAACTCAAAAAAGGAAAGTTGAAGCTACTCAACCACCACCATCTAAAAGTAGAAGAACTCCTACCAGAACTTCTCGAAAGGTAATTTTATAATTCCTCTCTTTAACTTAAAAACCCTATAAGTTATGTATTCTTATCTAGACTCAATTCTGAATCTCTTATTAGTCAGTACTACTGACATCGAGTGAGAACGCTGATGAGAGTGAGCCAACCAATAAAGATGCTATTACTGTCTCTTCTCCATCAGAAGATGCAGCCGATTCTGATCCTGGTTTTCAGCTAGTATTAAGATCCAGGCTCTCTCAGGTAATACCATTATCTATACACATATCATACTTTAATTTAAAATAGATTTCAAATTTATAACTGTGTACCTTCTATACTAGCCTGTCAATGTTGCCCACTCGACATCAACTGCTGGGATTATTGACCAGTCAATTCTGCCACAACAACAAGGTCAAGAACAATCTACATCACATGACTCCATTCAATTCACAAGACCCACTCAAACAATTCCAGCCGCCTTTCCACCTGTTTCTCATACAACACAGGTGATTGATTCAACAACAAATTCTTTGCAACACTCTCCAGAAGAAACCCACAGACTCGAATTAACTTCACCAAATGATCAAGCTGCTTTTACTGAAGAAAATCAAGCAGTCCCAGATTCTGACTCTGCTTCTAAGGCTGTTGACACCACCAATTCAGACTTTTCTCGATCCAAAATTTTAGAAACCCCCCAGAGTTACAAACTGATCCTACACTCCAGACTCCTCCAGGACTAAAACCAGGGACGTCGAATGTTCCTACCACACCAACCAGTGCTACTTTGGAAGACTTAACTTCTGTTTTAAATAAAATCATCCAAGAAAACAAAGTGTCGGTGCCTGTACCAGCAATCTCAAGGCCTGTTATATCGAAGCCTCCAATCGAATTAGATCCCAACACTCGGGAACAACTTTGATCATTCATCAAACTCTTGGATCATCCACCTACCACATGGGTTAATGATCCCATTCTCAACAAACTTCTGGCAGATTCCTTGAATTCCTCCTTTGTATTGCCAACTAACACACCATATTCTGTCTTAATCCAAGAATTCCAACAACTTCTCAATGAAAGCGTTGCATCTCAATTTCAACTCCAAAAAACTGAAACTGAGGAGGCTACAGCCAAATCTAAAATAGAAAACTGCCTTGCAATTGCTCAAGCAATCCAAGTTTCCTGTGAAGAGTTTGATCTTAAGATCTCCCATGCTATTTCTGTTCAAGCTTTCCATGATCAAGAAGAAGCAAGACTCAAGGCACAATTGGCTCAGATCCAAGAACAACTTACCACTGTTCGCCAAAATCGAGCCACCTTAGCCAAGCCTCTAGGCGCAGCCCAACAAGAGCAACATCTTCTTATCCAAAAACTTGTCTCAATTGACACCGAACGGGGAGAATATGAAAAAAAAACTTGAGAAAATCCAAATTGACAAGCTCAGGCAGATTGAAGTGCTTACAATCCTGGAAAACAAAAGAACAAAGCTGCGCTCCAATTTAGCAAAACTATTGGCACCTTGAATGTAACTCGGTTGCTGGAATCTGTTGTATTGAGCCATGTTTCTGACACTCTTGACATGCCTTTGCATAATTGATACAATCTTTTATCATAGACGGCCAATATACATGATTGCGATATAACACCCATTTTATTTTCTTTCCTGACTGATGTGCACCGCATATTTCATTATGAACTTCACCCAAAGCAATATTTTGATCTTCTCGACTTAAGCATCTTGATAAACTTCCATCAATTCCTTTTTTGTATAATTCATCAGCCATTAAAATAAAGTTTATTGCTCGTAACTTAACCTTTCTATCGATTGTAATACTGGGATCTCGCAAATAATGAGCAATAGGTTTTCTCCAATCAGAATCCTCCTATTCATCCACACATAAGACTTCTCTTTCATTTGCTGGAATTAAAATTTAATGGATACCAGATAATTTCTTCAGTGTTTCTGGACCAACCCAATATCTCGAAGCAATTTGGGCTAACTCGTTAGCAATTTCATTATGAATTCTAGGGATATGTACCAGAGAAACCTTCTGAAAAGACGTTAATAATTCCCAAGCAGTTACTAAATATTTCTGTAACGTCTCATTATTACACTTATATTCTTTCGACAACTGCTTTAAAACTAACTGTGAATCCCCTAAAATTTGAACTTTTAAAGCTCCCTTATTGATTAAAATTTCAAGACCCAAAATCAGAGCCTCATATTCAGCCACATTATTAGAACAAGGATACTTTAACTTGAAATAAAAATTCTGATGGAGTACCCTCTGGTGAAATAATGAGGATTCCAACCCCTGCGCCATCTTTATGCTTAGATCCATCAAAATACAATTTTCAATAGTTGATTTCCACATCAACTATATTTGCCCCTTGGTCATTCAGAACTTTCGAATTATCCACAAGAAAGTCTGCAATGATCTGTCCTTTCACAGCCTTAGCCGATACATACTGTAAATCGAATTCTTTTAATGCCAACATCCATTTCTCCAACCGTCCCCTTAACATAGGGAAACTCAACATATATTTCACAAGATCAGTCTATGCTATAACTTTTACTATTTTAGCCACCATGTAACACTTTAATTTCATGCAAGAATGATATAAAGATAAGCACAATTTCTCAATCGGGGAATACCTCGTTTCAATATCAGTTAAAACTCAACTAAGATAATAAACTGCTCGTTCATTCCCATTTTCATCATCTTGGGCTAGCATACAGCCTATAGTAGTTTCAGTTGCTGCAATATATAATTTCAAAGGTTCAAAAGGTCAAACATTGGCCATAATTGGGACTTGAGACAAATAAGTTTTAATTGAATTGAACGCCGACTGATGGGCTGCGGTCCACTCAAAATGTGAATCATTTTTTAATTTTACTAAAGGTGCTAACACTCTTATTCGATCTGAAAGATTCGAGATGAACCTTTGAAGATAATTCACTTTTCCCAAAAATGACTGTACTTCCTTTTTCGATTTGGGCGTAGACAATGCTAATATGGCATTAGCTTTATTTTTATCAATAGCTATCCTCTTTTTATGAACAACAAAACCTAAGAAATTTCCAGCCAATACCCCAAATGCACATTTTAAAAGATTCATTTTTAATCATTTCTTCCTCATAGTAAAGAATGCCTTTCTTAAATGGTCAATATATTGACTTACAGAAATCAATTTGACCATCACGTCATCGATATATACTTCCATAAACTTTCCGATAAACTCATGAAAAATAGCGTTCATTGCCCGCTGATATGTCGCTCTAGCATTTTTCAAACCAAAAGGCATAACCACCCACTCATATGTACCTAAAGCTCAAAGACAACGGAAGGCAGTTTTAGCCACATCATCTTCTGCAATGAAAATCTGGTTGTATCCAGAATAACCGTCCATGAAACTAAGAATTTCATTTCCTTCTGCAGAATCGATTAACATATCGACAATTGGCATAAAATATTCATCCTTTGGAGTAGCGTTATTTAAATCGTGAAAATCAATACATACCCTTAATTTCCCATTTTTCTTCATTACTGGGACGATCAAAACCCACTCCACATATCGAGCAGTTTGAATAAACTTTGCTTTGATCAAGCGTTCTATTTCTTCTTTAATCTTTATATTAATTTCAGGAGCAAAACGTCTCGGAGTTTGTTTCACTGGTCGAGCATTAGGTTTCAATGCTAATCGATGTTCTACTAATGAACTATCAAGATCAGGCATCTCATGATAATCCCATGCAAAACAATCTTTAAATTTATGTAACAAATTGAAAAGCTCAGTTCGAAAAGGATCAACAAGATCTTTACAAATATACATAATTCGAACGTCATCATGAGTCCCCAAATAAATTTCTTCTAAAGGATCTTGAGATTCGAACCCTTTATAATGATCATTCTCTTTGGTTGAATATTTTTCAAATCCCAAGAGCTCCAAATCATAAATACAATTAAAAGTAAAATTAATAGAATCATTATAAATAGAAGAAACTTAAGCTTTGATTAAATCACCACTACTTTTATTTTCTACACAATGAGCCTCTGCTATTAAATCGGCAGTCCGACTCACATCATTAGTTTCATTACAAGCAATATGGGAATCACAACTAAATTCGACTAGAAGTGTCGAATCAAACATACTACAATAATTAAATTTACTAATCCTATCAGATTCAACTTTATCAGAAGAATCATCCTTATTTTCTAAAACATGAGAATTTTTAAAATAATTATGCAAAGTTACCAGGTAATTGGAAACTTCCTCAACCTAGTCCATAGTTCAGCCTTCAAGGTCTTCAAGAAAGACAGTCCCAACCTGTCGGCTCGAAACCCAAATTTGGGTAACGCAGCTTTACCGAAAGGCCTTCCGAAGTCAGATAACACCCTTCACAATTGTAAGGTTTCAGAGATCGATCAACATTTAAAGGCTTTAACTTGCGGTTATATATCCTAAAATCGACAAGCATTTGTTCAATGTATAAACTCGAATCTGCTTTGACAATTTCAGGTTTGCCTTCCTTAGTCCATAGAAGCACGCTCTGATGTATTGTAGAAGATACTGCACCTACACCATGAATTCAATCCCTGCCCAACAAGGCATTATAGCTGGCCTTCGATGGCACTACTACAAACACGGAGTGCCTTTCTGATGACCCCACTTTTACAGTCAAAGTAACCAACCCTCTTGTTGGTGTAGAAGTCCCACTAAAATCAGCCACAACAATATTTGTAGGGACAAAATCATCAGGATGCTTTCCTACTTTTCCAAACATCCTTTCAGGCAGAAGACTAATCGCTGTCCCACCATCGATTAACACCTTATTTATTTTAAATCCATTCAGTACAGCTATGGTATGAAGAGGGCGTAAATGGGACATTTGCCTCTTAGTAGGCCGAGGAAAATAACCTGGCTCATCTTCAATATGTATGAAGGAATAAGCTTCTTCATCTTCCTGATCATAATCCTCATCTGGATTACTTTCACATTCACTAAGATATTCAGTTGGAATGATCGAGATTGTCCCCACCATATCATCATCCCCTTCATCAAAATATTCCTCATCAACATCGACATCTTTATTTTTGTCGACCCCAGATGACTGAGCAACCGCTTTGCCTTTATCCATCTTTATAGGTGATGGAATTTCTTTAGGATAAGTCTCCCCATCATAAGGAAAGACAATTCGAGAATGCACAGAGGGTGTTGCCCCCTTGCTTGCTTCCTTACCTGTTTCTATTTGAAGTTTCTTACTTTGAGTAAAACTCCTTCTTCCACCTCTTCCTCTCGGGTAACCCCTGGCACGTCCTCGATAAAAACCATATTGATTTCGAGATGGTGCTCGATGCCCCCACTGAGGATTGCATCGATACAAATGATCACGCCTTTGGAATTCTTGACAATTCCTTATCCACTGAACACCTATGGCCTGAGATTGGCTTAAAGGTGCAGTTACATCACGCTGAGGGATCTTTTAACTAGAACCCTCCATGCGTCGAATTGGCTGCCTCTGATGTGCCTGCTCTTCCCTATGAGCCAATTCTTTCTTCATTCTTTCCTTTTTAAAGATAGTTGCTACCTCAGCATCAAAGACAGCATTGCACCGAGGACACAGAGATACGTCCCGGTCTTTGATCTTCTGGTGAACTAAGAAATCCAGCTAGCCATCCCCCGTTCTGGGATAAACAGATCTTACCCTGTGACTCAAAATCATCAAGAGCCACATCAAAATCATAAGACATGCCAACCATGTTCACCCTCAAGCGGGGCTCAACATAACCGGCATCAACTTCGAAGGGATCAACATCAACCTTCATCTCCTTCTTGCCATCATTAAATTTCAACCGTCCTTCCATGATTACTTCTTGAATCAAATCCCTGAAACAGACACAACTGTTAGTCGAATGACTTGTTGCTTGATGAAATTCACAATAAGGTTTTTCCTTTAAATCTTTAACGGAAAGTAAAGTTCTACCCTCAGGTAAAACTAATTGTTTATCTTTAAGCAACACATCAAAAATCTGATCAGATTTCGAGATATCAAAACTATATTTTTTCACACTCTTAAGTTTTGAATCATTCGACTTTTCACTATTAGGAAGTTTTTTCAATAAAGAGCAAACATACGGAGGACCTTTCTTAAGTTCTGCTAAATCGACTTCCGTTTCGAAATTGAATTCCTCCTCCGAAGATTCCATGGTTACATAAGCAACCTTTTCTTTTCAAAACATAAAAATTTCATTTTCAAATTCTCATCATTCGCTAAGTTCCTGATCTCGACCAAATAACGAGCAACATGTTCAGTAGTGCATTCTCTGACTTCTCCAGTAAATTTTGTGGTTATTTTTGAATTTTTTACCCCTCTTGGCACTTCAGCCATTTGAACCACTTGGAGAAAAGCAGACACAAAATATGGTTGATTCATAAAACGAACATTCAGTCTAACCCGATTCAGTACTTCTTCTACAATCCTAGTGACTTGATAGTGATCACCATGCAAACCATTTAAAACATTATCAGCATTTTCACCTCGAAGAACCACGCGAGGATTTTCTCGATTTGGAATGTGATTTTCATTTTGAAAATTGTTTTCCATCCCCTCATTATTTCCCCGGGCATTATGCCTTTCACTTTCATCATAATCAACAATTCGAGCAATCCTCTTCACTTGTCTAGCGAGACGCTCGATTATTGACTCATGATCTGCCATCATGAGATTCAAGATTGTAGTCATTTGTTGGGTCAATAAAGTGACCAAGTCATGGTGACTTTCTTCCACTTGCTGTCAATATACTGCCATTGAATTGGTAGCATTCGAAGTGGAACCCATTTGATATTCAAGAGAATACTCGGAATATTGTTGTGGGTTTTGAGCATTATTCATTCCATTCATATTCCCAAAATGGACAGGTGGCATGAAACCACCCACCGGTGGGGTATAATCAGGAGGAAGACCATAAGGAGGCCTACCAGCGGTTAATGGAGGTTAATATGGTGGCACAGGATCACGTGGACAAGTATTATGCCCAATATTCCAGTTTGTATAGTCGTAATAGTTATACTTTCAGTTCCAATTGCACCCTTTGAACGTGAAGATACGTCCGCTTGTTGCATGGATACTGTTATGCTATCATTGGTGGAAGAACCACCATTCACATTTGATAATTCATCAGCCATGTGAATGATCTTCTCACTCCGTAATCGCATACACTAATATTACTAGAAAAGACTTTATTTGACACACTTCGATTCGAAAACTGTCCCACCGGGCATGCCAATTTGTTTTGTCAAATTTTTTGCCAATGGATGGTGGTTCGATTCTAATGGTCTGGGAGCGAAACCTACTCCTCTTTGTGAGTACCAGTTTTTATTTTGCATAAAAATCCATGCATTTAACAATGACGAAGAAGAAGGAACCAAGCTTTGTAGAAATTCAAAGTGAACAATTTAATTTAAATATTTTGAATAAAAGGAAAATCAAATTAAATAAAGGAAAAGTGTTTGGAAAAATAAAGGACAAATTGAAAGGTAAAAACTGGAAAGGATAAAAGTTGCTGAATTTAAAAGAATCAAAATGACATTGCAAAGAAGTTAAATTGCATGAAAAGGAAAGTTGTAGGGAATTTAAATGAAAAGTAAAAACGTGGAAGGAACTCTTCGAAGAGAAAAAGACTCTTGACTGACTCAAAAAGTCGCTGGGGATGTGAGTGGGTGTGAGTATTTTCTCTGAAAAGATTCCAACCCTTATTCCCTAACACTTCACAGTATTTATAGGCTATCTTACATAACGGTTAATTAAATTACAATTAATTACAATTAAATAAGAAATTATGAATTTGAAATACAATCACTCTTGGTAACTGTTCCCGCTGCGTGATTGTAGATATTCCCCATATTTTCTTTGCGTGATGAAAGCTACTAACCTTCCCACTTCCACTTCTATTTAACCAGCTCTTCGAAGGCTTTACTCGATTTCTTAAATCGAATCCCTTATTCGATTTAACCTCATTCGATTCGACAAAATGATCGAAACCCAAATCGACGTTGACTACTCTCAAACTCATACATATGCACATGACTTCTTGAGAAATAATACTTGATTCACATCGATCTGACAAATCTCTTTGATCGAAAATATTTTCGATTAACACAAACTAATTACTTAACCAATTCAAATTAATTTGATCAATGTGTGGTCGTTTTTGTCTTGTTTCCGTAAGAAGGAACACTTTTTGGACAAACAAAATGTTAATGGATTTGTGCAGTAAATTTGCTCGAGCATGCAAATCCAAAAATTAAAACAACAAAAATACTAGCTTTTAGGGGAAACTTGCTTGTAACAAGTTTCATAACCAACTTTTCATCCATGGAAAGGTGAACTTAAATGGTGCGGGAGTTTATACACCTAATAATGAGCTTAAAACAAAAAAAAAACATTGACATTGAAGAGTATGCTAGGAAACAACAGAAAAAATTTACTATTTCATTGAATTTGTTGTGTTCATTTCTATTTTTTAAAAGAGTAAATAACCATTTGTACCCACTAAAGATACAAACGCTAACAAATGTAACCATAGAAGAAGAAAACTCACCTTGTAACTACGGAAGATGACCTCCGTGTGCCAGAAATACCCTGACATTGGTTATGCACTTGGTTCGTTAATATCCGAACCTACGTGGCAACAAAATCACTCCAACCTATCTACGCCCATTTTTTTTGTTAAGAAATAGAAAAAAACCCTTACACCCTCTTTGTCTCTGTGCGCTAGCAGAGCTCCATTGTTGTCACCACTGCCATTCCAAATCGAAGAAGACCAGAGCACCTCCATTCCGCAACAGAGACATTTCTCCAGTTTAATCAAGTCGTTACTTCACTATCCGCAGGCCACCATTGTCTGCATCTTGTCGTCCACACTACCCATAGTCCACCATTGTTGTATGTATCTCGTTGTCCACTATCCGTAGCCTACCATCGTTACTCCACAGAGAACAGAGGTATGTCATTACCAGTTTTTCCATCTTAGAATGTTTTTGAGAATTTGTTGAATATTCTAATTATCTTGTATGGACTTGAGAAATGTTTTCAGAATTTTTGGGTTAGGGTTAGATTTTCAGTTGCTATGTTATTGTCTGTAATTACATGAGATGGTACCTTACATCAATACTGTATTGGTTGCAGGGATGGCTACTGTGCATATTACTCTGTGTATTAATCATAGGGGGAGATTTGAGCGAGGTCCATGTGAGAAGCTTGGGTATGTTGGTGGGGAAGTAACAGAGATTGAGAGGGTTAATGTGGATACTCTCAATGGATTTTTGATAAATGATTTGCTAAGGGAACATTGGATATACATCCATTACTGATTTTTATTGGTTAGAACCTGGTAAGGAGCTTGATAATGGGTTGAAATTGTTAAGGGTTGATATGGACATAGTTAAGTTGTATGAGGCTGCTGTGAAGAATGGTAACAGAATTTACTTATACACAGAACACCCTGTAAATGATCCTGTTATTGTTGAAGAGAATATTACTCCATCAAAGATGAGATTGAAGACTTGTGCTCAGAGAAATCCAACTCCAAAAAAGACTCCAAGAAGAAGACTTATGGATGGTGAGGTCTAGAATAGGAAAGAGGTCTCTAAAGCAAGCAGCCAGATTGAGGTTGAGTCCCAAAAGGAGGTGTTGTTAATGTGGCCCAACAAAGATCTCCAGCAAAATAGATGTCTTAGTTTCCTACAACACCTGTGCAATTAGATGAGCCACCTTCCAATCAATCACAGCCTTCACAAAATTCCATTGAACAAGAGCAGCAACCAATACATACTGCTGGTTCAACATCTCCAAGTGTAGTTTTTGTCTCATTATATAGTGAGAACGAGGCCCAAGCAGCTAAACAAGTAACCCAATACATCCCACAGCCATATAGAAACCCACTTTCACAATTAAACCCTAAATCAGACCCAGTCCCACCATCTGATACTAATAGTACTCCTCAGAACAATCAGACCAACACAAATGAGCAGGTTGAGGAAAGACCTAAGGTAAGCAAGAGAAGATCAGTAAAAAGGCCTCCCTCAACTGGACAATCCTTCATACCCAATCCTGATCTTGACAAGCCTCCATCCATCTATGTGCCTGTTGAGTCAGAAGAATTTTCGGATGAAAATACTGGATATCATTGTTATGAATCCGAAGAATTGAGAAGCATAACAATGATGAAGATGTTGATCAGCCTCCAGTCTTTTCTCAAAGCAATGCTGATGCTCCTGTTAGCCAAGTTCGGTTGGAGTTGGAGATGGAGTTTGAAACTCTCAGCCATTTCAGGAAGGCAGTTCGAAAGTTTAACATCAACATTGGAAGGAGCATATTCTTTCCTCGATGTGACTCAACTAGAAGCAAAGCAATTTGCTGTGATGAGGAATGCCCGTGGAAAATATATTGTCCTAAGAGGTCATTTCCCTTGAGTTATCAAGTCAAGATGTTTGCCAATGAACACACTTGCAGCAGAGATAACCATTGTAAGTTAGCTAACGGAAAATGGGTTGTAGATAAATTAGAAGAGAGAATAAGAGTCCAACCAAATCTGATAGTAAGGGAGGCTGAACAATTCTTCATAAATGAGTATGATGTGCTGATTAATGAAAGAAATATCTATAGAGTGATGGACAAAGCAAAGGAGAGGATAGAGGATTCTGAGATTGCTCAATATGCTAGGCTCCGTGATTACGCAAATGAGAGACTGAAGACTAACTCAGGGTCCACAGTGAGGATACACACTAATCCACAACCTGATTCAAACCCTCTGTTTCTCAAAATTTATGTATGTTTTGAAGCTTGTAAAAAGGGATTTCTTGGAGGATGTAGACCATTTATAGGATTAGATGGGACTTTTCTCAGAGGATACTTCGGGAGTCAGCTACTTACCGCCATAGGTCAAGATGCAAATAACCACATATACCCTATTGCCTATGCCATTGTTGAGTCCGAGAACAAAGCCAGTTGGAAGTGGTTTTTAGAGATACTGGAAGAGGACGTTGGAGATTTCAGAGCAAATAGATTATATTCATGATAGATATGTAAAAGGTACCTAATACATTTAAGAATTTTAGTAATTGATATATTCTGTTAATGATTAATGATGAGTGAATTGTTAGTGATTATTTTGAGTTGGAAAACCTGTTAGCAATTAATGAATTTTTGTATTTGCATCCTGTATTATTCATCTGTGTTGTTATTCAACCTCTTACAAGTTCTACATATTGTTGTATCAGTTGAAAAAGAAGCAAAAATACTAAATATGATGGTATAAATTTAAATTATTGTCTCCATCTGAAGAGTACATGCGAGTACACGGGAGGACGCACTTTTAAAAATTCATAAAAATGAGATAAAATGATATGTTAAAATTATTATTTATTTAATTATGTGTGACATAATATTGAGTTGAGTTATATTGTTCTTGAATTACTTGGATATGTATTAATCATATGTGTTGTTATTTAATTAGTATTTCTGGTTTAATTGTTATATATGCTTGTGTTGTTAGGGATTAATACCTTCTAGTGCTGGGACAACCACACGTTTTATGCAGTTTATGCCTACACTTAGTGCAACATCAACTACTGTTAGCGGCAGAAGAACAACGGTTAGAGGCAGAGAAACTTCTAGTGGACTGATGAGCGGATAATTTGCATGCTTTTTGGCATTGTTTTTAGTATGTTTTTGGTAGTTTTAGTTGAGTTTTTATTATATTTTTATTAGTTTTTAGTTAAAATTCACTTTTCTGGACTTTACTTTGAGTTTGTGTGTTTTTCTGTGATTTCAGGTATTTTCTGGCTGAAATTGAGGGATCTGACCAAAAATCTGATTCAGAGACTCAAAAGGACTGCAGATGCTGTTGGATTCTGACCTCCCTGCACTCGAAGAGGATTTTCTGGAGCTACAGAAGCCCAATTGGCGCGCTCTCAACGGCGTTGGAAAGTAGACATCCTGGGCTTTCCAGCAATATATAATAGTCCATACTTTGCCCAAGATTTGATGGCCCAAACCGGCGTTCAAAGTCACCTACAGAAATTCCAGCGTTAAACGCCGGAACTGGCACCTAAATGGGAGTTAAACGCCCAAACTGGCATAAAAGCTGGCGTTTAACTCCAAGAAGAGTCTCTACACGAAAAATGCTTCATTGCTCAGCCCAAGCACACACCAAGTGGGCCCGGAAGTGGATTTTTATGTCATTTACTCATTCTTGTACACCTTAGGCTACTAGTTTCTATAAGTAGGACCTTTTACTATTGTATTTTCATCTTGGTTCTTCTGGTTCCCTCTCTGGGGCCGAAACCAATGATCACTTTTGTTCTTATGTATTTTCAACGGTGGAGTTTCTACACACCATAGATTAAGGTGTGGAGCTCTGCTGTACCTCGAGTATTAATGCAATTACTATTGTTCTTCCATTCAATTCCGCTTGTTCTTGTTCTAAGATATCACTTGTTCTTCAACTTGATGAATGTGATGATCCGTGACACTCATCATCATTCTCACCTATGAACAAGGTGACTGACAACCATTCTTGTTCTACGAGCAACCAAGGCTTAGTGAATATCTCTTGGATTCTTTAATCGGAATCTTCGTGGTATAGGCAGGACTTGATGGCGGCATTCAAGAGAATCCGGAAGGTCTAAACCTTGTCTGTGGTATTCTGAGTAGGATTCAATGATTGAATGACTGTGACGTGCTTCAAACCTGTAACCTACTGGGCGTTAGTGACAGACGCAAAAGAGGGATTCTATTCCGGTAGGGGAGGGAACCAAACCGGTGATTGGCAGTACTGTGACAGAGTGCGTGCATTAGCTTTCACTGCGAGGACGGGAGGTAGCTGCTGACAACAGTGAAACCCTACACGAGCTTGCCATGGAAAGGAGTAAGAAGGATTGGATGAAAGCAGTAGGAAAGCAGAGAGACGGAAGGGAAGGCATCTTCATACGCTTGTCTGAAGCTTTTACACCAATGATATACATAAGTATCTCTATCTTTATCTTTATGCTTTATTCGTTTATTACCTACACCCATTTGAGTCTGCCTGACTGAGATTTACAAGGTGACCATAGCTTGCTTCATACCAACAATCTCCGTGGGATCGACCCTTACTCACGTAAGGTATTACTTGGACGACCCAGTGCACTTGCTGGTTAGTTGTGTGAAGTTGTAGTGATCACAATTTCGCGCACCAAGTTTTTGGCGCCGTTGCCGGGGATTGTTCTTGTGTATGGACAACTGACGGTTCATCTTGTTGCTTAGATTAGGTATTTTTTTTTCTTCAGAGTTCTTAAGAATGAATTCTAGTGTTTCAAGGTGATGTTCTTATCATCACCAAAGCTGATTGATCATCATCAATTTAGCTCTTGAATGCAATGTCTTGCTGAAGCTTAGCTAGCTATGTCTAATTCCTTTAGACTAAAGCTTTAGACTAACATTGCATGATTCCTGGAATTCTCACTAAGAATTTTGATACCTTTATTTTCCTTTTCACTTAATTTTCGAAAAAAAAAACACAAAAAAATTAGAAAATCATAAAAACCAAAAATATATCTTGCTTGAGTCTAGTGTCTCATCTTAAGTTTGGTGTCAATTGCATGCATTCATTCATGTGTCTTAAAGATCTTCAAGTAATTCTTGATGATTTCTTACTCTGATCTTTGAATTCTCTTGACTTGAGTGTTTATGTGTCTCATATGCATTTTTATTAGTGTCAGTAGTATTCAAACTGCTAAGTTTGGTGTCTTGCATGCATTGTTATTTGATTCTTGTTGCATTTTGATTATTAAAAATCCAAAAATATTTTTAATTTGTGTCTTTTCAAGTCAATAATACAGAGAATTGAAGATTCAGAACATACTGCAGAGGAATTATACAGAAAAAGCTGGGCATTCGAAAATGCCCAGTGAAGAAGGCAGACTGGCGTTTAAACGCCAGCCAGGGTACCTGGTTGGGCGTTTAACGCCCAAAAAGGGTGCATTTTGGGCGTTAAACGCCAGAATGGATACCATTCTGGGCGTTTAACGCCAGGATGGTACTAGGGGGAAGATTTTGTTTTCAAAATCAATTTTTTTTCAAGTTTTCAAAGTTTTTCAAAATCAAATCTTTTTCAAATCATATCTTTTCAATCAAATGTTTTCAAAATCAATTTCTTTCCTTTTTCAAAGATACTTACTAACAATTAATGATTTGATTGAACATTTTTTGCCTTTTCTGTTGAGGAAGGTTTTATGTTTGAATCATATCTTTTCTTGTTAGGCAAGTCATTAATTTTTAAAATCAAATCTTTTTAAAATTGTTTTCAAATCATATCTTTTTAAAATTGTTTTCAAATCATATCTTCTCAATCACATCTTTTTAAAACCATAACTTTTCAATCAAATCTTTTTAATCACATCTTTTTCAAAATAGTTTTCAATCAAATCTTTTTAATTTCTAATTTCAAAATCTTTTTCAAAAATCACTTTACTTCTTTCCCACTTTTGTTTTCGAAAATCAATTAGTGTTTTTTCAAAATGTTTTCAAAAATCTTTTACTTAATTTTCGAAAATTACTTCCCTTCTTCTCACATCCTTCTACTTTTGGACTAACACTATCTCTTAATGCAAAATTCGAACTCCATCTTCTTTGATAAGTTCGAATTTTCTACTTCTGTCTTCTACTTTTCTTTTCCTCTGACACCTCAAGGAATCTCTATACTGTGACATAGAGGATTCCATATTTTCTTGTTTTCTTCTCTTTCATATGAGCAGGAACAAAGACAAAGGCATTCTTGCTGAAGCTGACCCTGAACCTGAAAGGACCTTGAAGAGAAAGCTAAAGAGAAGCTAAAGCACAAATCTCTTTAAAAGGACTTGACCGAATTCTTCAAAGAAGAAGAACATATGGCAGCCGAAAACAACAACAATGCAAATAATGCAAGGAAGGTGCTGGGTGACTTTACTGCACCTACTCCCGACTTCTATGGGAGAAGCATCTCTATCCCTGCCATTGGAGCAAACAACTTTGAGCTTAAGCCTCAATTAGTTTCTCTAATGCAACAGAATTGCAAGTTCCATGGACTTCCAATGGAAGATCCTCATCAGTTCTTAGCTGAATTCTTGCAAATCTGTGACACAGTCAAGACTAATGGGGTTAACCCTGAGGTCTACAGACTGATGCTATTCCCTTTTGCTGTAAGAGACAGAGCTAGAATATGGTTGGATTCTCAACCTAAAGAAAGCCTGGACTCTTGGGAAAAGCTAGTCAATGCCTTCTTGGCAAAGTTCTTTCCACCACAAAGATGGAGTAAGCTTAGAGTGGAAGTCCAAACCTTCAGACAGAAGGATGGAGAATCCCTCTATGAAGCTTGGGAAAGATACAAACAATTAATCAGAAGATGTCCCTCTGACATGCTTTCTGAATGGAGCATCATAGGTATTTTCTATGATAGTCTCTCTGAACTATCTAAGATGTCCTTGGATAGCTCTGCTGGAGGATCTCTTCATCTGAAGAAGACGCCTGCAGAAGCTCAAGAATTGATTGAAATGGTTGCAAATAACCAATTCATGTACACTTCTGAAAGGAATCCTGTGAACAATGGGACTAGTCAGAAGAAAGGAGTTCTTGAGATTGACACTCTGAATGCCATTTTGGCTCAGAACAAAATATTGACTCAACAAGTCAATTTGATTTCTCAAAGTCTGTCTGGAATGCAAAATGCACCTGGCAGTACTAAGGGAGCTTCATCTGAGGAAGAAGCTTATGATCCTGAGAACCCTTCAATGGAAGAGGTGAGTTACCTAGGAGAACCCTATGGAAACACCTATAATTCTTCATGGAGAAATCACCCAAATTTCTCATGGAAGAATCAAGAGAGACCTCAACAAGGTTTCAATAATAATAATGGTGGAAGAAACAGGTTTAGCAATGGCAAGCCTTTTCCATCATCTTCTCAGCAACAGACAGAGAGTTCTAAGCAGAGTACTTCTGACTTAGCAACAATGGTCTCTGATCTAATAAAGACCACTCAAAGTTTCATGAATGAAACAAGGTCCTCCATTAGGAATTTGGAAGGACAAGTGGGTCAGCTGAGTAAGAAAGTTACTGAACTCCCTCCTAGTACTCTCCCAAGTAATACAGAAGAAAATCCAAAAGGAGAGTGCAAAGCCATAACCATGGCCGAATATGGAGAGGAAAGAGAGGAGGTGGACGCCACTGAGGAAGACCTCAATGGGCGTGCACCAATCTCCTCTGAGTTCCCCAATGAGGAACCATGGGAATCTAAGGCTCAAGATGAGACCATAGAGATTCCATTGGATTTACTTCTGCCATTCATGAGCTCTGATGAGTATTCTTCCTCTGAAGAGGATGAGTATGTCACTGAAAAGCAAGTTGCTAAATACCTTGGAGCAATCATGAAGCTAAATGACAAGTTATTTGAAAATGAGACTTGGGAGGATGAATCTCCCTTGCTCACCAAAGAACTGGATGACTTGTCTAGGCAGAAACTGCCTCAAAAGAGGCAGGATCCTGGGAAGTTTTCTATACCTTGTACCATAGGCACCATGACCTTCAAGAAGGCCTTGTGTGACTTAGGGTCAAGTGTAAACCTCATGCCACTCTCTGTGATGGAGAAACTAAGGATCTTTGAGGTGCAAGCTGCAAGAATCTCATTAGAGATGGCAGACAACTCAAGAAAACAAGCTTATGGACTTGTAGAGAATGTTTTGGTTAAGATTGAAGACCATTGCATTCCTACTGATTTCATAGTCCTAGAGACTGGGAAATGCATGGATGAATCCATCATCCTTGGCAGACCCTTCCTAGCCACAGCAAAGGCTGTGATTGATGTTGATAGAGGAGAGTTGATCATTCAAGTGAATGAAAAATCCTTGGAGTTTAAGGCTCAAGGATATCCCTCTGTCACCATGGAGAAGAAGCATGAAGAGCTTCTCTCAAATCAGAGACAAACAGAGCCCCCACAGTCAAACTCTAAGTTTGGTGTTGAACCCCCACATTCAAACTCTAAGTTTGGTGTTGGGAGGTTCCAACATTGCTCTGATCATTTGTGAGGCTCCATGAGAGCCATCTGTCAAGCTACTGACATTAAAGAAGCGCTTGTTGGGAGGCAACCCAATGTTTTATAATTAACTATTTCCTTTTGTTATTTTATCTTTTTTGTAGGTTGATGATCATAGGAAGTCACAAAATCAATGAAAAAAGCAAAAACAGAATGAAAAACAGGAAGAAAAACAGCACACCCTGGAGGAAGAAGCTGCTGGCGTTTAAACGCCAGTAAGCCTAGCAGTTGGGCGTTTAACGCCCAGTCTGGCACCATTCTGGGCGTTTAACGCCAGAAAGGGGCACCAGACTGGCGTTAAACGCCAGAAAAGGGCTAGAACCTGGCGTTAAACACCAGGAATGGGCACCAGCCCGGCGTTTAACGCCAGAAATAGCTCAAAACGTGGATTTTGATGCTATTTGGTGCAGGGATGACTTTTCCTTGACACCTAAGGATCTGTGAACCCCACAGGATCCCCACCAACCCCACCACCCTCTCTTCTTCTTCACCCATTCACCAATCACCTCAATACCTCCTCACCACTCACATCCATCTCCTCCATTTCTTCTTCTACTCTCTTCTTTCTTCTTTTGCTCGAGGACGAGCAAACCTTTTAAGTTTGGTGTGGTAAAAGCATTGCTTTTTGTTTTTCCATAACCATTTATGGCATCCAAAGCTGGTTCAAATGAGAAGGCATGACCTCAAGCCCATCACTAAGAAGAAGATGGAGCAAACAAGAGACCCCTCTCATCATGAGATCCTTGAGATACCTCAAGGGATGCACTTTCCTCCACAAGACTATTGGGAGCAACTGAACACCTCCCTAGGAGAATTGAGTTCCAACATGGGACAACTAAGGGTGGAGCACCAAGAACATGCCATCCTCCTCCATGAAATTAGAGAAGATCAAAGAATCATGAGAGAGGAGCAACAAAGACAAGGAAGAGACATTGAGGAGCTCAAGCACTCCATAGGATCTTCAAGAGAAAGAAAGAGCCGCCATCACTAAGGTGGACCCGTTCTTTAATCTCCTTGTTCTTTATTCTTCTATTTTTCGAATTTTAGTGCTTTATGTTTATCCATGTTTGTGTCTTATGATCATTAGTGTCTTAGTGTCTATGCCTTAAAGCTATGAATATGAATCCATCACCTTTCTTAAATGAAAACTGTTTTTATCACAAAAGAACAAGAAGTACAGGATTTCAAATTCATCTTTAAAACTAGCTTAATTAGTTTGATGTGGTGACAATACTTGTTGTTTTCTGAATGTATGCTTAAACAGTGCATATGTCTTTTGAATTTGTGGTTCATGAATGTTAAAATTGTTGGCTCTTGAAAGAATGATGAAAAAGGAGACATGTTACTGAGGATCTGAAAAATCATAAAAATGATTCTTGAAGCAAGAAAAAGCAGTGAAAACAAAAAAAAAAAAAAGAGAAAAGGGAGAAAAGAAAAACGAAAAAAAAAGGGGAGAAAGAGAAAAAGAAAGAAAAAGAAAGAAATAAAGTTGTGATCCAAGGCAATAAGAGTGTGCTTAAGAACCCTGGACACCTCTAATTGGGGACTCTAGCAAAGCTGAGTCACAATCTGAAAAGGTTCACCCAATTATGTGTCTGTGGCATGTATGTATCCGGTGGTAATACTGGAAGACAGAGTGCTTTGGGCCACGGCCAAGACTCAATAAGTAGCTGTGTTCAAGAATCATCATACTTAACTAGGAGAATCAATAACACTATCTGGATTCTGAGTTCCTAAAGAAGCCAATCATTCTGAATTTCAAAGGATAAAGTGAGATGCCAAAACTGTTCGGAGGCAAAAAGCTACTAGTCCCGCTCATCTAATTTGGAGCTTAGTTTCATTGATAATTTGGAGTCTATAGTATATTCTCTTCTTTTTATCTCATTTGATTTTCAGTTGCTTGAGGACAAGCAACAATTTAAGTTTGGTGTTGTGATGAGCGGATAATTTGCATGCTTTTTGGCATTGTTTTTAGTATGTTTTTGGTAGTTTTAGTTGAGTTTTTATTATATTTTTATTAGTTTTTAGTTAAAATTCACTTTTCTGGACTTTACTATGAGTTTGTGTGTTTTTCTGTGATTTCAGGTATTTTCTGGCTGAAATTGAGGGATCTGAGCAAAAATCTGATTCAGAGACTCAAAAGGACTGCAGATGCTGTTGGATTCTGACCTCCCTGCACTCGAAGAGGATTTTCTGGAGCTACAGAAGCCCAATTGGCGCGCTCTCAACGGCGTTGGAAAGTAGACATCCTGGGCTTTCCAGCAATATATAATAGTCCATACTTTGCCCAAGATTTGATGGCTCAAACCGGCGTTCAAAGTCACCTACAGAAATTCCAGCGTTAAACGCCGGAACTGGCACCTAAATGGGAGTTAAACGCCCAAACTGGCATAAAAGCTGGCGTTTAACTCCAAGAAGAGTCTCTACACGAAAAATGCTTCATTGCTCAGCCCAAGCACACACCAAGTGGGCCCGGAAGTGGATTTTTATGTCATTTACTCATTCTTGTACACCTTAGGCTACTAGTTTCTATAAGTAGGACCTTTTACTATTGTATTTTCATCTTGGTTCTTCTGGTTCCCTCTCTGGGGCCGAAACCAATGATCACTTTTGTTCTTATGTATTTTCAACGGTGGAGTTTCTACACACCATAGATTAAGGTGTGGAGCTCTGCTGTACCTCGAGTATTAATGCAATTACTATTGTTCTTCCATTCAATTCCGCTTGTTCTTGTTCTAAGATATCACTTGTTCTTCAACTTGATGAATGTGATGATCCGTGACACTCATCATCATTCTCACCTATGAACAAGGTGACTGACAACCATTCTTGTTCTACGAGCAACCAAGGCTTAGTGAATATCTCTTGGATTCTTTAATCGGAATCTTCGTGGTATAGGCAGGACTTGATGGCGGCATTCAAGAGAATCCGGAAGGTCTAAACCTTGTCTGTGGTATTCTGAGTAGGATTCAATGATTGAATGACTGTGACGTGCTTCAAACCTGTAACCTACTGGGCGTTAGTGACAGACGCAAAAGAGGGATTCTATTCCGGTAGGGGAGGGAACCAAACCGGTGATTGGCAGTACTGTGACAGAGTGCGTGCATTAGCTTTCACTGCGAGGACGGGAGGTAGCTGCTGACAACAGTGAAACCCTACACGAGCTTGCCATGGAAAGGAGTAAGAAGGATTGGATGAAAGCAGTAGGAAAGCAGAGAGACGGAAGGGAAGGCATCTTCATACGCTTGTCTGAAGCTTTTACACCAATGATATACATAAGTATCTCTATCTTTATCTTTATGCTTTATTCGTTTATTACCTACACCCATTTGAGTCTGCCTGAGTGAGATTTACAAGGTGACCATAGCTTGCTTCATACCAACAATCTCCGTGGGATCGACCCTTACTCACGTAAGGTATTACTTGGACGACCCAGTGCACTTGCTGGTTAGTTGTGTGAAGTTGTAGTGATCACAATTTCGCGCACCATGGACCCAGTAATGTTGTTTCAAGCAGGAGCAGCAACTCAACTCCAATATCATAGTTGTTTAGTTGATGAAAACTACTTATTTTGCTGTATTAGTTCAATCTTATTTTAATCTGAATTAGACTTCTAGGCTTGTTTTGATGGTATGTTTCATGTAATCAAGAGAGATGATAGACTCTTCTGTTTAATTCTGTTGTTATGTTGTTTGATGAGCGGATAATTTATACGCTTTTTGGCATTGTTTTTAGTATGTTTTTAGTATGTTTTAGTTAGTTTTTTTATATTTTTATTAGTTTTTAGTTAAAATTCACTTTTCTGGACTTTACTACGAGTTTGTGTATTTTTCTGTGATTTCAGGTATTTTCTAGCTGAAATTGAGGGACCTGAGCAAAAATCTGATTCAGAGGCTGAAAAGGACTGCAGATGCTGTTGGATTCTGACCTCCCTGCACTCGAAGTAGATTTTCTGGAGCTACAGAAGCCCAATTGGTGCGCTCTCAATTGCGTTGGAAAGTAGACATCCTGGGCTTTCCAGCAATGTATAATAGTCCATACTTTACCCGAGATTTGATGGCCCAAACCGGCGTTCCAAATCAGCTTAAAACTGCCCGGCGTTAAACGCCGGAACTGGCACAAGAATGGGAGTTAAACGTCCAAACTGGCACAAAAGCTGGCATTTAACTCCAAGAAAAGTCTCTACACATGAAAGCTTCAATGCTCAGCCCAAGCACACACCAAGTGGGCCCGAAAGTGGATTTTTATGTCATTTACTCATTTCTGTAAACCCTAGGCTACTAGTTCTCTACATATAGGACCTTTTACTATTGTATTCTCATCTTGGTAGCTATCTTTGAGTAGTCTTATGTTATCTTAGATCATGGGGCTGGCCTCAAGGCCATGCCTAGACCTTGTTCTTATGTATTTTCAATGGTGGAGTTTCTACACACCATAGATTAAGGTGTGGAGCTCTGCTGTACCTCGAGTATCAATGCAATTACTATTGTTCTTCTATTCAATTCGGCTTATTCTTGTTCTATGATATCACTTGTTCTTCAACTTGATGAATGTGATGATCCGTGACACTCATCATCTTTCTCACCTATGAACATGTGCCTGACAACCACGTCCGTTCTACCTTAGATTGAGTGGATATCTCTTGGATCCCTTAATCGGAATCTTCGTGGTATAAGCTAGAATTGATGGCGGCATTCAAGAGAATCCGGAAGGTCTAAACCTTGTCTGTGGTATTCTGAGTAGGATTTAATGATTGAATGATTGTGACGAGCTTCAAACTCCTGAAGGCTGGGCGTTAATGACAGACGCAAAAGAATTACTAGATTCTATTCCAACCTGATTGAGAACCGACAGATGATTAGCCGTGCTGTGACAGAGCGCGTTGAACATTTTCACTGAGAGGACGGGACTGTAGCCATTGACAACGGTGATGCCCAACATACAGCTTGCCATGGAAAGGAGTAAGAAGGATTGGATGAAGACAGTAGGAAAGCAGAGAGACGGAAGGGACAAAGCATCTCCATACGTTTATCTGAAATTCTCACCAATGAATTACATAAGTATCTCTATCTTTATCTTATGCTTTATTCATAAATCATCTATAACCATTTGAATCAGCCTGACTGAGATTTACAAGGTGACCATAGCTTGCTTCATACCAACAATCTCCGTGGGATCGACCCTTACTCGCGTAAGGTTTATTACTTGGACGACCCAGTACACTTGCTGGTTAGTTGTGCGAAGTTGTGATAAAGAGTTGAGATTGCAATTGAGCGTACCATGTTGATGGCGCCATTGATGAACACAATTTCGTGCACCAAGTTTTTGGCGCCGTTGCCGGGGATTGTTTGAGTTTGGACAACTGATGGTTCATCTTGTTGCTTAGATTAGGTATTTTTCTTCAGAGTTCTTAAGAATGAATTCTAGTGTTTCAAGGTGATGTTCTTATCATCACCAAAGCTGATTGATTCTCATCAATTTAGCTCTTGAATGCAATGTCCTGCTGAAGCTTGGCTAGCCATGTCTAATTCCTTTAGACTGAAGATTTAGACTAACATTGCATGATTCCTGGAATTCTCATTAAGAATTTTGATATCTTTATTTTCTTTCAATTTTCGAAAAAATCCAAAAAAAAGAATTTACAAAATCATAAAAACCAAAAATATTTTATGTTTCTTGTTGAGTCTAGTGTCTCATTTTAAGTTTGGTGTCAATTGCATGTTTCTATTTTTCTTGCATTTTTTTTGAATTCATTCATGTGTCTTCATTAATCTTCAAGTTGTTCTTGATGATTTCCTTGTTCTGATCTTTAAATTCTCTTGTCTTGAGTGTTTTGTTGTTTTTCATATGCATTCTCATTTTGTTAGTGTCAATAGTATACAAACTTCTTTGTTTGGTGTCTTGCATGCATTGTTTATTTGATTTTAGTTGCATCTTGATTATTCCTCATTATTAAAAATCCAAAAAAAATTTTAATTTGTGTCTTTTCAAGTCAATAATACAGAGAATTGAAGATTCAGAACATACAGCAGAGGAATTACACAGAAAAAGCTGGGCGTTCAAAACGCCCAGTGAGAAAGGAAAACTGGCATTTAAACGCCAGCCAAGGTGCCTGGCTGGGCGTTTTACGCCCAAATGGGGTGAGTTTTGGGCGTTAAATGCCAGAATGGATACCATTCTGGGCGTTTAACGCCAGGATGGCACAAGAGGAAAGATTTTGTTTTTAACTCAATTTTTTTTTCATGTTTTCATAATTTTTCAAAATCAAATCTTTTTCAAATTATATCTTTTCAATCATATATTTTCAAAATCAATTTCTTTCCATTTTCAAAAATACTTGCTAACAATTAATGATTTAATTCAACATTTCAAGTATGTTACCTTTTCTGTTGAGAAAAGGTTTAATGTTTGAATCATATCTTTCTTGTTAGGCAGGTCATTAATTTTTAAAATCAAATCTTTTTAAATTATTTTTCAAATCATAAACAACAATCTTCAGATTACATTAA
Organism: Arachis stenosperma; assembly: GCF_014773155.1. Lineage (NCBI taxonomy): Eukaryota > Viridiplantae > Streptophyta > Magnoliopsida > Fabales > Fabaceae > Arachis > Arachis stenosperma. The sequence goes on along the minus strand of NC_080377.1, from coordinate 65,143,027 downwards.
TCCTATATTTTTATCACTAAATACAAATTGCAAGCTAAACAAAACACAGCCATCAATGCTATAGTTACAAGCAACACTCTACTTGTTCTAACTTCGCCCCTGAGTTTTTTCATTTTCCTTGCAATCATGGAGAAGCTTTCTTGATTCTCCATTTAACTGCAGTGATTGTCAACCCATCTTTACATATTGCATAAGAATGATATGTATTTCTTTTAGCTAATGATCTAGCAAGACCTTCCCAACCTTCTTCGATCTCATCCACCCACATAAAGTATTTGCAGTCTCTTGTCTGAAAAATCAAAATATCCATACCCATCCAACTGTCAACAAAAATTAAAAAAAAAATTGGAACCTTCACAAAAAAAAAGAAAAAAGAAAGATGCTAAGCCCTTACCTTCCAGAGAGGACATCGGATGAACCATCTATTTGGGTTTGTTACCGTGCCAGATTCCATTAATGCAACCTCCAGTCCACAGAAGCATCTCCCATCAAGCTTCTTTTCCTTCTTCTTCCTCGAACTCGAAGTATTGCTGTAACTCACATTACTTATAGTAGAGTTAAATCTGTGCAGAGACATGGCCAGGGGTTAGAGGGTTTTTCTTTGTCTGTGTTCGTGTTTGAGGAAGAAACGAAAATGAAATGGTTTCAATTTCTGGGTTAGGGTAAACATTGGAGAAGAAAGGAAGAAGAAAGGCATGTTAGGGTTTCAGTTTTTGCAGAGGTATACGTTGGATTACACGTAGATAGGTTTGGAGTGGTTTTGTTGCCACGTAGGTTCGGATATTAATGGACCAAGTGCATAGCCAACGTCAGGGTATTTCTGGCACATGGAGGTTATCTTCTGTGGTTACAAGGTGAGTTTCCTTCTTCTATGGTTACATTTGTCAGCGTTTGTATTTTTAATGGGTACAAATGGTCATTTACTCTTTTTTAAAATCTAAAAAATATGTTCAGTTTGATTCCATATTTTGGTTTATAAAAACTAAAAAATTGAAAAGTCTAACAATGTTTATTTGTCTTTTTTTTATTATTATTTCCATTTTACTACAGGGCCCTTCAATGTAATAAGTTGGGAGATTTTTTTAAATAAATAATTTAATTATTTTATTTACGAAATATATAATTTGTAGCGTATTTATTAATTTATATTATTTGGTTTATCTCGTTTACAGAATAAACAGGATAATTATGAATATATTTTATTTACACTGTAAATGAGATAAACTAAATTTTACTTAATGTAACACCCTACCATACAGAGTCTTATGCTTAAGTCATAATTCAGAGATGGCAAGGTATTACGACCTCTAAAATAAAAATTTAGTACGTATAGTAGTATGAATGATTGATTATAACTAGGAGCCTTTGTAGAAAAAGGGGTAAACAAAAACCGCAACTCAAAAGCGCAACACTCCGATCGATAACGCAACGAACAAGGATAAACCAACGCGAGATTATATATATACAAAAGAGTGTCAAAAACAGGAATATCAAGACTCAAAATCCGGCTGCGAAGATAACCGGTCTGGGCATAACAATATATACATATGATAAAATAAGGAAAACCCCAAAGGAAACCCAAAGGGACACAAATACATAAAACCTATTCTCCAAAATCTCCCATAAGAGGAGTCATCACAGTTTGTATTATTTAATGGAGATAAGAGTATCTAAGCAAAACATATAAACCAAAACATAGTCCCGAGAACAAAGGATCTTCGCAAATCTAGAAGTCTCCAGCATGCCTCAGCGGGAAACCTCGCGTCCTGCATCTGAAAACCACAAAATCCGCATGGGTGAGAACCAGAGGTCCCCAGCATGGTAACAGCTTCCACATATATAATACATAATAATAGAGGAAAGCCAAAGGCAATCCTAGAACTTCCTCCAGATAATATCAAAGCTTATAAACAAGCTAAACCATATAAGGGCATCTGACTAAAGATTCTTCAGTCTAACTAATACTTCCCTTTCCAATTCCTTCAAACCTCCCAACCACCAGCAGGAGTATATTATAGAAAACACAGTTATATCAGACAAAGAATATACAAATAGGAGCAGTTAAGACATCTAGACAATTAGCAAGTAATATGCAGTCAAATAGGCAATCTCAAACAATTCACATAGTATGCATATGATGAATGCCTGTCCCTAGTGGCCGATGATATCATCTGTCGGTTATAGAGCCAACCCGACAAGTCCTGGTAGCTAACCATTGGACTGTCCCTCTGTCGTGTCTCCCCAACTCGAGTATGCTCAATATGAGCTTAATCATAATCATGATCCATATCCATCACCATCACTGGTGAATATTTATCCATCACCATCACAGGTGAATATTTATCCATCACCATCACAGGTGAATATTTGGGAGTGAGCTCGTCCGGGAATTTCACAGTGCCCGGCCACCCTGACGACATAGGGTAAACAGAGTATCAAGTCTCAACCTGGAGCACGTGGTGGCTAGCCACTGCTACTACCCAGGGAAACTCGTATCTCAGATAGTGGAAGTGCAAATCACAATTATCAATAATTCAGCATAAACATGCATGAATTCTCATCCATGGATCAACATCCATATCAGCCATTCGGCTCATGGTTAAATCCATAACCAGCCAATATTCATAGCATACACAGCTATTCCGGCTCACGGTTAAATCCATAACCAGCCATTTCATTAACAATTACAGCCTTTCGGCCCATGGCATAACAAGCACTTCCACCACCATCCTCCGCATCTCACATAATCATCTTGATCCTCATTGATCATTCATTTTTCCCTTGCTTCACTCGCAAGTTACCTCATTCACTAGCCCCTTTCTAATAGCTAGGCATGTCATAATGATTTAAGACATAAATGGTGAGATCGGAGGCTTAGAAGTATGAGATTTGGCTTTTAAAACTCAAAAATCAACTTTGGGATGAAAATAGGGCCACGCGTACGCGCACTCCACGCGCACGCGTGGATGGCCTCAAAAAAATCATCGACGCGCAAGCGTCATGCACGCTGACGCGTGGATTACAACTTTGCCAATCGACGCGCACGCGTCAACCACGCGTACGCGCGGGTGTTCTCGTGCCCCAGGCACAACACTGGCACAGTTCTGGCATAACTCTCTGGAAAATAGCTGGGCATTGGGTGCAGCACAATCGGCGCGCCCGCGCACATCACGCGTACGCGTGGATGGCACTTCTCGGAAGATCGGCCCGCACGCGCCAGGTGCGCCCACGCGCAAGGGGTCATTCTGCTAAAAATTTTCTAAGTTAAAAGCTGCAGAATTTCACAGATTTACACCCCAATCTTCCAACGGACATAACTTCCTCATTTTAAATCGTTTTTCACCGTTCTTCGAACGGTATGGACATCCCGGATCCAATTTCATTTCTAAACAGATTTGGTACAAAACGGAGATCCGTAGTCCAAGTTATGTCCCGTCAAAGTATGCCCAAAAACCATATTTTCATACAAAACCACAATATGCCATTTTCAAAACAAACCATTTTCAACTCCTTTCAAAATCAATCAAAACATGCCAATTTCATCCCTTTTCTTTGAAATCAATCAAAATGTATCAAATTCAACATCAAGCCTCCTCAACTCACACATTGACACATTACCACAATATACAAAATCACTATCTCATCATTTTAGCCCACTTCACCCAAGTGGCTCAAACTCAAACATATTGACATATCATATATTATTCCTCATGCCAATTCTCAACAACACCAATTCCAATAAATTATTATTGCACACAATCAACATCATATTCACCATCAACATGGTTCAATCCACAATTCAACCATAACCATTCATCAAGCATATATCACAACATGCATATTTCTCATACATCACACCACCAAGGCATCAATAATCTTCATCACATATATGACCACATCATATATCTCAATCATTCAACAACATCAACAATTCAATGCCTATCTTAGGGCCTCTAGCCTAAGTATTTCCTACCACATTACATATTAGATACGGGAAACCGAAACCATACCTTAGCCGATTTTCCCAAGCTCCACCAGAGCACTTCCAAACCAAATATCCACAAGCTCTCAAGGCCTCAATACCTCCAAGAACAGATTTTTCACCACCAAACCCTTTCCAAGCTTTTCAAAATCACCAATCAAGCTCCAATATCCACACATACACAACCTAAGCCACAATCATCATACCCATACACAACATCTCAATACCCAAACATCATAAAACCACAAAATACACTAGGGTTGAGAATCTTACCACACCCAAGGTCCAAGGAGACAAGATTAACCTTCTCCTTCAAGAGAGTTTGGTCCTATAACATCAAAGAACCCAAAATCTCAACATTTCACCCATGAAACTCGAAAATAAGGGCTGAGATTTCGAACAGCAACACGTGGCTTACCTCAAGATTGATTGTATGGGTTTTGTAGAGCTCTCCGCGGTGAACGCGTGGCCGCAAACGGAGCGGCAATCGGAGCTCTAGATCAAAAGTTATGGTGATTTGAAGATCAACCAAGGGAGAGAACTTGAGAGAGTGTTCTTCCTCCCTTTCTCTCTAATTTCAGCTTGTGTGTGTAACAAATGAGGAGAGAGAGTGCTGAAAACTAGGGTTTTGGTTAAGTTATGTTGGGCCAAGGGCCCACTTTGGGTCCGGTTGGCCCGGTTTGGCCCGTTCGGTCCAATCTTGGTCCGAATTCTATAAAATTGGTACCAAAATTCTCGTCTCAGTCTCCTCTATCACATTTAGCCATAAAAATCACATTTTAGGCTTTCTAGAATAAATTCTCATTTATGGGTTAATTAGCCGTTAATTAACCGGGTTTTACATTCTACCCACCTAATTGGGAATTTTGCCCACAAAATTCAAATGCAATTACCTGAGAATAAATGCGGATAATCCGTTCGCATCTCCGACTCAAGTTCCCAAGTGTGTTCCTCAACACCGCCTCGACTCCATGCCACTTTGACTAGTGAAACATCTTTTCCACGCAACCGTTTAATACTAGAATCATCGATTCTGACCGGAGCCACTGGAAGCGTCAAATCTTCCCTTAACTGAACCGACTTAGGTTCTAACACATGGCTAGCATCAGGAGTGTACTTCCGAAGCTGCGACACGTGAAACACGTCGTGCAGGTTCGAAAGATGAGGTGGTAGAGCCATCCGATACGCCAACGGTCCAATCCTCTCTAGGTTCTGAAATGGACCAATGTATCGAGGATTCAACTTCTTTGCCTTAATCGCCCTACCTACTCCCGTGGTCGGAGTAACCTTAAGGAAAACATGGTCTCCTTCCCCAAATTCTAAGGGCTTTCGCCTTTGATCGGCGTAACTCTTTTGACGACTCTGCGCCGTAAGCATCCTATCTCGGATTTTCTTGACTTGTTCAGTAGTCTCAGCTATCATTTCCGGTCCCAACAAGCTTTTCTCTCCAGCTTCATACCAACATAGCGGAGATTGACATTTTCTCCCATACAAGGCCTCATACGGAGCCATTCCGATGCTCGCATGATAACTATTATTGTATGCAAACTCCACTAATGGCATATACCGATCCCAACTCGCCGGTTGGTCCAAAACACAAGCTCTCAATATATCCTCTAGTGTTTGGATTGTCCTCTCAGATTGACCATCTGTTTGAGGATGGTAAGCCGTGCTCAAGCTTAATCGGGTTCCAAAAGCTTTCTGAAATGCACCCCAAAACCTTGAAGCGAAACGAGGATCTCTATCAGAGATTATAGTAGCAGGTACACCATGGAGTCTCACAATCTCCTTTATGTATAACCGTGCTAGCTCCTCAAGGGTGTAAGTCATACGAATGGGCAAAAAGTGAGCTGACTTCGTCAGTCGGTCCACAATCACCCAGATAGCATCAAAACCAGCTCTAGTCCTTGGCAATCCCGACACAAAGTCCATTGCAATACTTTCCCACTTCCATTGTGGAATCTCTAAAGGTTGCAACATCCCGGAAGGTCTTTGATGTTCAATCTTTACCTTTTGACAAGTTAAGCACTTTGATACATATTCCGCCACATCCTTCTTCATACCCGGCCACCAAAACATCGCCTTTAAATCATGGTACATCTTAGTACTTCCCGGGTGAATGGAGAATCCGCTTTTGTGTGCCTCCTTTAAGATATCTTGCCTCAAAGTGCCAACATCCGGCACAATGATTCTACCCTTGAATCTCCATAACCCATCTTTTTCTTCTGACACTCGCCACTGTTTTTCTTGCTCAATAGCCGGTAACACCTTCCATAACGCTTCATCATTTTGATGAGCCTTTAGGAGTTCGGACTTAAAGTCACTTGAGATTTCTAATCGGCTCAAACACAAGGTTCCGGATACTTCTCGAGCACCGATTTTTAGACTCTCGAATCCCTTGAGCAACTTCTCCTCTTGGAGCATCATCCAAGCCGCATATAATGACTTTCGGCTTAACGCATCCGCTACCACGTTCGCCTTTCCCGGATGGTAATGCAACTCAAAGTCGTAGTCTTTCAACAATTTCATCCACCTTCTCTGCCTCATATTAAGCTCTTTTTGATCAAAGAGATACTTCAAGCTCTTATGATCAGAGAAGACTTGGAACTTAACCCCATAGAGATAATGCCTCCACACCTTCAAGGCAAACACAACCGCAGCGAGTTCCAAATCGTGCGTAGGGTAACTAACTTCATGAGGTCTCAACTGTCGTGAGGCATACGCCACCACATTATGGTGCTGCATCAGCACGCACCCTAGACCCTTCAATGAGGCATCACAATACACCTCAAAAGGCTCGTTCGGCTCGGGTAACACTAACACAGGTGCAGTGGTCAACCTTTTCTTCAATGTCTGAAAGCTCTCCTCGCACTCAGGAGTCCAAACAAACGGAGTGTCTTTGCGGGTTAACTTTGTCATTGGTAACGCTATCTGTGAAAAGCCCTTGATAAACCTTCGGTAATAGCCAGCTAGACCCAGAAAACTCCTTATCTCTGTTATGGTGGTTGGTTGTTTCCAATCCATCACTGCCTCCACCTTAGTTGGATCTACTGCTATTCCCTTCTTACTCACCACATGGCCCAAAAACTTCACCTCACTCTTCCAAAACTCACACTTAGACAGTTTTGCATAGAGTTTCTTCTCCTTTAGAATCTGCAACACGGTCCTCAAGTGTTCCGCATGCTCTTCTTCAGTCTTGGAATAAATCAGTATGTCATCAATGAAGACAACAACGAATTTATCCAGAAACGGACGGAAGACTCTATTCATGTAATCCATGAATACCGCAGGAGCGTTCGTCAACCCAAAAGACATTACGGTGTACTCGTAATGACCATAACGAGTTCTGAAAGCGGTCTTAGGGATATCCTCACCCCTCACCCTTATCTGGTGATAACCGGATCGCAAATCAATCTTAGAGAAAACTCCAGCTCCTTGTAACTGATCCATGAGATCATCAATTCTCGGCAATGGGTACTTATTCTTTATCGTAACCTTGTTCAGCTGCCTGTAATCCACACAGAGCCGCATACTCCCATCCTTCTTCTTCACCAGTAACACTGGAGCACCCCATGGAGAGACACTTGGTCGTATGAAATTCTTCCCAATAAATCCTCTAACTGAGACTTTAGCTCGTTCATCTCTAACGGTGACATCCTATAAGGAGCACTTGAGATTGGTCCCGCCCCGGGCACCAACTCAATAGCAAACTCAACCTCTCGGTTAGGTGGAAACTCATCAATATCATCGGGAAACACTTCCGGAAACTCACACACAACCGGAATCTGCTCCAACCTTTGGTCATCACCCGAAACGCCCGCGGTTAACAGCAAGATACCCTGACATTCGGTTCCGGAACAATTCACCATCATCGAATTTTAGTAATAATTATTCACCACGACCGGCCCTTCTGTATCTTCCGGCATAAAGTACACCGACTTTGTAGAACAATCAAGCAGAACATGGTTCTTAGATAACCAATCTAATCCCAAGATAAGATCAAGACCGACCATCGGCAAGCAGACTAAATTATGAACAAAATCACGCTGCTTGAACCTAAAGGAAACTTCCGGGCATCCTAGCCTAGTTACCGTGGCTTCATGGGTAGCATTGTACACCCTTAGATCATAACCTAAAGTTACAATCTTCAACCCTAACTCATGGGCTTTCTCAAATGCAATGAATGAATGTGATGCTCCCGAATCAAATAAAGCATTTAAAGTTTGACCAGCTAATACACAGTTACCTCGAATGAGTGTCTCGGATCCCTCAGCTCCTACAGCTGAAGTGGTGAACACCCGACCAGTCTGTTGTGCCTTCCCAGCACCTTGTTTCTGCTTTTCCGGACAGTTGGCGGCTTTATGCCCCGCCTTTCCACAATTGTAGCACAAACCCCATCCGGCCTTGCATGGTGCTCCCGGATGGTGACTTCCACACCTAGTACAAGCTTGATCATTCTGAGGCTGCTTCCCAAACTTCTTTCCTTGGGAGTTGTTGTTGGGCCTCTTGAAAGAGCTTCCCCTCTTGAAAGACGGACCTCTAGGTGCAAAGCTCTTTCCTCGGTTCTGTGGGAATGATCCTTTGTGACTCCCTTTCTCAGCGGTTGCCCTTCTCACACACTCTTCAGCCACCCTACACTTGTTCACCAATTCGGAGAAAGTCCTAATCTCCATTGGCCCTACTGAACTGAAGATATCACTCCGGAGTCCTCCTTCATACTTAACACACTTCCATTCCTCATATTCCACCGGAGTCCCTTGGCACATACGAGAGAACCTGAACAGCTCCTCAAACTTGTCAGTATACTCTGATATGGACATGGTACCCTGCTTCAGTTGTAACAATTCAAGTTCCTTAGCCGTCCTAGCAGAAGTCGGAAAGTACTTCTTATAGAACTCTTCTTGAAAGACATTCCAGGTGATATAGTCATCACCCTGCTGCAGAAGACGTCGGATGCCTTGCCACCAATGCGACGCCTCACCGGTGAGCATATAGGTAGCAAACTCGACACGCTGCCCTTCAGGGACCACTTGTGCTTGCAGTGCTCGCTCTATAGCCTGAAACCATGTATCAGCCTCAGTCGGGCTAGTAGTTCCCTTGAACTTAGGCGGATTAACCTTCAAAAAGTTTGCCAAGGTCATCGGGCCCTGAACTCCACCTCCATCATTACCATGGTTGTTCATCTGTTGACCAAGAGCCTCAGCAGTGGCTTGCATAGCAGCAGCCATGTTTTCCAACGCAGCCATAAAGTTCATCGGGTCATTAGGGTTATTCTCCGGTGCACGAGCATTCGTACGACCTCTCGCACTACCTCTACCGCGTCCACGAGGCGCCATCTGGTCCCTATACACACCCAACAATCGATATTAAGTTGATCAGTCTCAATATCGGAAGTCTAGTGCTTCAAAGTCCCAAATGCATGCTCATGAACGTTTATGCCAATTATATCAAGCAGATATACTAATAGCACATAACACACATACAGAGAATGCACAGAAGCATAGTCAGTCCATCCCTCAGGCTCTACAGGAACGAACTGCTCTGATACCATAATGTAACACCCTACCATACAGAGTCTTATGCTTAAGTCATAATTCAGAGATGGCAAGGTATTACGACCTCTAAAATAAAAATTTAGTACGTATAGTAGTATGAATGATTGATTATAACTAGGAGCCTTTGTAGAAAAAGGGGTAAACAAAAACCGCAACTCAAAAGCGCAACACTCCGATCGATAACGCAACGAACAAGGATAAACCAACGCGAGATTATATATATACAAAAGAGTGTCAAAAACAGGAATATCAAGACTCAAAATCCGGCTGCGAAGATAACCGGTCTGGGCATAACAATATATACATATGATAAAATAAGGAAAACCCCAAAGGAAACCCAAAGGGACACAAATACATAAAACCTATTCTCCAAAATCTCCCATAAGAGGAGTCATCACAGTTTGTATTATTTAATGGAGATAAGAGTATCTAAGCAAAACATATAAACCAAAACATAGTCCCGAGAACAAAGGATCTTCGCAAATCTAGAAGTCTCCAGCATGCCTCAGCGGGAAACCTCGCGTCCTGCATCTGAAAACCACAAAATCCGCATGGGTGAGAACCAGAGGTCCCCAGCATGGTAACAGCTTCCACATATATAATACATAATAATAGAGGAAAGCCAAAGGCAATCTTAGAACTTCCTCCAGATAATATCAAAGCTTATAAACAAGCTAAACCATATAAGGGCATCTGACTAAAGATTCTTCAGTCTAACTAATACTTCCCTTTCCAATTCCTTCAAACCTCCCAACCACCAGCAGGAGTATATTATAGAAAACACAGTTATATCAGACAAAGAATATACAAATAGGAGCAGTTAAGACATCTAGACAATTAGCAAGTAATATGCAGTCAAATAGGCAATCTCAAACAATTCACATAGTATGCATATGATGAATGTCTGTCCCTAGTGGCCGATGATATCATCTGTCGGTTATAGAGCCAACCCGACAAGTCCTGGTAGCTAACCATTGGACTGTCCCTCTGTCGTGTCTCCCCAACTCGAGTATGCTCAATATGAGCTTGATCATAATCATGATCCATATCCATCACCATCACTGGTGAATATTTATCCATCACCATCACAGGTGAATATTTATCCATCACCATCACAGGTGAATATTTGGGAGTGAGCTCGTCCGGGAATTTCACAGTGCCCGGCCACCCTGACGACATAAGGTAAACAGAGTATCAAGTCTCAACCTAGAGCACGTGGTGGCTAGCCACTGCTACTACCCAGGGAAACTCGTATCTCAGATAGTGGAAGTGCAAATCACAATTATCAATAATTCAGCATAAACATGCATGAATTCTCATCCATGGATCAACATCCATATCAGCCATTCGGCTCATGGTTAAATCCATAACCAGCCAATATTCATAGCATACACAGCTATTCCGGCTCACGGTTAAATCCATAACCAGCCATTTCATTAACAATTACAGCCTTTCGGCCCATGGCATAACAAGCACTTCCACCACCATCCTCCGCATCTCACATAATCATCTTGATCCTCATTGATCATTCATTTTTCCCTTGCTTCACTCGCAAGTTACCTCATTCACTAGCCCCTTTCTAATAGCTAGGCATGTCATAATGATTTAAGACATAAATGGTGAGATCGGAGGCTTAGAAGTATGAGATTTGGCTTTTAAAACTCAAAAATCAACTTTGGGATGAAAACAGGGCCACGCGTACGCGCACTCCACGCGCACGCGTGGATGGCCTCAAAAAAATCATCGACGCGCAAGCGTCATGCACGCTGACGCGTGGATTACAACTTTGCCAATCGACGCGCACGCGTCAACCACGCGTACGCGCGGGTGTTCTCGTGCCCCAGGCACAACACTGGCACAGTTCTGGCATAACTCTCTGGAAAATAGCTGGGCATTGGGTGCAGCACAATCGGCGCGCCCGCGCACATCACGCGTACGCGTGGATGGCACTTCTCGGAAGATCGGCCCGCACGCGCCAGGTGCGCCCACGCGCAAGGGGTCATTCTGCTAAAAATTTTCTAAGTTAAAAGCTGCAGAATTTCACAGATTTACACCCCAATCTTCCAACGGACATAACTTCCTCATTTTAAATCGTTTTTCACCCGTTCTTCGAACGGTATGGACATCCCAGATCCAATTTCATTTCTAAACAGATTTGGTACAAAACGGAGATCCGTAGTCCAAGTTATGTCCCGTCAAAGTATGCCCAAAAACCATATTTTCATACAAAACCACAATATGCCATTTTCAAAACAAACCATTTTCAACTCCTTTCAAAATCAATCAAAACATGCCAATTTCATCCCTTTTCTTTGAAATCAATCAAAATGTATCAAATTCAACATCAAGCCTCCTCAACTCGCACATTGACACATTACCACAATATACAAAATCACTATCTCATCATTTTAGCCCACTTCACCCAAGTGGCTCAAACTCAAACATATTGACATATCATATACTATTCCTCATGCCAATTCTCAACAACACCAATTCCAATAAATTATTATTGCACACAATCAACATCATATTCACCATCAACATGGTTCAACCCACAATTCAACCATAACCATTCATCAAGCATATATCACAACATGCATATTTCTCATACATCACACCACCAAGGCATCAATAATCATCATCACATATATGACCACATCATATATCTCAATCATTCAACAACATCAACAATTCAATGCCTATCTTAGGGCCTCTAGCCTAAGTATTTCCTACCACATTACATATTAGATACGGGAAACCGAAATCATACCTTAGCCGATTTTCCCAAGCTCCACCGGAGCACTTCCAAACCAAATATCCACAAGCTCTCAAGGCCTCAATACCTCCAAGAACAGATTTTTCACCACCAAACCCTTTCCAAGCTTTTCAAAATCACCAATCAAGCTCCAATATCCACACATACACAACCTAAGCCACAATCATCATACCCATACACAACATCTCAATACCCAAACATCATAAAACCACAAAATACACTAGGGTTGAGAATCTTACCACACCCAAGGTCCAAGGAGACAAGATTAACCTTCTCCTTCAAGAGAGTTTGGTCCTATAACATCAAAGAACCCAAAATCTCAACATTTCACCCATGAAACTCGAAAATAAGGGCTGAGATTTCGAACAGCAACACGTGGCTTACCTCAAGATTGATTGTATGGGTTTTGTAGAGCTCTCCGCGGTGAACGCGTGGCCGCAAACGGAGCGGCAATCGGAGCTCTAGATCAAAAGTTATGGTGATTTGAAGATCAACCAAGGGAGAGAACTTGAGAGAGTGTTCTTCCTCCCTTTCTCTCTAATTTCAGCTTGTGTGTGTAACAAATGAGGAGAGAGAGTGCTGAAAACTAGGGTTTTGGTTAAGTTATGTTGGGCCAAGGGCCCACTTTGGGTCCGGTTGGCCCGGTTTGGCCCGTTCGGTCCAATCTTGGTCCGAATTCTATAAAATTGGTACCAAAATTCTCGTCTCAGTCTCCTCTATCACATTTAGCCATAAAAATCACATTTTAGGCTTTCTAAAATAAATTCTCATTTATGGGTTAATTAGCCGTTAATTAACCGGGTTTTACACTTTACACATATTTCGTTTGTAAACAAAATATTTAGAGTTTGAAAAAATATATATATATTTATTATTATAAAAAAACCGATTACAATAATCTAAATTTTTAATACTTAAAAGAGTACATAAAAAAGTTATTTAAATTTATTTTAAATTTTGTAACAAGTGCTAGAAGTATGTATGTTTAAATTTTTAATATTTAGAAAAATACATAAAAATTTTATTTAAATTTATTTAACTTCCAATCTTTTTAATTTGGCATCTTCTTCTATCACTTATTTAAATCTCTCATTTATTATTTTTTTTATAAATTAGATTTAAAACTGCTTATTATTCTATTTAAAGTAACTGCATGCTAAAAAAATTAAAATATTAAATTAATGCAAGGACTTCCGCTCTTTGCTCTTCTAGGGAAATAGCGTATGGTTTTAAATTTTCGTAGTCCCTCTCTTCTAAGGAATGTAGCAACGTATTGTTTCAAATTCTTTTTAGGAAATAATATAATGGGTTCAAATCTAATTAAATAATGAAAATAAATTTAAAAAGAAAAAAATCGTAGAGTTTAAAAATCTGAATGAATTATAAGGAAGGAAGATTGATTACTTAAGATAGAGAAGGGGAGAGTTAGTTGATACAAATAGTAAAAATGCATCGAATTGGATGGTCCTAAAACGTTTGGACCATTATATAATTCATAATAAAAAATATTTTTAAAATGTTTTAATATCTGCTAAATAGTCCTTATCTAATTTTAATTACAAATTAATTCTTTATATATTATTTAATTATAAAATCTATTTTTAATTTTATAAATTATTATTTTATTATTTATTTATCATATTTATTAATAATCAAAAACAAAAATAATAACGAATTAGATCTTTAATCATAATAATCTTTTTAGCAATCCTAATCGATTAAAATTCTATCTTTGATCTGTTACATCCGTATAGGGTTGTGAAATCGTATTTTTTAAAAAATCAATCCATTGAATTTACAAAACAATCGATTAAATTTTAGGTTTTCCATGATTCAATCGATTGGAATTCAGGTTTCCACAAAACAATCAATTGAATGTTGGATGATAGTATGATTTTCCCAAAAATCAATCGATTGTAACTTTTACACAATCGATTGAACAATGCTTAGAATGTGGATTTTTTTCTAATTCAATCGATTGTTCATTTTACCCAATCGATTGAAGACTTCAAAGCAATATGAAGTCTTACAATTTAATCGATTGTTTGTATTACCCAATCGATTTATGTCTTGAAAGCAATACAAATTTTCACAATTCAATTGATTAGTTGTGTTATCCAATCAATTGAATTGTGCACTACGTTATATGTTATGCCGTTCTCAATTTTCCTGCTCGTGTTTATAAATTATTATTTTATTATTCATCTATCTTATCTTTAAAATTCTATTTTCAATTTTTAAGTTTTTATTTTGATTTAGATACTCTAATCTTATCTTTTCTTTAATATTAAGATTATAATTTGGTGAATAATCTATCATCAATTACTCAATTCTATAATTGGAATCATTTATCAATCTCCTTGATTATCAAAATTTTCATTGTTTTTGTTCTAGTTATCCATCTACTTAATATCCAATTTTTCTTTATTTTTTATCCATCTCTTTAATATCCAATATTTGTTCATCATTAATTGATAATCACAATTGTAGCAATCAGCAAAGATCCAATCAATTTTTTTATTATAGTGTTCAGAAAATAATCCACTGTTTTGATTTCAAAACTGAGGTCAGTGAATAAAATCTCTAATTTTACAATTTTTTGTTTCGATTCTTTAATCGTGAAATTGATTGTGTAATGAAAAAATATTTTGTCTTATCTTTTAGTAATTTACAGACATTGAGAAATACTAAAAAGTAAATAAATTATTATTTTTTTATTATTAATTAGCTAATAATATTTAAAAGTGTGGACTTAAAATGTATTATTGGATTATTATACTAAAAGAATTTATATAACTTACATTTTTTTTGTTATTGTAAGTCCCACTATAATGAAGCTTATTATATTCCATGATAAATCGAATTAGATTAATTCGATTTATGGAATAGGTTGAGCGTCATAGTAAATCGAATCAATTAACATTTTATCAAATCTCTAAATCAAAGCAACTAATTACGAATCTTATCACGGGTACTCACCTTTGAAAAAAATTATTAAATATTACTCAAAATAATAATATTTTAAATATTAAATATTTACCTACTAAGTCTATCAATTCAAACACTTTCCTTGGATACGTTTATTTGTGTTTCTTAGAAAAACAATTAAAAAATAGCAACATATTTTCAACATGTTTTATTTTTTTTTAATTTTCTTTTAGAATAAAAAAATGTACTAGTATGTAACCATTATATGTGCATACATAAAACATTTGTATTATATATATTATTAAAATAAAAATTTGTTAATGAAAATATAATTAAAAAAATAACATAATTAGTATATTTTATTCAAAATTTTTGTAGTTATCTCATTTTATACCAATAAATAAATAGAATAAGTGTAAATCGAATTTGTTTGCTTTGATTTACATAGTTATATGGCAAAATCACACATTTATGTAATCGTTTTAGATTTAGGACATTGATGTGATATTGGAAGCTATTTACTTTTTTAATGTTATAAGACATAGTGTATTGAAATTTTTTTTATTGGATATTTTTAAGATATCAGATATATTTACGGACATTGATATGGATGAGAAATACCAGGAGGACAATGACATTAAGCAACAAGAAGAGCTAGTTTGTGACCAAGATATGATGGATGAACAGAATGAATCCGAACAAAATTTCAGAGATGAATTTACTGAGGGAGTGTATTTTTCTGAATCTGATCTGTCAGAAGATACCCTTGAAGCTGCTTCTGCGGTTGACTCCGTGCAAGGCATTTGAATTTAAGTGAAAATTGTGTGGAGAAAATTGGAAAATATCACTTTTCTGCTTTGCAGCTTGCATTTGATTTTTATCTGAAGTACTCAAAGTCAAAGGGCTTTAGTGCAAGGAAGAGTAAGACTTTCAAGAATAGTATAGGTGAGGTTTACAAACAAAAGTTTGTATGTCATAGGCAAAGATTCAGGGAGGAGAAGTATTACACGATGAAAAAAAAGGAAAGAGCCTAGATTGGAAACAAGAAATGGGTGTGAAGCCCGAACGGATGTTTTGTACCAGAAATTGGAAGGTGGCATATCTTTTATTTCTCTGAGGAAAACAACCATGTTCTATTGGATACACAATTCAATGCTATGTTGCCTGCCCATAGAAAAATATCAGAGACAGATATTATGCAAATGATGAACATGCTAAAGTCTAGGATTAGCACTTCACAGATATTTGGTCTTCTAGCTAGTCAAGCAGGCGGGTATGAATTTATTGGCTATGGTCCCAGAGATATGTACAATGAGATTGCAAGGCAAAGGCGTCAAGTTTCTGGTGATACAGCACGAGTGTTGAAGATGTTGGAGGATATGCGGTTGAAGGATCCATAATTATATTTCAAGGCATGTCATGATTCAAGAGGTTTGTTACGTAACTTGTTCTAGTATGATGGGATTAGCCAACTAGACTACCAACTCTGCAGAGATGTTATTGCTTTTGATGCCACGTACAAGAAGAATAAGTATAGTTGTCCATTAGTCATATTCAGCGGGGTTAACCACCACAACCAAACAATTATTTTTGCTACTACGTTAATTGAGGACAAAACTACTGATGCATATATTTGGCTCATGCGTCAACTCATGTTTGCAATTAAAGGTAAGACCCTAGCCTCAATAATAACTGATGGAGCCATAATGATTAGGAATGCAGTAACAGATGTATTTTCCGAAGTCAGACATAGATTATGCGCTTGGCACCTTATTCAAAATACAACTAACAATGTTGAAAATCCATCATTTTCATATAAATTTAAGAAAATAATGTTGGGAGACTACGAGATTCTCGTGTTTAAGCGAAAATGGGTTCAGCTTATTGAAGAATTTGGCTTTGAGGATAAGCTGTGGGTGAACAACATGTATGAAGAAAAGCATATGTGGGCTACTGTATATATAAAAGGTAAGTTTTTTGCTGGCTTTAGAACTATCTCAAGATATAAAGGTTTACACTCAGTAGTGTTAAGGTATATGGGGTCGTGGTATGATTTGACAAGTTTTGTAGAGCATTTTCAAAGGTGTGTTGCACACTTGCGCTTTAAAAAATTTAACGCTGATTATGATTCTACACGTGGGGTGCCCATCATGAGGACTTGTATAGAGCTGTTAGAGAGATTTGCTACTGAGGTATTGATGAGCGGATAATTTATACGCTTTTTGGCATTATTTTAGGTAATTTTTAGTAGGATCTAGCTACTTTTTAGTATATTTTTATTAGTTTTTAAGCAAAATTCACATTTATGGACTTTACTATGAGTTTGTGTGTTTTTCAGTGATTTCAAGTATTTTCTGGCTGAAATTGAGGGATCTGAGCAAAAATCTTATTCAGAGGCTGAAAAATGACTGCAGATGCTGTTGGATTCTGACCTCCCTGCACTCAAAATGTATTTTTTGGAGTTATAGAAGTCCAAATGGATCGCTCTCAATTGCGTTGGAAAGTAGACATCCTGGACTTTCTAGCAATACACAATAGTCCATACTTTGTCCGAGTTTTGACGACTTAAACTGGCGTTTAAACGCCAACTTCCTGCCCTATTCTGGCGTTAAACGCCCAAACTAGCATAAAAGCTGGCGTTTAACTCCAAAGAAAGTCTCTACACATGAAAGCTTCAATGCTCAGTCCAAGCACACACCAAGTGGGCTTGGAAGTGCATTTCTGCATCATTTACTTATTTTTGTGAACCCTAGTAACTAGTCTAGTATAAATAGGACCTTTTACTATTGTATTAGACATCTTTGGATTATCCTTAGATTATTTTTCGATCAGTTTTATGGTATCTTAGACTTTTATGGGGGCTGGCCATTCGGCCATGCCTGTACCTTCATCAATTATGTATTTTCAACGGTGGAGTTTCTACACCTCATAGATTAAGGTGTGGAGCTCTACTGTTCCTCGAGTATTAATGAAAAGTATTGTTGTTCTTCTATTCAATTCAAGCTTATTCTTATTGCAAGATATTCATTCGCATACAAGAACATGATGAATGTGATGATCAAGTGACATTCATCACCATTCTCACTTATGAACGCGTGTCTGACAACCACTTCCGTTCTACCTGAAAACAAGCTTGAATGTATATCTCTTGGATTCCTAGTTCGCGATGCATGGTTGCCTCTACTGACAACAGAGCCTTCCATTCTGTGAGATCAGAGTCTTCATGGTATAAGCTAGAATCAATTGGCAGCATTCTTGAGATCTGAAAAGTCTAAACCTTGTCTGTGGTATTCCGAGTAAGATCTGGGATGGGATGACTGTGACGAGCTTCAAACTCATGACTGTTGGGCGTAGTGACAGATGCAAAAGGATTATTGGATCCTATTCCAACACAAGTGAGAACCGATAGATGATTAGCCCTACGTAACCCGTAGTTGGACCATTTTCACTGAGAGGACGCGAGGTAGCCATTGACAACGGTGAAGACCGAACATACAGTTTGCCTTGGAAAGGAGTATGAATGATTGAATGAAGACAGTAGGAAAGCAGAGATTCAGAAGGAATAACGCATCTCCATATGCTTATCTGAAATTCCCACCAATGAATTACATAAGTATCTCTATCTTTATTTTATGTTTATTTATCTTTTAATTATCAAAGCTTCATAACCATTTGAATCCGCCTGACTGAGATTTACAAGATGACCATAGCTTGCTTCAAGCCAACAATCTCTGTGGGATCGACCCTTATTCACGTAAGGTATTACTTGGATGACCCAGTGCACTTGCTGGTCAGCTGTGCGAAGTTGTGAAGAGATGTGTGAATCATGGTATTGTGCACCAAGTTTTTGGAAATGGGCGGTGATTAATTTTATTTTTAGTTTCAAACCTTCTTAACTAGTTTATATCTTCTATCTTGCTTAACTAATTTTAAAGTTTCTTTGTTACAGATGCATTTTAAATGGGACGCTGAGCACTGATGAGCGGATAATTTATACGCTTTTTGGCATTGTTTTTAGATAGTTTTTAGTAGGATCTAGCTACTTTTTAGTATATTTTTTATTAGCTTTTAAGCAAAATTCACATTTCTGGACTTTACTATGAGTTTGTGTATTTTTCTGTGATTTCAGGTATTTTCTGGATGAAATTGAGGGACCTGAGCAAAAATCTGATTCAGAGGCTGAAAAAGGACTACTCATGTTGTTGGATTCTGACCTCCCTGCACTCGAAATGGATTTTTTGGAGCTACGGAATCCCCATTGGCGTGCTCTCAACTGCGTTGGAAAGTAGACATCCAGGACTTTCCAGCAATATATAATAGTTCATACTTTGCCCAAGTTTTAATGACGCAAACTAGCGTTCAAACGCCAACTTCCTGTCCTATTCTGGCATTAAACGCCAGAAACATGATACAAGCTGGAGTTAAACGCCCAAACTGGCATAAAAGCTGGCGTTTAACTCCAAGAAAAGTCTCTACACATGAAAGCTTCAATGCTCAGCCCAAGTATACACCAAGTGGGCTCAGAAGTAGATTTCTGCATCATTTACTTATCTCTGTAAACCTAAGCTACTAGTTTTAGTATAAATATTACTTTTTCTCATTGTATTAGACGTCTTGGTTATTCTGGTTCCGCCTCTGGGGTCGAAACCAATGAACACCATTATCACTTACGTATTTCCAACGGTGGAGTTTCTACACCTCATATATTAAGGTGTGGAGCTCTGCTGTTCCTCGAGTATTAATGCAAAGTACTATTGTTCTTCTATTCAATTTACGCTTATTCTTATTTTAAGATATTCATTCGTACCCAAGAACATGATGAATGTGATGATTACACTACAAGAAAAATACCCATTCAGCCACACTTTTTTTAAGCTACATTTGAAAAGCGTAGCCTATTCTATGAATAGGCTACGCTTTTCTCCGTGTTGCCTTTTTATAAGAGATAAGGATACACAATTGTGGCATCATTTAAAAAGTGTAGCCTTAGGTATTATAGAAATCACTTATAAAGCGTAGCCGTAGGTTGATATCTATAAGTTCACTTTTTGTATCAAAGGAGACGCTTTTAAACGGTAGCCTATTTATTAAATTTTGGGTGCATTTTAAAAGTGATGCCTAATGTATCTAGTGCAAAAAAAAATTAACACAACTCACAAACACTTAGTAATTTTTTGTTTCCTTTTCACCAAATCACATACTACACTCTCTCCCTCACTTACCCTCTTTGCGTGGTGCCCTAACCTAGAATCAGAACCCATCTCACATCTCTCTTCTCTCGCCACTCTGTCCCTCAAGCCCGTCGCCGGCTCCTCAAGCTTTGGTCGCCCCCTCAAGCTCGTCGCTGCCTCAAGCTCTGTCGCTGCCTCAAGCTCTGTCGCCCCCTCAAGCTCGTCACGGCCTCAAGCTCTGTCGCCGCCTCAAGCTCGTCGCCGCCTCGAGCTCGCGTCACCGCTTCAAGGTCATCGCCGCTCAAGCTCTATCGCGCTCTATCATAGTTCGTAAGCTCGCCTTCCTGCTTCGGCCATCAACGCTTCCTCGGCCCTGAGTCTGGGTTTAGGGTTTCAGCTTCGGCTCGAGTCTTCCATCAATGCTTGCTTCGTCTCTCTATCTATGTGAGTTTTATCTTCAGCCCTGTTATTTCTCTTTCAATTTTATTGCTGTAAATTATTAGTACATCTTGAATTTATTGCTCAAAGTTGAGTTTGTTGCTGAAATTATGATTTAGCTAATGTTAATCTGCTGTAAATCATATTTGGAGAATTGAAGGTTTTTTGTTGCTGCCTGAAAGTTATCATAGTTTAAGTTTTTGTTGCTGCCTGAAAGTTATCATAGTTATCATAGCTGAATTTGTTGCTAGAATTCTAGAAGTTGAATTTGTTGTCAACTGTAAGTTGAATTTGATGTTGAACATATCATAAATGTGGTTGTTGCTGGAAGTAGAATTTGTTGCTGGATAATTGAGTTGAGTTGAATTTGTTACTGATCCTTGTTGTTGTTGTGTTGAATTTATTCTGATTAGGGGAGGTTCTGCGATTGACATTGGATTACTCGATTTTCTCTGACTTGAAATTCTCTTGTTGATATTTTCGTGATCTTTGTTTCAGGAAAGTGCCATGAATGGCAGACACAAGGTTGAGAAAAAAGGTTTAATATGTTACTCCTCTTGATTTTGAAGCTCTTTGATCCCAGTTTCTTTAACTTTTTGTATTTTAAGCATTCATTTCCTGCTTCCATCATGTTAAGCTGTGTTTGATTGTTTTGTGCTCATCATGAAAACCGATTCTGATTTTCTATGAATTTGTTAAGAAACTGACAGTCCACGCAATTGTTTCAATCATTTAAATTAATAATGCTGGATTTACTTATAAAATAAGCATGGAGACTAACATTGTAATTTGTACCAGAAGTTGTAGAGAGACATTTATTCATGTAGCAGAGTCAATGTTGCTACTCCTGTACTTCATTATCTTTGTATGGGATTTTGTGTTTATTCGATAGGGACCAGCAATTATAGAATATATTTGCAAGACATATGAAAAGCTACTACTAAAAATCAAAATAATTCCTTCTTAGGGAAAAATTTTCTACTTTTCATTTGAACTCAAAACAAGTTTTATCTGCTAAGATTTAGCTTTACTCTCACAAATGATTCTGTAATTCCTATGTAAGTTCCTAGCACTATAATAATTAAAATTAAAATTGAACTTGATCAATTTGAATATTTACTATGAAGCATCTAGTTTGTCTATGTTGAGAGTGGAGATCACATATTTGATATAACGATGGCTGATATAATTTCATTTTCCCTAAAGCAGGGGTAGCATTATTCTTTTTGTTTTCTAAAACTGTATTTTTATCTTTGTGATTTGTAGTGTCAGCTTCATAGATTGCCTTTGGTTATGGAGGTGAAGCAACATCCTTCAAGCCATATCGCAATCCCAGCAGTGGCAGTGACAATTCTGCATTCAGTGGTATGCTACCACCAATGCATTTCAATTTAGTAGTTTGCTTACAAGTTTTTGTTTTGCAGTTTGACGAGAGAACTTTTGCGTGGTCTAAAAATTTGCGGAAAAATCCTCTTTGCAAGTATAGTTTCTAAACCTTCAAAAGTCCTTTCATACAAACGTGTTGGGTGTCACAAGTAACAAACCCCTTTAGAAATTGTTAACCGAGTATTCAAACCTCGGGTCGTCTTCTCAAGGAACTGCGAGGAAGTGTGTTCTTATTATTGGCTATAAAGGTTGTAATCGGGGTTTAGAATATGGGAAGCAAGTGATTTAAATGACGAGTGAATTAAATGGCAATTAAAAATAAATAAATAACTGTAAAACAACTTTTGGCAAGATAAGAGAAATTAGAAGTCCAACTTAGTTATCCCTCTCAACAATAATGAAAGTTGTATCTTAATTCCACTTGGTCAACCTTTACCAGGGCAAAGGAAAGTCAAGGGACTAATTAAATTGACCTTTGAATCCTAATTATTTCTTAAGAAAAGGTTGGGATTATTTAAGTTCAGCTCAATTAGCAAGATAACGATTATCAATTATGTTGAGTTTAATAACTGTTGAGTTACTGAATTCTTAACCAGAACCAAAAGGGAAAAAGTAAATTTGCTGAAATAATAAAAATATCCTTAGATGGGAAGCAATGGCAACTTAAATCAAAGAGAACAATCATAGACTGAAAATACCTCAATTATCATTAATTCAAATAACAATCTGTGACATGGAATAATTCATAAATCAAATTATAATAATCAATTCAAATGTTGGAATAAATAATTGTAGAACTAAAATAAAAGAACATTTAAACCTGGATCCAGAGTTACTCCAAAACAAGAAGAAGTCCTAAATCCTTAGAGAGAGAGAATCTCTCTCTAGACTAAATCTAAATCATAGAAAACTAGAAATTGGCGAGCTCTCTAAATGGATGCTTTCCCCCACTTCTTAACCTCTGGTCTATGCCTTCTGGACTTGGATTTGGGCCAAAAAGGGCCTCAGAACTCGTTATGAGCGTTTTCTGCAATTTCTGGTGCGTGGCCTCTGTCACGCGTCCGCGTCATTCGGAGCTTTTCCTTGCCACGCGGTCGTGTCAGTCATGCGACCGCGTCATGTGCATTCTGCTTAAGGCACGCGGTCGCATCAGTCATGCGGCCGCGTTGCTGCTGATTCGTGCTTGGCACGCGATCGCGTCGTCCATGCGATCACGTGGATACCAGTTTCCTTAAAGCTCCGTTTTGCTTTCTCCTTTCCTTTTAGTATGTTTCCTTTTTCATCCTTTAAGTCATTCTGCCTTAGAAAATCTGAAACTACTCAACACACTAATCACGGCATCGAATGGAAATAAAGGTAATTAAAATAATTAATTTTCAAAGCTTAGGAAACATGTTTTTCACAATATGACATAATAAGGAAGGGAAAGTAAAACCATGCAATTAATGTGAATAAGTAGGTGAGGGATTGTATAAATCACTCAAAATAAGCACAAAAGATCTCATGAAATATGGGTTTATCAACCTCCCCACACTTAAACACTAGCATGTCCTCATGCTAAATCCAAGGTAAATAATTAAGGTTAAAGTGATGGAATGTCATGCAATGCAACCTAATTTAAATGCAACTACCTAATGGGTCATGCATCATGCAACTCTAATTTATTCACTCATATATAAAGCTTACATGTAGCTAAGTTAATTCACATTCCCAAGGAGTTATGTATATATATATATATATATATATATATATATATATATATATATATATATATATATATATATATATATATATATATATATATATATATATATAGCCAACCCTTAAATAATAAAGCATTTTAACACATGAGATGGGGAAAGAAAACATTGTACAAACTTGCAAAACAATTAGTAAATTTTAAGCACAGATATATGTTGATGAGTGATTGAACCCTCACTGGATTTTGTGTTTACTCTCTAGTCACTCAGTGTTTATTGGGTTTATTCACTCTATTTTTCTTTTTATTCTTACTTTCTTATAGCTTTGTTTTTCATCTAACCAATTGACAATTATAGAATATAGTCGTACCAAAAAATCATGAGGTCTTAATTAAGGTTGTAATGGGGCCAATGTAAAGGTAAGGATTTATGTATAGGGTCAAGTGAGCTAATAAGTGAATCCTTAATTAGACTAAGATCTCACCTAACATACATATTCAGCAAGATAAAACTTTTTTACCTATTTTCCATATTATCCCACTTATTGTTTACATGCTCATGTTTCACTTTTTATTTTTATCCCATGTGTATTGTTTTCATTGGGGAATTTCTTTTTGTATCCCCTTTTATTTAGATGCTGAAATTTTTTTTTAATGCACATGGTAATTGAATCACTTTGATTTTCTCATGAGCATGCTTCCCAACTTTATTTTATTTCTTTTAGCTTCTCTACCCTTTTGTTTCTATCATCCATGTTCCCAAAAGGTTTCCCACATTTAACTCTATTCATGATTTTCTATCTTAAGCTAACCAAGGATTCACTTGGGGTTTTCTTTTATTTTTCTGCTTAAGGCTAGTAATTTGGCTAAATAGAATAAAGGGGTTTTAAAAGGATCAAGGGGGCTAACAAGGGTGATGTAAAAGGTAGGCTAATTTAGGGTAAGTGAGCTAAAATCAAATGATGGCCTCAATCATTCTCTTGGTATGTATCTATTCTATATTCTATAATTGGACATATAGATTAAAGCAAAGGAAAGAACATCAGAATAAAAAGAAATGTAACACACAGAAATGAAATTATGGTTTGAATGCAACCATACAATTAAGCTCAAGACTTAGAGGCTGTGTGTTCTCTAACTCAAGCATCATATATCATTTATATATTGTATGCAGGTTTAGTTAAAAATTCCCATTATTCTCATAAAAAAATTATTTAGGGTAGCTTTTAAAGTTTTAATGTTCCTCCTTGATGAAATGTTGTCAGCTTAACTACATCATGTAATGCTATATACAAGGTTTATGGATTTAAATTTGATATGTTCAATTTCCTAGCTTACTTCCTTTTTATATTTTTCTATTTAAACTATACTATCTTATGCTAAAAGGGGTAAACTATACTAATTAATCCACTAATAAATCAGAATTGCAAACTAAACTGAATAACTAAAATAAACTAAATGGCTAAAATATGAACTAAAGATGAAAAATGCAGAAAATAGAGTAAAACTACATAAAAGCAATGTATAAGTACTCAGAAAATAACAGTAAAAAGAAAAATACAGAAAAATATCCAAAATAAAAGAAAAAGTATGTAGTGGTTCACCAAAATAAACGCTAGAGATGGCAACCTTCCCACACTTAAAAGGAAGCATCGTCCCCGATGCTTAATCAAGCCGGGTGTGAAGGGGTGTCATCACTGGTAGGGATGGCAGCTGGAGTCTCAGTGGTGGTGGGCTGGGAGTCTGGCTGCTGTAGAGGTGGGGCTGACTGTATCGGGATCTCTGGATCCGCAGCCTCTATCTGGGGCATAACCTCCTGATGCGGGGCAGCCTGCTCTGTGGCTGCCTGCTGATGGGTCTCCTCCTGGAAATGAGTCTCCTCCTCGTGCTCATCCTCCTCCTCTTCTGATGGCTCAAATGGTGTGTCGGGCTCAGAGGGGATGTCACCACCCTGTCGGATCATCAGCTTCAGATGCGAATAGCGTCGCTGGCTGCGACGCTCCAATCTCCCATACCGGCACCGGTTACGGTGCTCCATCTGATCAAGCTGTCGGAATAGGCGGTGCACGAGGCGGTATACGGGCTCAGAGGCAGGTGGAGGTGCAGTAGTAGCGGCAGGAGCAGTAGTGACAGCTGTGGATGAAGAGGGTCCAGCAGACGGTGGGGCTGTCTCATCAGTAGCAGTGAAGGGTGGTCGTCTGTAGCCCAAAGCTAGGAAGTTCCTGCTGTGAGGAATGATCTTCCTGCAATCCGTCGCTGGTGGTCTCTCATCGGCATCCTCCCATGGCACATCAGCCTGACGGCCAAGCTGTGTAACTAGATACGGAAAAGGGAGGGTGCCTCGGACGTGGACCCTGGCCATATAGTGCCGAATGAAACGTGGCAGATAAAGGTCCTTACCCTCCAGCACACACCAAAGGAGGGTGATCATGGTAGCCGGGATCTCCATCTCGTGAGTACTCGGCATCACAAAATTACTCAAGATCTGATGCCATAACCGAGCCTCATCATTTAAGTACGCTCTCTTGATCCCTCTAGGCATGGTAGTGTCCTGACCCATCTCCCAAGGAACTGTCGGGTCGAGAGCTATCCGTGCCTTCACGGCATCCCAATCAAACTGCATCTGACTCATGTCCTCCTCAGCCTTTGAAAAACCATCAGGCTGATCGGATTTGGCTGGGAGCTGGAGGATGTCCTCTAAGGCCTCTTCAGTGACCAAAATTTGTTTTCCTCTCAGGTTTATGGCATCTAGGGTGGTGAGGTAGTAGTTGCAATAGAATTCCCGGACCCAAGATGTGTTGACCTCTGTCAGTGTTCTTTCCAGAAAGAACCAGCACCTTTGCTAGATTTGCTCAGTGGTGTACTGCTGGAGGGCTTCTGGAATTTTCAGAGTTCGTTCCAGGTATAGATTTCTGGAGTTTGCAAAAGTCGGGTACTTCAGTTCACAGTACCGGTTCACAAATTTTAATGGATCATTTGTAGGAAGCAGCTGGTCAGCTTTCTCTTGCTGTGTGAAGTTCTTCTCCCGCCATGAAGAATCGTGCATTAGAGCAATGATGGACTGGGAGGAAACTCCTCGCTTGCACTTGCCAGTAGCCTTGCCTTTACCTTTCCTTTGTGAGGCAGACATCCTGAAAAATAGAAAACCAGGATATGGATAAAAAAATAGGAAAGCAAATAGGCAAGTAAACAAAGGAAACTCAAAGCGTCAAGGGAGAATAAGGAAAATGAGGAAATGAAATGTGATGGAATTTATGTTAAATGGAGAAAAAATCAATATGACATGGTTAGAAAGTTAGAGGAAAGTGAAAATAATCAGAAAAGAGATCAAAAGGGTTAGTATGGTTAGAATTTTGAAAAAGAAATTAGTAAATTAAAATTAGTGAGTTAGTAAAGTGCGGGTTAAAGTAAGTGGCATAGAAAAATTCCATATAACAGTGATTCACAGGTAAGAATAGAAGTACTCATAATCGAACAAGAGAAACAGGGTGATGCTGATTTGAATAGAAATAAAAAAAAGCAAAAATTGGAATCAGTGAATCACAAATGTAGTTTATGAACCAGGAAATCAAAGAGGATAAGAAAGTCTGCCATAGCATTCATGAAATGGTCTGGGTAAAGCAGAGTAAAACAGAGTTCAGAAATGCCAAACCAAAACATGAATGAAAATAATTTTCAAAAAATTTGGGCAGCATTCCGGCTAAAATTGGATTGTCCCGAAAAATAAACAGCAATCATAGCAATTCATATGAATTAAAAACTTGCTGCAGTTACCAGTAATGAAAAGAAATAGGAAAATTTAGAGTAACAAGCAGCAAATGCAAGAAATCACAGCATATGAACGAGGTCACAGGAACAGCAGAATTGCAGTTATGATAAAACAGAAACAAGAACAGTGCAAGTAAACAGACCTAGATCCACTAACCACAGCCTAAGCTACCTAACAACCTAAAAATTCCACTACAACATGCATATCTATCTATCCTAATTATGAACAGAAACGGAAAAATTATAGAAAAATGACGAACGGATAAAAAGGATTTGCGTTTTGCGGAACCTGGTAGGCGGGAGGGGTGGAACGGGGAAGAAGGTGGCTGCGGCGGCGTTCGGCGCGGTGGCAGGGCACGGCGTCGCAGTGGCGGCTGAGGGGGGCAGTGGCGGAGAGGGTTTAGGGTTAGTGATAGAAGAAGGGGGCTGCGGGTGGGTGGCGGAGAGGGGGGGCGCGGCTGGGTGGCCGGCGGTGGGGGGCGGTGGTCGCGGAGGACAGTGGTGGAGAGGGGAGGATAGAGGAAGAAGGGAGAAGAAGGGAAGGGAGGGGGTTGCGGCGGCGGCGTCCGGCGTGGAGGCGGCGTTTGGGTGGTGGTGCGGTGGCGGCTGGGTGGCGCTGGAGGAAGAAGAAGGAAGAAGAAGCAGAGAGGGAGAAGAGGGTTGGGGGTGGGGGGGCTGCGCGACTGATAGGATTCGCGTGGCTGGGGGGTTATACTTTCGAATCCATGCGGCCGCGTGGGGCACGCAGTCGCGTGGTTGGGGCGAAAATGGGAGTGACGCGATCGCGTGGGGCGCGCGATCGCATGAGAGGGGGAAAAGAAGGTTGACGCGATCGCGTGGGTCTCGCGATCGCGTCGCTGGAATTCGTGCTAAACGCACGACTCCAGCACCGTTTCAGTGCAACTCTCTGTCTCCTTTTGGGGTGATGTGTAATCCATGCGACGCGATCGCGTCGCTCACGCGGTCGCGTAGGATTGGTATTGTGTAAGTGACGCGATCGCATGGGGCATGCGATCGCGTGGGCCAATTTGCGCAAAACGCACAAGGGCCGCACGATTCCAGCCTAACTTTCTGTTCGTTGGATCCTTACGCCGATATATATATATCACGCGGCCGCGTGAGTCACGCAGTCGCGCGGGTGGTGTTTTCGCAATATGACGCGATCGCGTCGTGCACCCCTTTTTTTTATATATGCATGAAAAATGCAGAATGCAATGATTAACATGAATGCTATGCATGATTCCAGGTTTAAAAAAATTAAAATAAAAAAGGAAAAATGAAAGCAATCAACAAGAAATAAATTGAAAAAGAAGCGACCATACCATGGTGGGTTGTCTCCCACCTAGCACTTTTAGTTAAAGTCCTTAAGTTGGACATTGGAGGAGTATCCTGTTATGGTGGTTTATGTTTAAATTCGTCCAAAAATCTCCACCAGTGCTTGGAATGCCAATAGCCTCCGGGGTCCCAAACTAGGCATGTGAAGCTTCTGAGCAGCTTTAAATATATTGTTAGGCTCCCGGGACGACAAATGTCAGAATAAACTCCAAGATTCCAAGCCTTGCTTTTAAATCCGCCTCCGTCTTGATCTATATGTCTCCATCCGGGCGGTTTAAAAAGTAGAATCTCACCGTGGTGACCAAACGTTCTCCGTGATCCATGCAATTGAGCATGATACCAATCCGTGTACTTCGAGGTGAAGCGTGGAACCTTATTGAACTTTGTGCACCAGCTCTGAGTACGAGCCATTTCCCTCTTACTCTTAAAGCCGTAGAGAGCTCTAAGTTGGCCATCTGTTTCGAGCAAACCATATTCAAGTGAATAAGTGAAGTTATAAGTTAAGGATTGTACCCACTTGAAGCTTGTATTAGGTGGTAATGGCCTTGGGATAGGTGTTTTTGGTGGTTCTGCAAGTTCCGTTTCCTTGTGCTCTTCTGTGAATTCCTCCACTTCTTTGCAAAGATCTTCAATTGTATCTGTGTCCTGGTCAAAGTCTTTCGTGTCTTCCTCATCACTTGAGTCATAGATTGGAGGTTGAGAGAAATCCACCTCTGCATCATCTTCATATTCACTTGGGGAAGATTCTTCGATTTTAGAGAATTCACTTGCGGATGCAAGTTCATCACCAAGAGAGCTAGACTTGTGAATATCATCATCAAGGGAATTTGCTTCTTGGATTATTCCGTCTGATTCCTCATAAACGACTTGCCTTGGAGATTGTACAGTATCTTCCTTAGCATCAACTGTAGCATCCTGGACGGAGTTTTCCTCAATTCTGGATTCCCATGGAGGTTCAGCATCTCCTAGGTCTTCAACCAACTCTTCTTCTTGAACAAAGACAACTTCTTCTAATTGTTCTAGTACAAATTCATTCTCTGTCTTGTCCACTGGAGTTTCTGGCAATTCCTTCATGCTCTGCTCTTCATTGAGCTGTCCACAGGGGTCTGTGGCTAATCCTTGTGTATTTGAGCGCCTAGAAGCCCATTGAATCATTGCTTGCGCCAGTTGTTGAATGGTTGTTTGAAATTTAATTACTGTTTCCTTTAGGTGATCCTCTGCTTCGCGGTTTGCTGGACTTAGACATGATACATAGGGAAGTGGTGATGACTGGGAACGATTGGATTGGTATTGGGGTAAGGAAGGATCATATGATGGCGAATGGTGAAGAGAAGCTTGTGATTGTGGTGGTTCGAGGTTATGTTGAAGGGATGGTTCATATGCACGGGGTGGGGCTCGTTGGTAGTTACAAGGTTGTCCACCATGTCTTTCAGCTGGGTATGCGCGGTAGAATGGTCTTTGTCCAGGATATCTCGGAGGGTGTTGCTGCCAAAAGGGTTGATTAGATCCTCTTGGTTCCATCCATCCTTGATTGGTCTGACCTTGATGCACATTCCTGTTGTAACTTCTATTTCTTTTAACAATATTAGAACCAAACTCAAAGCGAGAGGGGTGAGAGTTCATAGTAGCAAATAAAGATAAAAAGGAAAAACGAAAATAAATAAACAAGCAAAAGAAAAAAAATATTTACAATAGCCAATAATAAGGCACACGTTAGCAGTTCCCCGGCAACGGCGCCATTTTGACGAGAGAACTTTTGCGTGGTCTAGAAATTTGCGGATAAATCCTCGTTGCAAGTATAGTTTCTAAACCTTCAAAAGTCCTTTCATACAAACGTGTTGGGTGTCACAAGTAACAAACCCCTTTAGAAATTGTTAACCGAGTATTCAAACCTCGGGTCGTCTTCTCAAGGAACTGCGAGGAAGTGTGTTCTTATTATTAGCTATAAAGGTTGTAATCGGGGTTTAGAATATGAGAAGCAAGTGATTTAAATGACGAGTGAATTAAATGGCAATTAAAAATAAATAAATAACTGTAAAACAACTTTTGGCAAGATAAGGGAAATTAGAAGTCCAACTTAGTTATCCCTCTCAACAATAATGAAAGTTGTATCTTAATTCCACTTGGTCAACCTTTACCAGGGCAAAGGAAAGTCAAGGGACTAATTAAATTGACCTTTGAATCCTAATTATTTCTTAAGAAAAGGTTGGGATTATTTAAGTTCAGCTCAATTAGCAAGATAACGATTATCAATTATGTTGAGTTTAATAACTGTTGAGTTACTGAATTCTTAACCAGAACCAAAAGGGAAAAAGTAAATTTGCTGAAATAATAAAAATATTCTTAGATGGGAAGCAATGGCAACTTAAATCAAAGAGAACAATCATAGACTGAAAATATCTCAATTATCATTAATTCAAATAACAATCTGTGACATGGAATAATTCATAAATCAAATTATAATAATCAATTCAAATGTTGGAATAAATAATTGTAGAACTAAAATAAAAGAACATTTAAACCTGGATCCAGAGTTACTCCCAAAACAAGAAGAAGTCCTAAATCCTCAGAGAGAGAGAATCTCTCTCTAGACTAAATCTAAATCATAGAAAACTAGAAATTGGCGAGCTCTCTGAATGGATGCTTTCCTCCACTTCTTAACCTCTGGTTTATGCCTTCTGGACTTGGATTTGGGCCAAAAAGGGCCTCAGAACTCGTTATGAGTATTTTCTGCAATTTCTGGTGCGTGGCCTCTGTCACGCGTCCGCGTGGGTCACGCGGTCGCGTCATTCGGAGCTTTTTCTTGCCACGCGGTCGCGTCAATCATGCGACCGCGTCATGTGCGTTCTGCTTAAGGCGCGCGGTCGCGTCAGTCATGCGGCCGCGTTGCTGCTGATTCGTGCTTGGCACGCGATCGCGTCGTCCATGCGATCGCGTGGATACCAGTTTCCTTAAAGCTCCGTTTTGCTTTCTCCTTTCCTTTTAGTATGTTTCCTTTTTCATCCTTTAAGTCATTCTGCCTTAGAAAATCTGAAACTACTCAACACACTAATCACGGCATCGAATTGAAATAAAGGTAATTAAAATAATTAATTTTCAAAGCTTAGGAAACATGTTTTTCACAATATGACATAATAAGGAAGGGAAAGTAAAACCATGCAATTAATGTGAATAAGTAGGTGAGGGATTGTATAAATCACTCAAATTAAGCACAAAAGATCTCATGAAATATGGGTTTATCACACTTTGCTGCAAGAAACTTCCTTACATTAATCATATTTTGTTGATGCTTTAACCATAGGTGTGAGAGAGAAAGAATACAAAGAACCCTGGGTAAGTGCACTGAGTGCATAAAGTTGCAGACTTATGTACTTTTTTCTTTGTTTCCTCTGTGAATGTATCTGATGTATTTGGTGGTGTAATTGTGCGTTCTTGTTGAATTACAGGACTATTACAGTAATTATCCTGTTACACTCCCATTGAGGAGGCCTTATTCAGGAAACTCAGGTACATTCCAAACACCATGTTTGGAGAAAGAAAAGAAATTTAGTAAATTACAATTGATGGAATCTTATGTATGATTGGAATTTTTTTATATCAACAACTAGTCTATTTAGTAAAACAATTTCTAAGAATCCCGAGGTTTTACTTAAGTTACATGCCTACATTCATATATCAATAGTATTATGAATCAACTATTCGTTGAAATATATTTTTCGCTTCCACTAGTGTCACGAATTTATTTCGCTATCACGCTGCATATCAAGAGGCTTTACCTATGCATATTGTTTTGATAGAACTCCTTGATGAAGAGGAATTTGGGGAGGCTGCAGAATCCAGAACCTTAAAT
The DNA here is from genome assembly GCF_014773155.1 of Arachis stenosperma. Lineage (NCBI taxonomy): Eukaryota > Viridiplantae > Streptophyta > Magnoliopsida > Fabales > Fabaceae > Arachis > Arachis stenosperma. The sequence continues at coordinate 65,110,139 of NC_080377.1, read as the reverse complement.
GAAAATTCAACAAATCCAGCAAAGGAGCTTGGCCTTTTGGTAAGTGAACTGAAACTTATGAAATTGAATTTATTAATGATTATAGTAGTTTTCTGAGGAGCAATTTGATGGTAGGAGGAAAACCCGGAGACAAGTGTGTTCTTGATCCAGTTACCAGCAGCTTTGCCAGCGATTAAAGGATCAGCTTCTTCTGGAAGCCAAGATGGCAGTGAGAGCTCTTCTAAACCTCAAGGATCCATGAAAAAAGTGAAGCCCTGTAAGTTGAATGAACTACCACCTGGCCTCATGGGCAAAATGCTTATATACAAGAGTGGTGCTATCAAACTGAAGCTTGGCAATACACTTTATGATGTAAGTATTGCATTCCCTATATAAATTGCACGATATAATCTTGGTGTTAGTTTTTCAATTCCTTTTCTTAATTTTCAAGTATTGAATGTACTTTGATAAGGCGTCGGAAAAACTAATTTGTAAAGAAAACAAGGTCGAAGCATGGTCAAATTCCAAAGTCATGTGATATAGATGCTCAGTGACACAATGTTACTGAATTGATTCCAAAATGGTTGCAGGTTTCCCCCGGTTCAGATTGTACATTTGCTCAAGATGTTGCTGTTATGAATACTGGTGAAAAACATTGTTACTTTTCTTTTAGGATGGTGATTATGCTGTGTATGGTACAATTATGGGAGTGATTGGTGGATCTGATTGGTTTGTTGCTTAATTTAGATGTGGCACTAAAGTTGTTCTGAAGCTTGGGTCATACTATTGTGAAAAGTCTTCAAAGCATGTTGATTTGTTTTCATTGAAGTTATAGTGTTGGTATGAGGTTTATGTTGATTATTTTATTTGTATATATTATAAAAACAGGTATAGAATTAAGGTGAAAGTTATTGATTCCTCAGGGAGTGCAACCTTTGTCATATTTGAAAACCTTGGATGCCTTTTGCTACATAAGTCCTGCACCTTTTGCTACATAAGCCCTGCACTGAGATTTTTATTATTTAAAGAAATTATTTAGTATAATTATGTATTTATTTTTATTTTATAATATTCAACTTATTTAAATAAAAATACAAAATTATTATACATGTAGTCATATTATTAATTATTATGTTGTATTAATAATTATTAGAAAATTATATATATATATATATATATATATATATATACAAATAGAAAAAAAAACGAGATCTAAGGCTACATTTATATAAAGTACCTATAGTATAAAGGGAAAAAAAAGAGACCTAAGGCTACACTAATATATAGTAGCTATAGTATACTAAAAAAAAAGAGGAACCTAAGGCTATGCTTATAAAAAGTAGCTATGGTATACAATGGGACTACGCTTTACAAGTGATGCAGTAGCGTTGAAAAGCGTAGCCTATTCTGGAAGAATGAAAGCTGAAAAGCGTAGCCTTTGGTCCTGAACAGCATCACTTAAAAAGCGTAGTCTATTCCCAAACGCCAAAAGCGTAGCCCTTGGTGCAAAAAAGCGTAGCCTTTGAGAATAGGCAACGGCCAAATAGGAATCACCCCAAAAAGCGTAGCCGTAGCCCAAAAAGCATAGCCGTAGCCTAAGGCATCATTTTTTTCACTTTTAGCTACACTTTTCAAGTGTACCTGAATGGGTGTTTTTCTTGTAGTGTTATGTGATGCTCGTCACCATTCTCAACCTATGAACGCGTGCCTAACAACCACTCTGTTCTACATGAAAACAAGCTTGAATGTATATCTCTTGGATTCCTGGTCCATGACACATGGTTGCCTCTCCTTACAACAGAGCCTTCCATTCCGTGAGATCAGAGTCTTCGTGGTATAAGCTAGAATCAATTGGCAGCATTCTTGAGATCCGAAAAGTCTAAACCTTGTCTGTGGTATTCCGAGTAGGATCTGGGATGGGATGACTGTGACGAACTTCAAACTCATGACTGTTGGGCGTAGTGACAGACGCAAAAGGATCATTGGATCTTATTCCGACACAAGTGAGAAATGACAGATGATTAGCCCTATGTAACCCGTAGCTGGACCATTTTCACTGAGAGGATGGACGGTAGCCATTGACAACGGTGATCCCCCTACATACAGCTTGCCATGGAAAAGGAGTATGAATGATTGAATGAAGACAGTAGGAAAGCGGAGATCCAAAAGGAATAACGCATCCCCATACGCTTATTTAAAATTCCCACCAATGAATTACATAAGTATCTCTATCTTTATTTCATGTTTATTTATCTTTTAATTATCAAAATCCCATAATCATTTGAATCCGCCTGACTGAGATTTAAAAGATGACCATAGCTTGCTTCAAGCCGACAATCTCAATGGGATTGACCCTTACTCACGTAAGGTTTATTACTTGGACGACCCAGTGCACTTGCTGGTTAGTTGTGCGAAGTTGTGAAAAAGAGTTGAGATTACAATTGTGCGTACCAAGCTGTTGGCGCCATTGAGATCACAATTTCGTGCACCAAGTTTTTGGCGCCGTTGCCGGGCATTGTTCGAGTTTGGAGAACTGACGGTTCATCTTGTTGCTTAGATTAGGTATTTTTCTTTTTATTTTGTTCTTCAGAATTTTTAAGAATGAATTCTAGAGTTTCAGATGATACTTTTATCATCACAGGAGCTAGTTGATTCCCATCAAGTTGGCTGTTGTATACAATGTCTTGCTGAAGCTTGGCTGACCATGTCTAATCTTTTTAGACTAAAGCTTTAGACTAACATTGCATGATTCTTGGAATTCTTATTAAAAATCTTTGAGTTTCTTATTTTCTTTTAAAAAAAATGTTTTTTTTTCAAAAAATTACAAAAAAAAATAAAAATAAAAAATCATAAAATCAAAAATATTTTGTGTTTCTTATTTGAGTCTAGTGTCAATTTCTAAGTGATGAGTGGATATTTTATACGCTTTTTGGGGGTAATTTCATGTAGATTTTAGCATGTTTTAATTGGTTTTTAGTTAAATATTATTAGTTTTTAGGCAAAAATCTTATTTCTGGACTTTACTATGTGTTTGTGTGTTTTTCTGTGATTTCAGGTATTTTCTAGCTGAAATTGAGGGAGCTGAGCAAAATCTGAGTTAGGCTGAAAAAGGACTGCTGATGCTGTTGGATCCTGACCTCCCTGCACTCGAAATGAATTTTCTGGAGCTACAGAAGTCCAATTGGCGCGCTCTCAACGGCGTTGAAAAGTAGACATCCAGGGCTTTCTAGCAATAGATAATAGTACATACTTTGTGCGAAGATAGACGACGTAACTTGGCGTTGAACGCCAAGTACATGCTGCTGTCTAGAGTTAAACGCCAGAAACACGTCATGATCCGGAGTTGAACGCCCAAAACACGTTATAACTTGGAGTTCAACTCCAAGAAAAGCCTCAATTCGTGGATAGCTTTAGTCTCAGCCCCAGCACACACCAAGTGGGCCCCAGAAGTGGATTTCTGCACCAATTATCTTAGTTTACTCATATTCTGCAAACCTAGGTTACTAGTTTACTATTTAAACAACTTTTAGAGAATTATTTTGTACATCATGACATTTCCATTCAAACACGCTTGTTCTTATCTAAGATGTTCATTCGCGCTTAATTATGGAGAAGGTGATGATCCGTGACACTCATCACCTTCCTCAATTCATGAACGTGTGCCTGACAACCACCTCCGTTCTACATCAGATTGAATGAGTATCTCTTAGATTCATTACTCAGAATCTTCGTGGTATAAGCCGGATTGATGGCGGCATTCATGAGAATCCGGAAAGTCTAAACCTTGTCTGTGGTATTCTGAGTAGGATTCTGGGATTGAATGACTGTGACGAGCTTCAAACTCCTGAAGGCTGGGCGTTAGTGACAAACGCAAAACAATCAATGGATTCTATTCCAACCTGATTGAGAACCGATAGATGATTAGCCGTGCTGTGACAGAGCATAGGAACGTTTTCACTGAGAGGATGGGAAGTAGCCATTGACAACGGTGACATCCTACATAGAGCTTGCCATGGAAGGGACCTTGCGTGTGTTGAAGGATTTCAAGGAAGAGTTGAAGTTCAAAGGACAAAGCATCTCCAAAACTCCAACATATTTCCCATTACTGCACAACAAGTAACGATTTTATTCTTTTTTATTTTTCCAATCTAATAATCTCAACTGATAATTTTAATTAATATCCTGACTAAGAATAATAAAATAAACATAGCTTGCTTCAAACCAATAATCTCCGTGGGATCGACCTTTACTCACGTAAGGTATTACTTGGACGACCCAGTGCACTTGCTGGTTAGTTGTACGGATTGCAAATTCGTGCACCACTAAGTTTGGTGTCAATTGCATGTTTTTATTTTTCTTGCAAATTTTTCGAAAATTTATGCATTGTATTCTTCATGATCTTCAAGTTGTTCTTAATGAGTCTCCTTGTTTGATCTTCATATTTTCTTGTTTTGTGTCTTTTGTTGTTTTTCATATGCATTTTTGAATTCTTAGAGTCTAAACATTAAAAAGTCCTAAGTTTGGTGTCTTTCATGTTTTCTTTTCTTGAAAATTTTTCAAAAATGTGTTCTTGATGTTCATCATGATCAGGCACGGACCCACCTTCATGAATGGGGGGCACTTGCCCCCAGTGACATTTGATATTTTTAAACCCAAAATATATATATATATATATATATATATATATATATATATATATATATAATATGCCCCCACTTTAAATTTTAAATGACCCCACTACAAATAAACTAAGCCCAATTATTAAAAGTCTAAGCCCATTTTATCTTTTTATGATTTTGACTATTAGTTAACCTAATTAAATTTAGTCTTCTTCTGTTTTTAAATCCTAGCCGTCAGTCATTTATTCTCTTAAACCCTTTTCTTAGTTTCATATTTTTAATCTTCTTTTTCTATTCCTTGTCTAGTGGTCATCTTCTCTTCATCAAAAGGTAAATTTTAAATTCTCTATTTTATTTTATATAGCTCTCTATGACTCTATGTATCTTTCAATTTCATTGTTTCTCTTTTTGATATTTTCAATTGCAAATTTTAATTCAAACAATTATAGTTTAGGTATTAATCTATTTTTTATTCTTTTCATGAATTTATATATTTTATTTTATTCTCAATTTAGTGATCTTTATTATTTATTTGTTTATCTTTCGTTCTATTCTATTATATGTAATTAGATTGCATATAAATTTTTAAAGTGAATTGATCAATTTACTAATTTAGAATATATATTTTTATTTTTAGAAATAGTAATGGAGAAATATTTCAAAAGAAAGCTACCACTAGAATCTGAAGTCACTCCATTAGTCTCTTCTAATAAAAAGAAGTTCTTAGAATTCAATGTGGAAAGTCTGGTAGCTGATCCTGGACAACGACCCAAAATTTCAAATTATGATCCAAATGTCAGAGATGAAGTTAGACGAGCTTATTTGCAAAAAGGTCCTTGTCAACCAAGAGAACATGATTTTCCACAAACATATTTTGGAACTTCTCTCCGTAGATTTAATGCTGATTGGTTTGATGAATTTGGCAATTGGTTGGAATATAGTATTTCAAAAGATGCTGTATTTTGTCTTTGTTGCTATCTTATGAAACCTGATGGTGCGAATGGTGATGCTTTTGTAAAAGAGGGCTTTTCAAATTGGAAAAAGAAGGAGCGATTACAAACACATGTTGGAAATCATGATAGTGCTCATAATCAAGCTCGAAGAAAATGAGAAGCACTCATGAAGCAAAAACAACATATTGAAGTTGTTTTTCAAAAGCATTCAGACCAAGCTAAAAGAGATTACCGAACTCACTTAACAGCAACAATTGAGTGCATTAGGTTCTTATTGCGACAAGGATTGGCCTTTCGTGGTGATGATGAATCGCACAATTCAAATAATCAAGGTAATTTTTTGGAGCTTCTTGACTTTCTTGCTCAACATAATACAGAGATTGATCGTGTTTTCAAAAATGCTCGTGGAAACCTTAAGCTAGTAGCACCTAAAATTCAAAAAGATATTGTTAGAGCTGCTGCAAGTGAAACTACTAAAGTTATTATTGATGATCTTGGAGATGATTTATTTGCTGTTTTAGTTGATGAAGCTCGAGACATTTCTGTTAAAGAGCAAATGGCTATTTGTTTGCGGTATGTGAACAAAGAAGGGATTGTAATGGAGCGATTTCTTGGCCTTGTCCATGTTTCTAGCACAAATGCGTTGTCGTTAAAAGTAGCTTTGGAATCTTTATTAACAAAGCATAATTTAAGTTTAGCAAGAATACGTGGACAAGGTTACGATGGAGCTACTAATATGCAGGGAGAATTTAATGGCTTAAAAAGTTTGATCTTGAAAGAAAATGCTTGTGCTTTTTATGTTCATTGTTTTGCTCACCAACTTCAATTAGCACTTGTGGTTGTTGCAAAGAAACAGGTCGAAATTGCACTACTTTTTAATTTGCTTGCTAGTTTGTGCAATATTGTTGAAGCTTCTTGTAAACGTAAAGACATGCTTCGTGAAAGTCAAATGCAACAGACAATTGTTGCATTACAAAATGGAGATGTTTCTAGTGAGCATGGCTTAAATCAAGAAACAACATTGAAAAAGGCAGGTGATACTCGATGGGGCTCACATTATGGTACAATACTTAGCTTGATTTCTATTTTTTCTTCCGTGGTAGAAGTTCTTGAAGTTATTGAGGAAGATGGAAATAATCCTAAACAAAGAGCTGAAGCATGCCAATTATTGAATTATATTCAATCTTTTGAATTTGTATTCAATTTACATTTGATGAAAAGTATATTAGGAGTTACTAATGAGTTGTCTCAAGCTCTACAAAGAAGTGATCAAGACATTATAAATGCTATGACATTGGTTAAAGTGTCCAAGCAACGATTGCAAAGTATAAGAGACGATGGTTGGTCCTCTTTGCTTAACGAAGTTTTACTATTTTGTGATAGTCACAATATTCTTGCTCCAAATATGAATGATATATTTGTAACACAAGAAAGATCAAGGCGCAAAATCCAAAAGGTCTCAAACTTGCATCATTTTCAAGTTGAATTATTTTATCAAGTGATTGATAGACAACTTCAAGAGCTTAACAATCGTTTTACAGAGGTAAATACCGAGCTACTTCTTTGTATAGCTTGTTTGAATCCAAGTGACTCATTTTTTGCATTTGATAAGGAGAAGTTGCTTCATTTAGCTGAATTTTATCCACATGAATTCTCTTCTACTCAACTTTTGGCACTTGATAGTCAACTTGAGAATTTTATATTGGATATGCGTCTTGATGATCAATTCTCAAATATAAATGGAATCAGTGGACTATCTCAAAAGTTAGTTGAGACAAAAAAGCATATTGTTTATCCATTGGTATTTCTTCTGTTGAAATAAGCTTTGATTCTACCTGTGGCAACAGCATCAGTTGAGAGAACATTTTTTGCTATGAATATCATAAAGAGTCGACTTCGTAATCAAATGGGAGATGAGTGGTTGAATGATTGTTTGGTTACATATATAGAAAGAGAGACATTCAATCAAGTTGATAATGAAGCAATTATTCAACATTTTCAAAATATGAAAACAAGAAGAGAAGTACCTTCAAGATTTGAAGCGAAGAAAGTTAGCAGCTAATGTAATTTTTGGTTTTTTTGGTATTCAAATAATTAATGTGCACTTTTATATTTTTAAATTTAAATTAATATATATTTTGATAATAATGTGTATTATTTTTGCCCCCCAGCATAAATTTTCTGGGTCCGTCATTGATCATGATCTTCAAAGTGTTCTTGGTGTTCATCTTGACATTCATAGTGTTCTTGCATGCATCATTTGTTTTAATCCAAAATTTTTATGTGTTGAGTCATTTTGTGGTTTTTTCTCTTTCCTCATTAAATGCAAAAAAATAAAAAATTATCTTTTCCTTATTTCACTCATAAATTTCGAAATCTTTGGGTTGACTTAGTCAAAATTTTTAAAATAAGTTGTTTCTTGTTAGTCAAGTCAAGATTTCAATTTCAAAAATTTATCTTTTCAAAATCTTTTTCAAAATCAAATCTTTTTCATTTTTTTTCCTTTGTTTTTTGAAAATTTTCAAAAATCTTTTTCAAAACTTTTCAAAATATTTTTCCTATTTTTACCTCATATTTTTCGAAATTAATACTAACAATTAATGTTTTGATTCAAAAATTTCAAGTTTGTTACTTTCTTGTTAAGAAAGATTCAAACTTTAAATTTTAGAATCATATCTTTTAATTTCTTGTTAGTCAAGTAATCAAATTTTAAAAATCAAATCTTTTTCAAAAAAATTGTTTTTCAATCATATCTTTTTAAAAATCAAATTTTCTTCAACCATATCTTTTCAATCATATCTTTTTAAAATCAAATCTTTTTCAATCATATCTTTTTCAAACCTTAATTTTAAAATATCTTTTTCTAACTTCTTATCTTTTCAAAATTAAATTCAAAATCTTTTTCAAAATCACCTAACCACTTTTCCACCTTTAATTTTTGAAAATCACTAACCATTTTTCAAAAATAATTTTCGAAATTCTCTCCTTCTCATCTCTTTATATTTATTTTATTTATCTACTAACACTTCTCTTCTACTCATAATTCGAACCTTCTCTTCTCTCTGTGTTCGGATTTTTCTTCTTCTCTCTTCTTATCCTTCTATTCTTCTTCTCTTCTACTCACATAAAGGAATCTCTATACTGTGACATAGAGGATTCTTCTTCTTTTCTATTATCTTCTTTTTCATATGAGCAGGAGCAAGGACAAGAACATTCTTGTTGAAGCTGACCCTGAACTTGAAAGGACTCTGAAGAAGAAGCTAAGAGAAGCTAAAGCATAACAATCCATAGAGAACTTTACAGAGAATCTCGAAAAAGAAGTAATGGCCGAACCCAACAACAATAACAATGCAAGGAAGGTGCTTGGTGATTTTACTACACCAACTTCCAACTTCCATGGAAGAAGCATCTCAATCCCTGCCATTGGAGCAAACAATTTTGAGCTAAAGCCTCAATTAGTTTCTCTGATGCAATGGAATTGCAAGTTTTATGGACTTCCATCAGAAGATCCTTTTCAGTTCTTAACTAAATTCTTGCAGATCTGTGATACTGTTAAGACCAATGGAGTTGATCTCGAGGTCTATAAGCTTATGCTTTTCCCTTTTGCTGTAAGAGACAGAGCTAGAATATGGTTGGACTCTCAACCTAGAGATAGCCTGAACTCTTTGGATAAACTGGTCACGACTTTCTTAGCCAAATTCTTTCCTCCTCAAAAGCTGAGTAAGCTTAGAGTGGATGTTCAAACCTTTAAGCAAAAAGAAGGTGAATCCTTCTATCAAGCTTGGGAAATATACAAACAACTGACCATCCTGGATATATTCTATGATGGTCTGTCTGAATTGTTTAAGATGTCATTGGACCATTCTACAGGTGGATCTATTCACCTGAAGAAAATGCCTGCAGAAGCTCAGGAACTCATTGAAATGGTTGCAAATAACCAATTCATGTATACCTCTGAGAGGAATCCTGTGAGTAATGGGACGCCTCAGAGGAAGGGGGATAATTTATACGCTTTTTGGTATTGTTTTTAGGCAGTTTTTAGTAGGATCTATCTAATTTTTAGTATATTTTTATTAGTTTTTAAGCAAAATTCACATTTCTGGACTTTACTATGAGTTTGTGTGTTTTTCTTTGATTTTAGGTATTTTCTGGCTGAAATTGAAGGACCTGAGAAAAAATCTGATTTAGAGGCTGAAAAAGGACTGCAGATGTTGTTGGATTCTGACCTCCCTGCACTAGAAATGGATTTTTTGGAGCTATAGAAGCCAAAATGGAGCACTCTTAATTGCGTTAGAAAGTAGATATCCTGGGCTTTCTAGCAATATATAATAGTACATACTTTGTCCGAGTTTTGACGACGCAAACTGGCGTTTAAACGCCAACTTCCTGCCCTATTCTGGCGTTAACACTACAAGGATTTTGCTTATTTGTGGCGGTTTTTTTTCTTGTTTGTGGAGGTTTTAAACCCCCACAAAAAGGATCGTGGCAGTTTCAAAAACCTCCAAAATTTGAGGTGCCACGAGCTCCTTTGTGGCGGTTTTTCACAACCCCCACAATTTCATTCAGTGGCGGTTTCCTATACCCTTTTGTGGGGGTTCTGTGCTAATGTTTTGTGGCAATTTTTGGTTAATCATTATGGCAGTTTAGAACCCCCATAAAAAGAATTTTCAATTTAAAAAAAAAAGACATATTCATGTGGGGTTTCAACCTCCACAAAACATGTCAATATTATTTTTAAACAATTAATCTAGATACTAAAATTATATTATTATACTACTAATCAATTATCATTTAAAAGAAATCTTTAAATAAGACATATTACAAATTTAGAAGAAAATTAAAATATTACCTATTTGAACAAAATTTAACACAAATAATTTAAAATATAAAACAAGACACTTGCGTCTATTAAGTATTAACCAACACATATATGAATATTGTGCATCTGTGTGAAATCCTGTTTTATTCTTTCTAACTCTAATTATAAATCCATATTATGCCATCTTCAATTAAATGATTGCTTACCACATAAGAAGCAAATGGCAACATTTCCATTGAATCAAAGTTGGCACATATAGCTGCGAATACATATAAAATAAAAGACTCTGTAAATTTTACAATAAAGGTACCAATCAGCAAAATAAAATACTATCCAAGACTAGAAGCAACAACAACAACAAAAAGACTCTCCCCACTAAATGGAGTTGGGGATATGGATCAAATGATGTTAGTGTGGTCTATTATGAGTCATGTCTAAACTCTGCCTGTTAACACTAGAAGTAAAGGACAAAAAAATTTAAGTCTATGTAGAATTGATGAATTATCCTTATATGACTTATCCGAATGTGAAAATCACACAATTCAAGCTTGTAAATACAAAAAGGTAAGGTGAAGAGTTTTCGCATACCGTATAAAATAGCTCCAACAAATGCGTCCCGACATCAGTTGTATCAATAATCTGAGTCTGGAATATTTTCAGCAGTCCCAATAGATAACCTTTCACACACGGATCCTATTCCTTCTGCAGTAAATCTTGTTATCGACTGGAAGGATTAACCGGAAAAAAAGATCAATACAAGTAGTATTTACCAAGATGTAAAACAACTAGTAATAGCTCAACTAAATCAATAACTACTTCTAAAAGGTGGAAAACTTTCCTAATACATCACATCTCAAATTTCAAACGGATAAAAAGTTTCTAGTTTCGCTCAGTTATACTGAGGCTATGATTGTAGGCATGGTGCTATCATCTTTCGACTTTGATGGTGACTCCAAGTTCCTATTGATATCAATTTCTTCTAATAGGGGACTTTCTACAAAAAGAACTTTTGCAACTTACTTTCTATAAAGAAATCAAATTCACAAAAAGATGGTTATTCAACCAGAGGCTATATTTTTTCTCCCTATTCTAGCATATGAATCCAATTTCACAAGATCAAAATAAGAGGGTTACCTATTATCATCTCAAATATATTAGCATCATTATTAGCACTTCATTATTAGCATCTCAAATAAAGACATGGTTACCTTTTTCAAAGATTCCTGAAGAATCTTTTGTAAAGACCCATTGTTCTTTTTGAGTACCTGAAAGCCTATATATTTCACAAAGCCATTAGATTTTCGGAGTGACTAAAAGTGATAATATCATATGGTTGCCAATTACCAACTTACATTTTCAAAATCAGAATGCGATTTAATAGGATCCACATATTTGCTACAAAAGAAAAATGAAGCACATTATCATCACAACAGCATGTAATACAAACTATAGCAGATATCGTAAAAGAACATAAAATTGGAGAAAAGAACTAACTACATATAGTTTCCCTAACAAGAACTTCTCTCAGAAATTTCTTTTTCGGTCTCAAGTTTTCAGTACACTCTTCTCATCAATAACCTACAAGATTGCTAATTGTGTTAAAGAAACAAATTTAAACATAAAGCCGCCACTGTTAGAGCCACATGAATTAAGATTTAACAGTAATCCTTCTTCATTAACCCAACCAAATAGTTAATTACCAATTGTACATAAATATGATATCTCATTTTAATTAGTCAAATTTACAATTCATAGTTAAGAACTTGACATTTAACATATTTATAATTCACAATCAGAACTAAACTATTAGAAATCTTGGAATATTAGAAATCTTGGAATCATCATCATCAAGGAGCCACCAAATGAAATTGATTTGCTTTTACAATGAGATTAGAACTAAACTATACAAGGAGCCACCAAATTACATGCCATGACTAGTATTTTTTAGAAAACTTACTTTCTTTCATCAATATAAAGATAATAGAAAGAAGCACATTCTAATTCTTTGACCTTACCTGCAAAGTATTGTTGGCAAGATCCAGCATCCAAAACCCAAGAATAAATACAAGAGCACCTCTTACAAATAACCATTCTGTTCAAATAAAAATTGAATAACTCATACAATCAACTATTTATATTACTAAAAGGATGAAAACCATAAATTGCATGATAGAGAATTTCAAGATGGATACCTAGAGTTGTAAATCCAGGATCCATCCTTGTTCTATAAACAAATGTTTTAAGATTTTATATATATATTTTTAAATTAGCTTCCTGACAAGCTAGTAGGATTTGCTTACAAGCTTAATGTCTTGGCGTGAAACTTTCTTGCCATCAGTAACAAAAATAATAAAAACCTGGAAAAGAACGTAAAAAAAGAGCTCTAAATATCATAATCAACTAACTATAAAACTCCAAACTATTAAACTCAAATGGACAGGTAATCGAAGGTAACCAAACAAAGATCAGAAAACCCAGAACTGAATAACAGCGGTTAATGTAGCCAATAATATATACAAAGACCAAGTAGTAAAAAAAAAAAGAAAAAAAAAGCAACATACAGACCAAGCATCCTAATGAAGATGCCAATTCCATGAACTCCCAATATCACCAAGTCCCGGAACTCTGCTCCCATCAGTAACAACAATCATAAAAACCTGAAAAAGAACGCAAAAAGAGAGATATAAATATCATAATCAAATAACTATAAAACTTCAAACTATTAAATTCAAGTAGACAGGCAATCCAAGGAACCCAAACAGAGATTGGGAAACCTAGAGCTGAATAATAGAATAACAACAAGAAAAATTCATGAACAAGTTCAAGCATTAGCCTATGTTATCCAAAGAAACGAATAACAACAACAAAAATTCCATTCATCACAATTTCAACATGAGTGGGTCCATTAATATGAATGTGAGTCACCTTATAATTCAATAATTCATATATAAACAAATAAAAATCCATTTTGCTTCTATGCCATATCCCAATAACACGACTACAAGTAACTAAAACCCATCCTCAAAGCAAAGCAATGGAGCACTAAATTTATATGCTCTTTAATGAAATAAATTCGTATAATTGAGGTCTTTAATGCAATTTGCAAGAAATTAAAGTACTCCATAATGGATGCAGTAGGAGGAGGTGCAATAAGTTTGAGAAACATTTCATCTCCAACTCCGTACCTGTTTGGTGGCTTAGCTTTCATGTTTGGACTCATTGCAATGGCATTGATGCTTCTAGCATTTCATATTTGGACTCATTGGAACATTTCAATGAAAGAGAGATCAAATGTTCCAATGAAAGATGAAAATCGAGCATGATGAATTCAGAATAAATGATAAATAAGGGACAATGATTTTATCATACAATTTCAGGAAATCCAAAAATACAGATGCACCAACATTAATCAGTTACCATTAATCTATCTCAATTCCTAATTAGCACAGCACAAACCCCAAACCAAATAAACCACACCAAATAATTTAACCAGAAATCCCTAGATTTCTATCAAAGATGCTAACAATAGTTTTCAATGGAGAGCACCTCTGTATAATAAATCTTCCAAGATAAACAACAATAAAAAAATTTCGGAGTTTTTAAATCAAGTGAATTCACAATCAAAAGAACACAAACAAAGATCAACAAACTTAGAACTCAATAACAGATCTTAATGGAACAAAAAATCTAACCAAACAAAGATCAAGAATAAAAAAGAATCAAAGCAACAACCAAGCACAAAGCAAAATTAGGAGGAAAGTATCGGCACATACCAATGGAGACGGTGTTAAGAGGTGGCAAAGAAGCACAAAAGACATGCAACAAAGAAGAAGCAAGAGAAAAAGAAGGAGAAGATGGTGCCATTGGGCAGGGAATAGGCTGACAGACCCCGATCATCCACAGATGCAACCTACCAACGAAAGCCACATTAGGCTCAAGCTTTAGATCTGAGAGAAAAAAGGAATTGAATCTAATTACACAAGGAAAAAAAGCAGCAAAAAATTCACCTGGACAAGCTATGACAAAAACAACTCCGGGAAGACCAGCACCTGTTCCAACGTCCACGAGGCTAAGCTTCTCATGTGACGGCGCGTCGCCGCAGCACGTGCGGTAGCAATCCCTAAGAGGAGGGAGGATTGCAAGCGTGTCCTCGACGTACCTCTCCATGACTTCGTCGGCATCTTTGACTGCGGTGAGATTCATGCGCTGCAATTGAAAACGGCAAAATTAAGTGTTAATGTAGTTGAAGAGTTGAAAGAATTGGAAAGTAGCAACGAAGATGAATGGCAGCAACGATGATGAATGACACGACGAGCTTACTCTCCCTCTGATCTCAAACACTATGGCAAGCTTGACGGTGACAATGGCGAAGAGATGCGGCAAGTAGATCTAGGGTTTCATTAGATCTCACTCTTCTTCCTTTTTTAATTTTTTGGACAAGTTTTTTTTGGACTGAAATTGGTTTGGGTTTGATTTGAGTAGATTAGGGACTCATTATTTGTTTGGACAAATGGGCTCAGAAATTTAAATTAGTATTAATCAATGGGAGTTTTATATTTTGCCATAAATAAAATATGTTATGGAAGTTTTCTAAAACCTCCACAAAAAAATCCCATAAACAAGTAGAAATCTTGTAGTGTAAACGCCAGAAACGGGATAAAAGCTGGAGTTAAACACCCCAACTGGCATAAAAGCTGGCGTTTAACTCCAAGGAAAGTCTCTACACATGAAAGCTTCAATGCTCAGCCCAAGCACACACCAAGTAGACCCAGAAGTGGATTTCTGCATCAAAGTAGCATGCTTTGCAAACTGCTTAGGGAACAAGAAGAGCAAGGACATGAACTGAAGCAACTAAAGCGTCAGAAGCTATCTCTTGAAAGGCCAAGCACCCCACAGATTAAAGGGGCATCTACCTCCCAAAATAAAGGTTGTTGAGTCCCAATCTTAGCCTTAACTCTGTGATAATTGTTCTTATTAGGAATTTACCTTAGAAGTTATATATGAGTAGTAGTAATTAGTATCTCTATTTTGATTTTATCTCCAATTAAGCTATAATTTATTTTTCTCATCATCATCAAACATGAATAAAATAGTAGATTTTTAGAATAAGGAGGCAATATTTTTTTTGAATTTTTAATAAGGAAAATTCTAATTATTTATATGTGGTGGTAATACTTTTTGTCTTCTGAATGAATGCCTGAACAGTGCATTTTTTTATATTGAATTTTATGAATGTTAAAATTGTTGGCTCTTGAAAGAATGATGAACAAGAGAAATATTATTGTTGATCTGAAAAATCATGAAATTGATTCTTGAAGCAAGAAAAAGTAGTGAAAAAAAAAGAGAAGAGAAGGAGCAGTAAAAAAAGCCAATAGCTCTTTATACCAAAAAGCAAGGGTGAAAAGGATCCAAGGCTTTGAGCATCAATGGATAGGAGGGCCCAAGGAAATAAATCCAGGCCTAAGCGGCTAAATCAAGCTGTCCCTAACCATGTGCTTGTGGCATGCAGGTCCAAGTGAAAAGCTTGAGACTGAGTGGTTAAAGTCGTGATCCAAAGCAAAAGAGTGTGCTTAAGAACTATGGACACCTCTAATTGGGGGCTCTAGCAAAGCTAAGTCACAATCTGAAAAGGTTCACCCAAGTATGTGTCTGTAGCATTTATGTATCCGGTGGTAATACTGGAAAACAAAGTGCTTAGGGCCACGGCCAAGACTCATAAAGTAGCTGTGTTCAAGAATCAACATATTAAACTAGGAGAATCAATAATACTATATGAATTCTGAGTTCCTATGGATGCCAATCATTCTGAATTTCAAAGGATAAAGTGAGATGCCAAAACTGTTCGGAAGCAAAAAGCTACTAGCCCCGCTCAACTAATTGGAATCTGAGCTTCACTTAAAACTCTGAGATATTATTGCTTCTTGATTTCTTTCAATCCTATTTTATTTATCTAGTTACTTGAGGACAAGCAACAGTTTAAGTTTGGTGTTGTGATGAGCGGATATTTTATACGCTTTTTGGGGGTAATTTCATGTAGTTTTTAGTATGTTTTAGTTAGTTTTTAGTATATTTTTATTAGTTTTTAGGCAAAATTCATATTTCTGGACTTTACTATGAGTTTGTGTGTTTTTTTGTGATTTCAGGTATTTTCTGGCTAAAATTGAGGGAGTTGAGCAAAAATCTGATTTAGGCTGAAAAAGGACTGCTGATGCTGTTAGATTCTGACCTCCCTGCAATCGGAATGGATTTTTTGGAGCTTCAGGAGTCTCTCAATTGGGTTGGAAAGTAGACATCCAGGTCTTTCCAGCAATATATAATAGTCCATACTTTGCGCGAAGATAAACGACGTAAACTGGTGTTTAACGCCAGTTCTACGTTCCATTCTGGCGTTAAATGCCAGAAACAGGTTACCAGTTGGAGTTAAACGCCCAAAACAGGTTACAACCTGATGTTTAACTCCAGAAACAGCCCAGGCACGTGAGAAGCTCAAGTCTCAGCCCCAGCACACACCATGTGGGCCCCAGAAGTGGATTTCTGCACTATCTATCTTAGTTTACTCATTTTCTGTAAACCTAGGTTACTAGTTTAGTATTTATACCACTTTTAGAGACTTATTTTGTACCTCGTGACATTTTAGATCTGAACTTTGTACTTTTTGACGGCATGAGTCTCTAAACTCCATTGTTAGGGGTGAGGAGCTCTGCAGCGTCTCGATGAATTAATGCAATTATTTTTGTTTTCTATTCAAACACGCTTGTTTCTATCTAAGATATTCATTCGCACTTTAATATGAAGAAGGTGATGATCCGTGACACTCATCACCATTCTCAACCTATGAACGCGTGCCTGACAACCACCTCCGTTCTACATTAGATTGGATGAGTATCTCTTGGATTCCTTAATCAGAATCTTCGTGGTATAAGCTAGAATCCATTGGCAGCATTCTTGAGAATCTGGAAGGTCTAAACCTTGTCTGTGGTATTCTGAGTAGGATTCAGGGATTGAATGACTGTGACGAGCTTCAAACTCACAAGGGTTGGGCGTAGTGACAAACGCAAAAGGATCAATGGATCCTATTCCAGCATGAGTGAGAACCGACAGATGATTAGCCGTGCGGTGACAGCGCACCTGGACCATTTTCACTGAGAGGACGGATGGTAGCCATTGACAACGGTGATCCACCAACACACAGCTTGCCATAGAAGGAACCTTGCGTGCGTGAAGAAGATGACAGTAGGAAAGTAGAGATTTAGAAGACAAAGCATCTCCAAAACTCCAACACATTCTCCATTACTGCGTAACAATTACTAGTTTCATGCTCTTTTACTTTTTACACTTGAAACTAAAGAACCCTATTGGTATCCTGACTAAGAATAATAAGATAACCATAGCTTGCTTCAAGCCAACAATCTCTGTGGGATCGACCCTTACTCACGTAAGGTAATACTTGGATGACCTAGTGCACTTGCTGGTTAGTTGTGCGGAATTACATAGTGTGAGTGTAATTTTCGTGCACCAAGTTTTTGGCGCCGTTGCCGGGGATTGTTTGAGTTTGAACAACTGACGGTGAATCTTGTTGCTTAGATTAGGAAAATTTTGTCTTTTGGGTCAAAGTCTTTTATTTTCTTTTCAAAATTTTTTTCAAAAATATTATTTTTCTTTCATAATTTTTAGTTTTTATGTGAGTTTAATGTCATATTTTAAGTTTGGTGTCAATTGCGTGCTTTTCTTTGTCTCTCAATTTTCGAATTGCATGTTCTTTGTTCATCTTTGACCTTCAAGTTGTTCTTGTCTGTTTTCCTGGTTTGATCTTTAGTTTGTCTTATTTTGTGTCTTTTCTTATTTTTCTTGTGCTTTTTCAAAATATCAGTTTTCAAAAAAAAATTTATTTATTAAAAATACCTCTTTAAAACACGTTACATTTATAGCTCAATTGGCTAGAGTATTGTGTTTGTGTTCTTGGTAATTAGGTATCTCCCTTTTAAAACTTTTTCAAAAATAATTTTTCTTTGATTAAATCTTGTGCCAAACTTTAAGTTTGGTGTTCTCTTGTTAATTTTCATTTAGTTTTCGAAAATCTTATTTTGGTTTTCTAAAAATTTTAAGTTTGGTGTTCTTTCTTTTGTTCTTGTTGTTCTTGTGAATCTTCAAGGTGTTCTTGAGTCTTCTTTGTGTTTTGATCTTAAAATTTTTAAGTTTGGTGTTCCTTGGTGTTTTCCCTCCAAAATTTTCGAAAACAAGGAGCATTAGATCTAAAAATTTTAAGTCTTATGTCTTTTGTGTGTTTTTCTCTTTCATCATAAAATTCAAAAATAAAAAATATCTTTTCTAACTATTTTTAAGCAAATATTTCGAAATTTTTCATAAAAATTCAGATTTCAATTTCAAAATTTTTCAAATCATATCCTTTTAATTTTTTTTTTAAAAAATAATATCTTTTTCAAAAATATCCTAACCACTTTCTCTCTCCTCACTTTTTTGAAAATCTTCATAAAATATTTTTAAATTTTTTTATTTTTATTTTAGTTTTTATTTTATTTTATTTTATTATTTTGAAAAAAAATTTATATAATAAAATAAATAAAATAAATCCACGTCATCTCCCTTTCTCCATTATGGACCTAAGTGGAAATAAACAGTTCAGAAGGATTCTGGGGTCATATGCTAACCCCACTACTGCTTCTTCTGGGAGTAGTATCTATATACCCTCCATCGGAGTCAGTAGTTTTGAGTTGAATCCTCAGCTCATTATCATGGTACAGCAAAGTTGCTAGTATTTCGGTCTTCCACAGGAAGAACCTACAGAGTTTCTGGCACAGTTTTTACAAATTGCTAACACAATGCATGATAAAGAAGAGATCAGGATGTCTATAGCTTATTACTATTTCCATTTGCTGTAAAAGACCAAGCTAAGAGGTGGTTAAATAACCAACCTAAGGCTAGCCTAAGGACATGGAAACAGCTGTCAGAAAAACTCCTGAATCAATACTTCCCTCCCAAATGGATGACACAGCTGAGGCTGAACATCCAAGGCTTTAAACAAGGAGATAATGAATCTCTTTATGATGCCTCGGAAAGATACAGAGAGATACTAAGAAAATGCCCCTCTAAAATGTTTTCAGAGTGGGTGCAGTTAGACATCTTCTATTATGGGCTTACAGAGAAAGCTCAGATGTCTTTGGACCACTCAGCTGGTGGATATATACACATGAGAAAGACAATTGAAGAAGCTCAAGAGCTCATTGATACAGTTGCCAGAAATCAGCATCTGTACCTAAGTAGTGAACCTTCCATAAAAGAAGAGGCTAAAACAGTAACTGCTGAACTCAGTCCTGTAGAACAAGTTACTGAATTCAATCAGCAATTAGATTTTCTAACAAAACAGCTAGCCGAATTCAAGGAGATACTACAAGACATAAGAATGGCTAATATGAATATGGAAGTGCAGTAAGCAAACAGAACAGCAGTTATCAAAACAAATAACAAGAGAGTGCCAAGAAGTTCAATTAAGAAATGGAAAAATATTAAATACCTCACTTCAATGCAGCAGGAAGCCAAGAAATGAACAAACTGTTACCCAAAATCCCTCTGAGGACAATAAGAGCCCAGAGAGAAATAATTATGGCACTCAAACGCCAGAAAATGGTGGAGAGCTGGCGTTAAACGCTCAACCCATGCTCAGTTTTGGCATTCAAACGCCAGAAACAAGTAAGGAATTGGCGTTGAATGCCCAAAGAAAGCTCAGTTCTGGCGTTCAGACGCCAGAAACAAGTAAGGAGTTGGCGTCTAACGCCACTCCAGCTTCCAACCCTGGCATTCAAACGCCAGTGAGGGATCAGACACATACAAATGCTGATAGCAACCCCTCTAAAAAGGCTTCTCCAACCACATCTGTAGGAAATAAACCTGCAGCAACTACGGTTGAGGAATACAAAACCAAAATGCCTTACCCTCAGAAACTCCTCCAAGCGAAACAGGATAAGCAATTTGCCCGCTTTGCAGACTATCTCAGGACTCTTGAAATAAATATTCCATTTGCAGAGGAACTTGAGCAAATACCCTCTTATGCTAAGTTCATGAAAGAGATCTTAAGTCATAAGAAGGATTGGAGAGAAACTGAAAAAGTTTACCTCACTGACGAATGCAATGCAGTCATTCTGAAAAAGCTTACTAGAGAAGCTTAAAGATCCCGGAAGCTTCATGATACCATGCATATTAGAGAGAACTTGTACCAAGAAAGCTCTATGTGATCTTGGAAAAAGTATCAACCTAATACCTGCATCCACTATCAGAAAGCTTGGTTTGACTGAAGAAGTCAAGCCAACCCGGATATGTCTTCAACTTGCTGATGGATCCATCAAATACCCATCAGGCATGATTGAAGACATGATTGTCAAGGTTGGGCCATTTGCCTTTCCCACTAACTTTGTGGTGCTGGAAATGGAAGAGCACAAGAGTGCAACTCTCATTCTAGGAAGACCTTTCCTAGCAACTGGACGAACCCTCATTGACGTCCAAAAAGGGGAAGTAACCCTGAGAGTCAATGAGGACGAGTTTAAGTTGAATGTTGTCAAAGCTATGCAACATCCAGACACCCCAAACGACTACATGAGCATTGATATTATTGACTCTCTGGTGAAAGAGGTCAATATGACTGAGAGTCTTGAATCAGAGCTAGAGGATATCTTTCAAGATGTTCAGCCTGATTTGGAGGAACCAGAGAGAATAATAAAACCTCTAAAAATCCCTCAGGAAGAGGAGAAACCTCCTAAACCCGAGCTCAAACCATTACCATCATCCCTGAAATATGCATTTCTGGGAGAAGGTGTCACTTTTCCTGTAATCATAAGCTCTACCTTAGAGCCACAGGAAGAGGAAGCATTAATTCAAGTGCTGAGGACACACAAGACAGCTCTTGGGTGGTCCATCAGTGATCTTAAGGGCATTAGCCCAGCCAGATGCATGCACAAGATCTTATTAGAGGATGATGCTAAGTCAATGGTTCAACCACAGAGGCAGCTGAATCCAGCCATGAAGGAGGTGGTGCAGAAGGAGGTCACTAAATTATTAGAGGCTGGGATTATTTATCCTATTTTTGATAGTCCCTGGGTGAGCCCTGTCCAAGTTGTCCCTAAGAAGGGTGGCATGACAGTGGTTCATAATGAAAAAAATGAACTGATTCCTACAAGAACAGTTACAGGGTGGCATATGTGTATTGATTACAGAAGACTCAATACAGCTACCAGAAAGGATCATTTTCCTTTACCATTCATAGACCAGATGCTAGAAAGACAAGCAGGTCATGATTACTACTGCTTTCTGGATGGATATTCAGGTTATAATCAAATTGCACTAGATCCCCAAGATCAAGAGAAAACAGCATTCACATGTCCATTTGGAGTATTTGCATACAAAAGGATGCCATTTGGTCTGTGCAATGCACCTACAATCTTTCAAATGTGCATGCTCTCTATTTTCTCTGATATGGTGAAAAATTTTCTGGAAGTCTTCATCGATGACTTTTCAGTATTTGGAGACTCATTCAGCTCCTGTCTTGACCATCTAGCACTTGTTCTAAAGAGGTGCCAAGAGACTAACCTAGTTTTAAACTGGGAGAAATGTCACTTTATGGTGACTAAAGGAATTATCCTTGGGCACAAAATTTCGAACAAGAGAATAGAGGTAGATCAAGCTAAGGTAGAGGTAATTGAAAAATTACCACCACCTGCCAATGTTAAGGCAATCAGAAGCTTTCTGGGGCATGCAAGATTCTATAGGAGGTTTATAAAATATTTTTCAAAAATTGCAAAACCTCTGAGCAATCTACTAGCTGCTGACACCCGATTTATCTTTGATAAAGAATGTCTGCAGGCGTTTGAGACCCTGAAAGCTAAGCTGGTCACAACACCAGTCATCTCTGCACTAGACTGGACATTACCATTTAAACTAATGTGTGATGCCAGTGACCATGCCATTGGTGCAGTGTTGGGACAAAGGCATGACAAGCTTCTGTACGTCATTTATTATGCCAGTCGTGTTTTAAATGACGCACAGAAGAACTACACAACCACAGAAAAAAACTTACTTGCAAAGGTTTACGCCATTGACAAATTCAGATCCTATTTAGTAGGATCAAAAGTGATTGTGTACACTGACCATGCTGCTCTTAAATATCTACTCACAAAGTAAGATTCAAAACCCAGACTCATAAGATGGGTATTGCTTCTGCAAGAGTTTGATATAGAAATAAGAGACAAAAAAGGGACAAAGAACCAAGTAGCAGATCACCTGTCCCAAATAGAACCAGTAGAAGGGGCGTCCCTCCCTCTTACTGAGATCTCTGAAAATTTTCTATATGAGCAACTCTTTGCCATCCAGGAAGTACCATGGTTTGCAGACATTGCAAACTACAAGGCTGTGAGATTCATACCCAAAGAGTATAGTAGGCAGCAATTAAAGAAATTGATCACAAATGCAAAGTACTATCTTTGGGATGAACCATATCTCTTCAAGAGATGTGCAGACGGAGTAATCCGTAGATTTGTGCCTAAAGAAGAAGCACAGAAGATCCTCTGGCATTGCCATGGATCACAATATGGAGGACATTTTGGAAGTGAACGAACAGCCACAAGAGTCCTCCAATGTGGTTTCTATTGGCCTACTATCTATAAAGACTCCCGAAAGTTTGTACCTAATTGTGACAGTTGCCAAAGATCTGGCAATCTGCCTCAAAGTTATGCCATGCCTCAACAAGGGATCTTGGAGATTGAGTTGTTTGATGTATGAGGTATTGACTTCATGGGGCCTTTTCCACCATCATACTCAAACACTTATATTCTGGTGGCAGTGGATTATGTATCCAAATGGGTGGAAGCTATTGCAACACCCACTAACGATACTAAGACAGTGCTAAAATTCCTCCAGAAACATATCTTCAGCAGATTTAGGGTCCCTAGAGTACTAATCAGTGATGGGGGCGCTCATTTCTGCAATAAACAACTTTACTCTGCTATGGTTCGATATGGAGTTAGCCACAGGGTGGCAACTCCATATCATCCACAGACAAATGGGCACGCTGAAGTCTCTAATAGAGAACTTAAAAGAATCCTGGAATAGACTGTGATTAACTGTAGAAGGGATTGGGCAAGAAGCTTGGATGATGCTCTGTGGGCATACAGAACAGCATTCAAGACTCTTATAAGGACCTCTCCATACCAGCTTGTGTATGGAAAAGCATGTTACTTGCTAGTGGAACTGGAACATAAGGCCTACTGGGCAACCAGATTCCTAAACCTTGATGCCAAGTTAGCTGAAGAAAAACGATTGCTCCAGTTAAATGAGCTAGAGGAATTCAGACTCAATACTTTCAAAAATGCAAAAATTTACAAAGAGAAAGCAAAAAGTTAGCATGATAAGAAGCTGTCATCCAGAGTCTTTGAGCCAGGGCAAAAAGTTCTGCTGTTTAATTCAAGGCTCAGATTATTCTCTGGGAAATTGAAATTCCGGTGGAGAGGACCATATGTGATTATAGGTGTGTCACCTTATGGATACGTAGAGCTTCAGGATAATGATTCTAACAAAAAGTTCATTGTTAATGGACAGAGAGTCAAACATTATCTTGAAAGCAATTTTGAGCAAGAATGCTCAAAACTGAGACTTGATTAAAGCTCAGTAATAGTCCAGCTAAAGACAATAAAGAAGCACTTGCTAGGAGGCAACCCAGCCATTAACAAAGCTTATTTGTTAATTAATTGAATTTTACAGGTTCATATTAATTATCTTCAAGGTAAAATAGTAATTACATGAGTTCATAGAGTTACAAAAGGATTCAGAGGATAAATAACAAAAAGAAGCTCACAGGTGCGAAAACGCCAGTAAGAGCTGTCTTGGACGTTAAACGCCCAAAAGAAGCATCTACTGGGTGTTTAACGCCAGTAGAGATAGCCATTTGGGCTTTAAACGCCAGAAAGAAGCAACTTCTGAGCGTTTAACGCCAGATTTACAGCATTGATGAGCGGATATTTTATACGCTTTTTGGGGGTAATTTCATGTAGATTTTAGTATGTTTTAATTAGTTTTTAATAGAATTTTATTAGTTTTTAAGCAAAAATCATATTTCTGGACTTTACTATGAGTTTGTGTATTTTTCTGTGATATCAGATATTTTCTGGCTGAAATTGAGAGAGCTGAGCAAAAATCTGATTTAGGCTGAAAAAGGACTGTTGATGCTGTTGGATTCTGACCTTTCTGCACTCGAAATGGATTTTATAGAGCTACAGGAGTACAATTAGCGCGCTCTCAACGGTGTTGGGAAGTAGACATCCAGGGCTTTCCAGCAATATATAATAGTCCATACTTTGCGCGAAGCTAGACGACGTAAACCGGCGTTCAACGCCAGTATCATGCTGCTGTCTGGCGTCCAACGCCAGAAACTGGTTACAAGTTGGAGTTCAACGCCCAAAACACGTTACAACCTGGCGTCCAACTCCAGAAACAGCCCAAGCACGTGAGAGGCTTAAGTCTCAGCCCCAGCACACACCAAGTGGGCCCCATAAGTGGATTTCTGCACAAATTATCTTAGTTTACTTATTTTCTGTAAACCTAGGCTACTACTTTACTATTTAAACAACTTTTAGAGAATTATTTTGTAACTCATGACATTTTCAGATCTGAATTTTATACACTTTAACGGCATGAGTCTCTAAACTCCATTGTTGGGGGTGAATTAATGCAATTATTTCTGTTTTCCTTTCAAACATGTGTGTTCCTATCTAAGATGTTCATTCGCACTTAATTATGGAGAAGGTGATGATCCGTGACACTCATCACCTTCCTCAATCCATGAACGTGTGCCTGACAACCACCTCCGTTCTACATTAGATTGAATGAGTATCTCTTAGATTCCTTAATCAGAATCTTCGTGGTATAAGCTAGACTGATGGCGGCATTCAAGAGAATCCGGAAAGTCTAAACCTTGTCTGTGGTATTCCGAGTAGGATTCGAGGATTGAATGACTGTGACGAGCTTCAAACTCCTGAAGGCTGGGCGTTAGTGACAGACGCAAAAGAATCACTGGATTCTATTCCAACCTGATTGAGAACCGACAGATGATTAGCCGTGCTGTGACAGAGCATTTGGAACGTTTTCACTGAGAGGATGGGAAGTAGCCATTGACAACGGTGACACCCTACATATAGCTTGCCATGGAAGGAGCCTTGCGTGTGGAAAAAGGATTTCAAGGAAGAGTTGAAATTCAAAGGACAAAGCATCTCCAAAACTCCAACATATTCTCCATAATTAAAGTAACAATTATTTATTTCACGCTCTTTTATTTTTCTAATAATTCCTACTGATAATTTTAATTGATATCCTGACTAAGAATAATAAAATAAACATAGCTTGCTTCAAACCAATAATCTCCGTGGGATCGACCCTTACTCACGTAAGGTATTACTTGGACGACCCAGTGCACTTGCTGGTTAGTTGTGCGGATTGCAAAAGTGTGATTGCAATTTCGTGCACCAACTTTTTGGCGCCGTTGCCGGGGATTGTTCGAGTTTGAACAACTAAAGGTTTATTTTGTTGCTTAGATTAGGAAGAATTTATCCTCTTTTTTTCACTAGAATTGCATCTTTTATTATCCCTTTTTAAAAATTTTTCAAAAATATTATTTTTCTTTATCAATTTTTAATTCTTTTCGTGAGTTTAGTGTCCTGTTCAAAGTTTGGTGTTAATTGCATATTTTATATTTTTCTTTAAATTTTCGAAATTGTGTTCTTTGTTCTTCATTGATCTTCAAGTTGTTCTTGTTAATTTTTCTTGTTTGATCTTGAG
The DNA here is from genome assembly GCF_014773155.1 of Arachis stenosperma. Taxonomy (NCBI): domain Eukaryota; kingdom Viridiplantae; phylum Streptophyta; class Magnoliopsida; order Fabales; family Fabaceae; genus Arachis; species Arachis stenosperma. The sequence continues at coordinate 65,083,935 of NC_080377.1, read as the reverse complement.
TTTTTCCTGTTTTGTGTCTTTTCTTGTTTTTCTTGTGCTTTTTCAAAACATTAACTTTCAAAAATTATACTTTTATCCATAAAAATAATACATCTTTAAAATACGTTACATTTTTAGCTCAGTTGGTTATAGCGTTGGCTTATGTTCTTGGCAATTGGGCATCTTCTTTTCAAAATCTTTTTTCAAAAATAATTTTTCTTAATTTAATCTTGTGCCAAACTTTAAGTTTGGTGTTTTCTTGTTGATCTTTCTTTAATTTTCGAAAATTTATCTTGGTTTTCTAAAAATTTTAAGTTTGGTGTTCTTTCTTTTGTTCTTGGTGTTCTTGTGAATCTTCAAGGTGTTCTTGAGTCTTTCTTGGGTTTTGATCTTAAAATTTTTAAGTTTGGTGTTCCTTGGTGTTTTCCCTCCAAAATTTTCGAAAATAAGGAACATTAGATCTAAAAATTTTAAGTCTTGTGTCTTTTGTGAGTTTTTCTCTTTCATCATAAAATTCAAAATTCAAAAATAATAATAATATCTTTTCTAACTAATTTTAAACTATATTTTCGAATTTTTTATATAAAAATTCAGATTTCAATTTCAAAATTTTTCAATTCTTATTTTTTTAATATATATTTTATTATCTTTTTCAAAAATTTTATCCTAACCACTTTCTCTCTCCTCAAATTTTCGAAAATCTTCATAAAAGTTTTCAAATTTTTAATTTTTAATTTTCTTTCTTTATTTATTTTTATTTTTATTTCAGTCTTTGTTTTTTTTTTTATTTCGAAAATTATTCTTATAATAAAATAGACAATATCAACATCTATACCATCTCCCTTGCTCCATCATGGAACTAAGTGGAAATGAACAGTCCAGGAGGACTCTGGGGTCATATGCTAGCCCCACTACTGCTTCATATGGGAGTAATATCTGTATACCATCCATTGGAGTCAGTAGCTTTGAGTTGAATCCTCAGCTTATTATCATGGTGCAGCAAAGCTGCCAGTATTTCGGTCTTCCACATGAAGAACCTACAGAGTTTCTGGCACAATTTCTACAAATTGCTGACACAGTACATGATAAGGAAATAGATCAAGATGTCTACAGATTATTACTGTTTCCATTTGCTGTAAAAGATCAAGCTAAGAGGTGGTTAAATAACCAACCTAAGAACAGCATAAAAACATGGAAACAGCTGTCAGAAAAATTCCTGAATCACTATTTCCCTCCAAAACGGATGACACAGCTAAGGCTAAGCATCCAAGGCTTCAAACAAGGAGATAATGAATCCCTTTATGATGCTTGGGAGAGATACAGAGAGATGCTAAGAAAATGCCCCTCTGAGATGTTTTCAGAGTGGGTGCAATTAGACATCTTCTACTATGGGCTTACAGAAAAAGCTCAGATTTCTTTAGATCACTCAGCTGGTGGATCTATACATATGAGAAAAATAATTGAAGAAGCTCAAGAGCTTATTGATACAGTTGCCAGAAATCAGCATCTGTACCTAAGCAGTGAATCTTCCATGAAAGAAGAAGCTAAAACAGTAACTGCTGAACTCAGTCCTGTGGATCAGGCTAATGAATTCAATCAGCAATTAGACTTTCTAACCCAGCAGCTAGCCGAATTCAAGGAAATACTACAGGAAACAAGAATGGCTAACAGGAATATGGAAGTACAGTTAAAGCAAACAGAAAAGCAACTGTCAAAACAAATAGCAGAAGAATGCCAAGCAGTTCAATTAAGAAGTGGGAAAACATTAAATACCTCACTTCAAAGCAGCAGGAAGCCAAAAAATGAACGAATGGCTACTAAAATTCCCTCTGAGGACAATCAGAGCCCAAAGAGGAATAATGCTGGCGCTGAACGCCCAGACCATGCTCATTCCTGGCGTTTAACGCCAGAAACAAGCATGAATCCGGCGTTGAACCCCCAAAAGGAAGCACAGTTCTGGCGTTCAGACGCCAGTAACAGATAAGGAGTTGGCGTCTAACGCCACTCCAGCTTCCACCCCTGGCATTCAAATGCCAGTGGGGGATCAGTCACATACAAGTGCTGATAACAACCCTTCTAAAAAGGCTTCCCAACCCACATCTGTAAGTAATAAACCTGCAGCAACTAAGGTTGAGGAATATAAAGCCAAAATGCCTTATCCTCAAAAACTCCACCAAGCGAAACCGGATAAGCAATTTGCCCGCTTTGCAGACTATCTTAGGACTCTTGAAATAAAGATTCCGTTTGCAGAAGCACTTGAGCAAATACCCTCTTATGCTAAGTTCATGAAAGAGATCTTAAGTCATAAGAAGGATTGGAGAGAAATTGAAAAAGTTTACCTCACTGAAGAATGCAGTGCAGTCATTCTAAAAAGCTTACCTGAGAAGCTTAAAGACCCCGGGAGCTTTATGATACCATGCGCATTAGAGGGTAATTGTACCAAGCAAGCTCTATGTGATCTTGGAGCAAGTATCAACCTAATACCTGCATCTATTATCACAAAGCTCGGTTTGACTGAAGAAGTCAAACCAACCCGGATATGTCTTCAACTTGCCGATGGCTCCATTAAATACCCATCAGGTGTGATTGAAGACATGATTGTCAAGGTTGGGCCATTTGCCTTTTCTACTGACTTTGTGGTGTTGGAAATGGAGGAGCACAAGAGTGCAACTCTCATTCTAGGGAGACCTTTCCTAGCAACTGGCCGAACCCTCATTGACGTCCAAAAAGGGGAAGTAACCCTGAGAGTCAATGAGGAGGAGTTCAAGTTGAATGTTGTCAAAGCCATGCAACATCCAGACACCCCAAATGACTGCATGAGTGTTGATATCATTGACTCTCTGGTAAGAGAGGTCAATATGGCTGAGAGTCTTGAATCAGAGTTAGAGGACATCTTTAAAGATGATCAGCCTGATTTGGAGGAATCAGAGAGAATAATAGAACCTCTGAAAATCCCTCAGGAAGAGGAGAAACCTCCCAAACCCGAGCTCAAATCATTATCACCATCCCTGAAATATGCATTTCTGGGAGAAGGTGATACCTTTCCTGTAATTATAAGCTCTACCCTAGAGCCACAGGAAGAGGAAGCACTAATTCAAGTGCTAAGGACACACAAGACAGCTCTTGGGTGGTCCATCAGTGATCTTAAGGGCATTAGCCCTGCCAGATGCATGCACAAGATCCTATTGGAGGGTGACGCCAAGCCAGTGGTTCAACCACAAAGGCGGCTGAATCCAGCCATGAAGGAAGTGGTGCAGAAGGAGGTCACTAAATTACTAGAGGCTGGGATTATTTATCCTATTTCTGACAGCCCCTGGGTAAGTCCTATCCAAGTTGTCCCTAAGAAAGGTGGCATGACAGTGGTTCACAATGAAAGAAATGAACTAGTTCCTACAAGAACAGTTACAGGGTGGCGTATGTGTATTGATTATAGAAGGCTCAATACAGCCACCAGAAAGGATCATTTTCCTTTACCATTCATAGACCAGATGCTAGAAAGACTAGCAGGTCATGAATACTACTGCTTCCTGGATGGATATTCAGGTTATAATCAAATTGCAGTAGATCCCCAGGATCAAGAGAAAACGGCATTCACATGTCCATCTGGAGTATTTGCATACAGAAGGATGCCATTTGGCCTGTGCAATGCACCTGCAACCTTTCAAAGGTGCATGCTCTCAATTTTCTCTGATATGGTGGAAAAATTTCTGGAAGTCTTCATGGATGACTTTTCAGTATTTGGAGACTCATGCAGCTCCTGTCTTGACCATCTAGCACTTGTTCTAAAGAGATGCCAAGAGACTAACCTGGTTTTAAACTGGGAAAAATGTCACTTTATGGTGACTGAAGGAATTGTCCTTGGGCACAAAATTTCGAACAAGGGAATAGAAGTGGATCAAGCTAAGGTGGAGGTAATTGAAAAATTACCACCACCTGCCAATGTTAAGGCAATCAGAAGCTTTCTGGGGCATGCAGGATTCTATAGGAGGTTTATAAAGGATTTTTCAAAAATCGCCAAACCTCTGAGCAACCTGCTAGCTGCTGACACGCCATTTGTCTTTGATAAGGAGTGTCTGCAGGCATTTGAGACTCTGAAAGCTAAATTGGTCACAGCACCAATCATCTCTGCACCAAACTGGACATTACTATTTGAACTAATGTGTGATGCCAGTGACCATGCCATTGGTGCAGTGTTGGGACAAAGGCATGACAAGCTTCTGCACATCATTTACTATGCCAGCCGTGTTCTAAATGACGCACAGAAGAACTATACAACCACAAAAAAGAGCTACTTGCAGTGGTTTACGCCATTGACAAATTCAGATCCTATTTAGTAGGATCAAAAGTGATTGTGTACACTGATCATGCTGCTCTTAAATATCTACTCACAAAGCAGGATTCAAAACCCAGACTTATAAGATGGGTGTTGCTTCTGCAAGAGTTTGATATAGAAATAAGAGACAGAAAAGGGACAGAGAATCAGGTAGCAGACCACCTGTCCCGAATAGAACCAGTAAAAGGGGCGTCCCTCCCTCTTACTGAAATCTCTAAAAACTTTCCAGATGAGCAACTTTTTGCCATCCAGGAAGTGCCATAGTTTGCAGACATTGCAAACTACAAGGCAGTGAGATTCATACCCAAAGAATATAATAGGCATCAATCAAAGAAGCTGATCACGGATGCAAAGTATTATCTTTGGGATGAGCCGTATCTCTTTAAGAGATGTGCAGACGGAGTAATCCGTAGATGTGTGCCTAAAGAAGAAGTGCAGAAGATCCTATGGCACTGCCATGGATCCCATTATGGAGGACATTTTGGAAGTGAGCGAACAGCCACAAGAGTCCTCCAATGTGGCTTCTACTGGCCTACTCTCTATAAAGATTCCCGAGTGTTTGTACTTAATTGTGACAGTTGCCAAAGATCTGGTAATCTGCCTCACAGTTATGCTATGCCTCAACAAGGAATCTTAGAGGTTGAGTTGTTTGATGTATGGGGTATTGACTTCATGGGACCTTTCCCACCATCATACTCAAACACTGATATTCTGGTGGCAGTGGATTATGTATCCAAATGGGTGGAAGCTATTGCAACACCCACTAATGACACTAAGACAGTGTTAAAATTCCTCCAGAAATACATCTTCAGCAGATTTGGCACCCCTAGAGTACTAATCAGTGATGGGGGCACTCATTTCTGCAATAAACAGCTCTATTCTGCTTTGGTTCATTATGGAGTTAGCCACAAGGTGGCCACTCCATATCATCCACAGACTAATGGGCAAGCTGAAGTCTCAAATAGAGAACTCAAAAGAATCCTGGAACGGACTGTAATTAACCGTAGAAGAGATTGGGCAAGAAGCTTGGATGATGCTCTGTTGGCATACAGAACAGCATTCAAGACCCCTATAGGGACCTCTCCATACCAGCTTCTGTATGGAAAGGCATGTCACTTGCCAGTGGAACTGGAACATAAGGCCTACTGGGCAACCAGATTCCTGAACTTTGATGCCAAGTTAGCTGGAGAAAAATGATTGCTTCAGTTAAATGAGCTAGAGGAATTTAGACTCAATGCTTTCGAGAATGCAAAAATATACAAAGAGAAAGCAAAAAGATGGCATGATAAGAAATTGTCATCCAGAGTCTTTGAGCCAGGGCAGAAAGTTCTGCTATTCAATTCTAGGCTCAAATTATTCCCCGGGAATTGAAGTCCCGGTGGAGAGGTCCATATGTGATTACAAGTGTATCACCATATGGATACGTAGAGCTTCAGGATAATGACTCTAACAAAAAGTTCATTGTTAATGGACAGAGAGTTAAACATTATCTTGAAAGCAATTTTGAGCAAGAATGCTCAAAACTGAGACTTAATTAAAGCTCAGTAATAGTCCAGCTAACGACATTAAAGAAGCGCTTGCTGGGAGGCAACCCAGCCATTCACAAAATTTAATTTTATTTGTTTTTATTTTTTATTTTTACAGCTATATGTCAAAGTATCTTCAAGGTAAAAAAGCAATTGATTGGATTCACAGAGTTACAGGGGGATTTGGAAGCTCACTAGCGTGAAAAAGCCAGTAAGAAATGTTTTGGGCGTTGAACGCCCAAAAGAAGTATCCATTGGGCGTTCAACGCCAGTAAAGATAGCCATCTGGGTGTTGAATGCCAGAAAGGAGCATCTTCTGGGCGTTGAACGCCAGAAAGAAGCTCCTTCTGGGCATTTAACGCCAGAATTACAGCATCCTGGGCGTTTAGAAAAACGCCCAGTGATAAAGGACTTCCTGGCGTTCAACGCCAGAAAGAAGCAACAGCTGGGCGTTGAACGCCCAGGAGAAGCATCAATTGGGCGTTAAACGCCCAAAACATGCAGCAGTTGGGCGTTTAACGCCAGGATGGTGGGGAGGAGGTAAAATTCGTTTTTCTTCACAAATTTTCTAATTTTTATGTTTCAATTCATGATTTCTTGCATAAACATGTTTCAAAATATCATCCTTCAATTCCAAAAATTTTAATCCTAATTTCTAAAAACCCTAATTTCTAAAATCCCTTTTTCAAAAATATCAATTGTATCTTAATTCATAAACACAAATCTTTTTCTAATCCAAATCTTTTTCAAATCTCTTTCAACTCATCATATCTTTTGGATTTCGAAATTGCCTCTCCCTCTATTCCTCTCCTTTCCTTTCTTTTGCTTGAGGACAAGCAAACCTCTAAGTTTGGTGTGATTTGCCATGATCACTGAGCTAAAACTCATCAAGATCATGGCACCTAAGGGAACAGGAAGAGCAAGGGCGTAACTTAAAGGAACTGAAGCATCAGAACTTATCTCTTGAAGGACCAAGCACCCCACAGACTAGAGGAACATCCACTTCCCAAAATACAGGTTGTTAAGTTCTAATTTTAAGTTTTAACTCTGTGATAGTATTATTATAGGATTTTACCTTAGAAGTTATATAGGAGTAGTAGTAATTAGCATATCTATTTTGATTTTATTTTCAATTAAGTTATAATTTATTTTTCTCATCATCATCAAACATGAATAAAATAGTAGATTTTTAGAATAAAGAGGCAATTTAATTTTTTCGAGTTCTTAATAAGGAAAATTCTAATTATTTATATGTGGTGGCAATACTTTTTGTCTTCTGAATGAATGCTTGAACGGTGCATATTTTTTATATTGAATTTTATGAATGTTAAAATTGTTGGCTCCTGAAAGAATGATGAACAAGAGAAATGTTATTGATGATCTGAAAAATCATGAAATTGATTCTTGAAGCAAGAAAAAGCAGTGAAAAAAAAATTTCTTGCGAAAAAAAAAGAGAGAAAGAGAAAGCAAGCAGAAAAAGCCAATAGCCCTTAAAACCAAAAGGCAAGGGTAAAAAGGATCCAAGGCTTTGAGCATTAATGGATAGGAGGGCCCAAGGAAATAAATCCAGGCCTAAGCGGCTAAATCAAGCTGTCCCTAACTATGTGCTTGTAGCATGCAGGTCCAAGTGAAAAGCTTGAGACTGAGTGGTTAAAATCGTGATCCAAAGCAAAAGAGTGTGCTTAAGAACTCTGGACACCTCTAATTGGGGACTCTAGCAAAGCTGAGTCACAATCTGAAAAGGTTCACCCAATTATGTGTTTGTGGCATTTATGTATCCGGTGGTAATACTGGAAAACAAAGTGCTTAGGGCCACGGCCAAGACTCATAAAGTAGCTGTGTTCAAGAATCAACATACTAAACTAGGAGAATCAATAATACTATCTAAATTCTGAGTTCCTATGGATGCAAACCATTCTGAATTTCAAAGGATAAAGTGAGATGCCAACACTATTCAGAAGCAAAAAGCTACAAGCCCCGCTCATCTAATAAGAATCTGAGCTTCACTTAAAACTCTGAGATATTATTGCTTCTTAATTTCTTTTCATCCTATTTTATTTATCTAGTTGCTTGAGGACAAGCAACAGTTTAAGTTTGGTGTTGTGATGAGCGGATATTTTATACGCTTTTTGGGGGTAATTTCATGTAGATTTTAGTATGTTTTAATTAGTTTTTAATAGAATTTTATTAGTTTTTAAGCAAAAATTATATTTCTGGACTTTACTATGAGTTTGTGTATTTTTCTGTGATTTCAGATATTTTCTGGCTGAAATTGAGAGAGCTGAGCAAAAATCTGATTTAGGCTGAAAAAGGACTGCTGATGCTGTTGGATTCTGACCTCTCTGCACTCGAAATGGATTTTCTAGAGCTACAGGAGTACCATTAGCGTGCTCTCAACGGCGTTGGAAAGTAGACATCCAGGGCTTTCCAGCAATATATAATAGTCCATACTTTGCGCGAAGCTAGACGACGTAAACTGGCGTTCAACACCAGTATCATGCTGCTGTCTGGCGTCCAACGCCAGAAACAGGTTACAAGTTGGAGTTCAACGCCCAAAACACGTTACAACCTGGCGTTCAACTCCAGAAACAGCCCAAGCACGTGAGAGGCTTAAGTCTCAGCCCCAGCACACACCAAGTGGGCCCCATAAGTGGATTTCTACACCAATTATCTTAGTTTACTTATTTTCTGTAAACCTAGGCTACTAGTTTACTATTTAAACAACTTTTAGAGAATTATTTTGTAACTCATGACATTTTTAGATCTGAATTTTATACACTTTGACGGCATGAGTCTCTAAACTCCATTGTTGGGGGGTGAGGAGCTCTGCAGCGTCTTGATGAATTAATGCAATTATTTCTGTTTTCCTTTCAAACATGCGTGTTCCTATCTAAGATGTTCATTCGCGCTTAATTATGGAGAAGGTGATGATCTGTGACACTCATCACCTTCCTCAATCCATGAACGTGTGCCTGACAACCACCTCCATTCTACATTAGATTGAATGAGTATCTCTTAGATTCCTTAATCAGAATCTTCGTGGTATAAGCTAGACTGATGGCGGCATTCAAGAGAATCTGGAAAGTCTAAACCTTGTCTGTGGTATTCCGAGTAGGATTTGAGGATTGAATGACTGTGACGAGCTTCAAACTCCTGAAGGCTGGGCGTTAGTGACAGACGCAAAAGAATCACTGGATTCTATTTCAACCTGATTGAGAACCGACAGATGATTAGCCGTGCTGTGACAGAGCATTTGGAACGTTTTCACTGAGAGGATGGGAAATAGCCATTGACAACGGTGACACCCTACATATAGCTTGCCATGGAAGGAGCCTTGCGTGTGGAAAAAGGATTTCAAGAAAGAGTTGAAATTCAAAGGACAAAGCATCTCCAAAACTCCAACATATTCTCCATAATTAAAGTAACAATTATTTATTTCACGCTCTTTTATTTTTCTAATAATTCCTACTGATAATTTTAATTAATATCCTGACTAAGAATAATAAAATAAACATAGCTTGCTTCAAACCAATAATCTCCGTGGGATCGACCCTTACACACGTAAGGTATTACTTGGACGACCCAGTGCACTTGCTGGTTAGTTGTGCAGTTTGCAAAAGTGTGATTGCAATTTCGTGCACCAAGCATCCTGGGCGTTCAGAAAAACGCCCAGTGATAAAGGAGTTTCTGGCGTTTAACGCCAGCTAGAAGCAACAGCTGGGCGTTAAACACCTAGACCAAGCACCAACTGGGCATTAAACGCCCAAAACATCCAGCAGTTAGGTGTTTAACGCCAGGATTGCGGAGGGGAGGAAGTTTTTGTTTCCAACTTGATTTTTTTCAAATTTTCTAGGTTCCATCCATAATTTCTTGCATAAACATATTACAAATCCTAATTTTTCAAATCCTTTTTCAAAGATATCAAATGTATCTTAATTCTAAACATAAATCTCTTTTTTTTTAAATCCTCTTCAACTTCTTTTCAAATCTTTTTCAAAACTCAATTATCTTTTTGAATTCTTTTCAAATCTTTTTAAATTCTTCCCAAATCTTTTTAAACCCATCATATCTTCTATCATATCTTCTTCAAAATTTTCAAAAAACCCACCCCCGTTCCCTTTAATCCACGTTTGGCTCCCTCCTCTCATCCACAATTCGAACTTGGCTCTCCCTCTATCCCTCTCCTTTCCTTTCTTTTGCTTGAGGATAAGCAAACCTCTAAGTTTGGTGTGTTTATCCGTGATCACAAAACCAATACCCACTAAGATCATGGCTCCTAAGGAAAAACAAACCACTCCAAGAGGCAAGAAAAAGAATATTCCAAAACCACTTTGGAATCAAGAGAAGTTATTAACCAAAGAATATTCAGTTCATTACTACAAAATAATGGGTCTAAGGTCAGTGATCCCGGAAGTTAAATTCGATCTGAAAGAAGACGAATATCCGGTGATCCAAGAGCAAATTCGAAACAGGAGTTGGGAAATCCTAGCTAATCCTGAAATAAAGGTGGGAAGAAACATGGTTCAGGAATTCTACTCTAATCTGTGGCAAACAGACAGGCAAAGAATAGCTGGAACCGCCTTCTATGACTATCGGACTTTGGTCAGAGGAAAGATTGTTCACCTCCACCCTGACAAAATCAGGGAGATCTTCAAGCTACCTCAGCTGAAAGATGATCCAGACTCCTTTAATAGGAGAATGATGAGAACAAATAAGGGCTTGGACAAAATTCTTGAGGATATATGCCTCCCTGGAACCAAATGGACAACTAGCACAAAGGGTGTCCCAAATCAACTCAAGAGAGGAGATCTCAAACCAGTCGCCAAAGGCTGGCTGGACTTCATTGGGCATTCTATACTGCCCACTAGCAACCACTCTGAAGTCACCATCAAAAGAGCAGTAATGATCCATTGCATTATATTGGGAAAAAAAGTGGAAGTTGATTAGCTGATTTCTTGTGAACTTTACACAATTGCAAACAAGAACTCCAAAGATGTCAAATTGGCTTATCCAAGCTTAATCTCTATGCTATGTAAAGATGCTGGGGTAAAGATGGGAGTGAATGAGTATATCTCAGTTGAGCAACCAATCACCAAAAAGTCAATAGAAGGACAACAAGTACAGGACGACCCCATCAAGAGGAAAGCACAGGAGTTCCTCCCAGAAATCCCTCAAATTGAATACTGGGAGCGTCTTGAAGCATCTGTCACGAAGTTGACCAACTAAAGGAAGAACAGCAAAATCAAAGTAGCATGCTTTTCAAACTGCTTAGGGAACAAGAAGATCAAGGGCGTGAACTGAAGCAACTGAAGCGTCAGAAGCTATCTCTTGAAGGGCCAAGCACCCACAGATTAAAGGAGCATCTACCTCCCAAAATAAAAGTTGTTGAGTCCTAATCTTAGCCTTAACTCTGTGATAATTGTTCTTATTAGGAATTTACCTTAGAAGTTATATATGAGTAGTAGTAATTAGTATCTCTATTTTGATTTTATCTCCAATTAAGCTATAATTTATTTTTCTCATCATCATCAAACATGAATAAAATAGAAAATTTTTAGAATAAGGAGGTAATATTTTTTTCGAGTTTTTAATAAGGAAAATTCTAATTATTTATATGTGGTGGCAATACTTTTTGTCTTCTGAATGAATGCCTGAACAGTGCATATTTTTTATATTGAATTTTATGAATGTTAAAATTGTTGGCTCTTGAAAGAATGATGAATAAGAGAAATATTATTGTTGATCTGAAAAATCATGAAATTGATTCTTGAAGCAAGAAAAAGCAGTGAAAAAAAAAAAGAGAATAGAAGGAGCAGTAGAAAAAGCCAATAGCCCATTAAACCAAAAGGCAAGGGTGAAAAGGATCCAAGGCTTTGAGCATCAATGGATAGGAGGGCCCAAGGAAATAAATCCAGGCCTAAGCGGCTAAATCAAGCTATCCCTAACCATGTGCTTGTGGCATGCAGGTCCAAGTGAAAAGCTTGAGACTGAGTGGTTAAAGTCGTGATACAAAGCAAAAGAGTGTGCTTAAGAACTCTGGACACCTCTAATTAGGGACTCTAGCAAAGCTAAGTCACAATCTGAAAAGGTTCACCCAAGTATGTGTCTGTGGCATTTATGTATCCGGTGGTAATACTGGAAAACAAAGTGCTTAGGGTCACGACCAAGACTCATAAAGTAGCTGTGTTCAAGAATCAACATACTAAACTAGGAGAATCAATAATACCATCTGAATTCTGAGTTCCTATGGATGCCAATCATTCTGAATTTCAAAGGATAAAGTGAGATGCCAAAACTGTTCGGAAGCAAAAAGCTACTAGCCCTGCTCATCTAATTAGAATCTGAGCTTTACTTAAAACTCTGAGATATTATTGCTTCTTGATTTCTTTCTATCTTATTTTATTTATCTAGTTACTTGGGGTCAAGCAACAGTTTAAGTTTGGTGTTGTGATGAGCGGATATTTTATACGCTTTTTGGGGGTAATTTCATGTAGTTTTCTGTATGTTTTAGTTAGTTTTTGGTATATTTTTATTAGTTTTTAGGCAAAATTCATATTTCTGGACTTTACTATGAGTTTGTGTGTTTTTCTGTGATTTAAGATATTTTCTGGCTGAAATTGAGGGTGCTGAGCAAAAATCTGATTCAGACTGAAAAAGGACTGCTGATGCTGTTGGATTCTAACCTCCCTGCACCCGGAATGGATTTTTTAGAGCTTCAAGAGTCTCATTAGCGCGATATCAATTTTTTTGGAAAGTAGACATCCAGGGCTTTCCAGCAATATATAATAGTTCATACTTTTCTCGAAGATAAATGACGTAAACTGGCGTTTAAAGCCAGTTCCATGTTCCATTCTGGCGTTAAACGCCAGAAACAGGTTACCAGTTGGAGTTAAACGCCCAAAACAGGTTACAACCTGAAATTTAACTCCAGAAACAGTCCAGGCACGTGAGAAGCTCAAGTCTTAGTCCCAGCACACACCAAGTAGACCCCGTATGTGGATTTCTGCACTATCTATCTTAGTTTACTCATTTTTTGTAAACCTAGGTTACTAGTTTAGTATTTAAACAACTTTTATAGACTTATTTTGTATCTCATGACATTTTAGATCTGAACTTTATACTTTTTAATTGCATGAGTCTCTAAACTCCATTGTTGGGGGTGAGGAGCTCTGCAGCGTCTCGATGAATTAATGCAATTATTTCTGTTTTCTATTCAAACACGCTTGTTTCTATCTAAGATATTCATTCGCACTTCAATATGAAGAAGGTGATGATCCGTGACATTCATCACCATTCTCAACCGATGAATGCGTGCCTGACAACCACCTCCGTTCTACATTAGATTTGATGAGTATCTCTTGGATTCCTTAATCAGAATCTTTGTGGTATAAGCTAGAATCCATTGGCAGCATTCTTGAGAATCCGGAAGGTCTAAACCTTGTCTGTGGTATTCTGAGTAAGATTCAGGGATTGAATGACTGTGACGAGCTTCAAACTCACAAGGGTTTGGCGTAGTAACAGACGCAAAAGGATCAATGGATCCTATTCCAGCATGAGTGAGAACCGACATATGATTAGCCGTGCGGTGACAGCGCACCTGGACCATTTTCACTGAGAGGACGGATGGTAGCCATTGACAACGACCAACACACAGCTTGCCATAGAAGGAACCTTGCGTAAATAAAGAAGATGACAGTAGAAAAGCAGAGATTTCGAAGACAAAGCATCTCCAAAACTCCAACACATTCTCCATTACTGCGTAACAATTACTAATTTCATGCTCTTTTACTTTTTACACTTGAAATTAAAGAACCCTATTGGTATCCTGACTAAGAATAATAAGATAACCATAGCTTGCTTCAAGCCAACAATCTCCGTGGGATCAACCCTTACTCACCTAAGTATTACTTGGACGACCTAGTGCACTTGCTGGTTAGTTGTGCGGAATTACATAGTGTGAGTGTAATTTTCGTGCACCAGGAGGTAACCATTGACAACGGTGAAGCCCGAACATACAGCTTGCCATGAAAAGGAGTATGAATGATTGAATGAAGACAGTAGGAAAGTAGAGATTCAGAAGGAATAACGTATCTCCATGCGCTTATCTTAAATTCCCACCAATGAATTACATAAGTATTTCTATCTTTATTTTATGTTTATTTATCTTTTAGTTATCAAAGCTTCATAACCATTTGAATCCGCCCGACTGAGATTTACAAGATGACCATAGCTTGCTTCAAGCCGACAATCTCCGTGGGATCGACCCTTACTCACGTAAGGTATTACTTGGACGACCTAGTGCACTTGCTGGTCAGCTGTGTGAAGTTGTGAAGAGACGTGTGAATCATGATATTGTACACCAAGTTTTTGGAGTTATGCCTAGTGATAACAATTTCGTGCACCAGGTATACACTCATGATATATTTCTATTGTTTCGGCTATTTCTTTCTATAGTTGGATCAATGCGGGTGCTAAACATAGAGAATCATGATGATTGCTTAAAGTACATTGTGTGTAAGCATGGGAGACCCGATTTTCTATGGACTGTTGAATTTCGTCAAGAAGAAATTATCTTCATGTGTTATTGTTTAAGAATGGAGTCATTTGGAATTTCTTGCAAACATATTGTGAAAGTTTTGGTTGACAGAAACATTTGTGAGATTCCCCGGTCATTAGTGTTGGATAGATGGATAAAGAAGGTGAAATCAGCACTCAATGATGCAAGTGGGTTCACCAGGGATGCTGTTGTTATTAGTCGTCAAAGTGCCTTGATGGAGTTTTCTAAACCATTGGCCGTTGTTGTAGCTAAAATCCCAGAAAGGTTTGAAGAGACACGTGACATTATTATGGGATTGTATTCATCTTACAAGGTTGCAGACGAAGGCAGTAAGCAACCTCAGTCAGGTGTAGCTAAAAGTAGCAATCCGTATGTGCATCAAACCAATATAAGTTTAGACAACCATCTAAGAAGAAGCGACAATGTTGTAGTGTTTCTCAAATAGAAGGACATAAGAAGACAACATATCCTTGGCAAAAGGACATAGACAACAACGTTATGGAAGAGGAATCTAATGGTTTAGATGATGGTGATATGTATACCGAACCGACGAATATCCATGATTGGGCACTAAATCCTCGTTAGGAGGAATATCCATGATTGATATCAATTGAAGAATATTGTGTGAGTAAAATTGGTTGAATGATCAATATTTGGAATAATTTGTCAAAGTATAAAACGTTAGTTGGAGTGAGCCAAGGGACTACCTATTTTTTAATTTTTAAACTAAGTAAGCAATCCTAAAAATCATCATGTTATCTTTAGTTAAAATCAAATATAAATTAAATTTTATCTTGTTTTTTATTTTAAAATTTAACCAAGTGAGTTTTAAATTAATATGATTATATCTTATCTATAATTATTTTAAGTCGATAAATACTTAAAGTATGATGATGATGATGATGATGATGATGATGATAATGATGATGATGGTGAGGGACAGGTCACTAATAGGAAAACAAAAAAAGGAACAAAATAATCGATTGAAACTATCAAGAAAAATTAGAGGAATCTAGTTGAATAGCACTACACATGTGTTCAAGCTTTAGCCAATCGATTAAATGCATAATTGAAGATACTTCAATCAACTTCATGCATAAAACAATCGATTGAATCCATACCATAGTTAGGCATGGCAAAAATCCCTGGTGAGGCAGGTACCGCGGGGATTTATCCGTCGAGGACCAGGTATGGGGGTAATTTCTACCTGCGGGGACGGGGGACGGGGACTTGTATAATAAACGGGGTGGGGACGAGGGTAGAGGTCCCTGCCCTGTGGGGACCCGTTAAATCTCCATTTGTATGAAAAGACAAAAATGCCCTGATATATATATATATATATATATATATATATATATATATATATATATATATATATATATGTGAACCATTAGCCATTCGAACATAACCTAACATCCTAACCCTAGCCGTCACATTCCCCTGCTTTAGAGAGACAGAGAGAGAGAACTGAACTAAGACTCTCCACTCCTCCTCAAACCCTCAGTCCCTCTTCGCTCCTTCCCGTTGACCGCCGACCGCCGATCGTCGCCTGCCGCCTTCCACCCTTTGGTCCCTCAGCGCTGCCTCCCACCACAGATCCCTTGAGTGGCTCGGTCACTCACTGAAGGTGTCGAGCTCACCGTCGCGAGATCCGGCAATGTCGTCTTCTTCTCCTGGTCGCAGCAGACTTGGTAACGTCATCGTCTTCTCTTGGTCGCGGCAGACTTGTCGCGGGTTGTCATCTTCTCCTCTTTGCATCGCCAATCTTTACTGGTCTTCCTTCCCCTTTTTCCGTCAGGTTTAGGTAAGTCATCCCTGGTCTTCCATCCCCTTTTCTGAATTTAGATTTTTGAATTAGGGTAAGGAATTTTTATGTTCTGAATTAATGAGATTCCAATTAATCTGAATTTCTATGTTTTGAATTTGTGAATTTTTTATTAGGTTAATGAATTTCTGATTAGGTTAACTAATTTTTGAAATTTTGATTAGGTTAATGAATTTCCGACTATGAATTTCTGGTTGTGTAATTTATATTTCTGAGTTAGGTTGATATGAATTTGATTTCTGATTTTGATTAATATTTCTGAGTTAATATTCAAGATCTGAGCATATTAAACCCTAGAGGTGAAACAAGCATAATAGTGTGTGTAAATTTGATTATTTTGACATTGGAATTGTAGGTTTATGTCTATGAAGTTATTGCAAAATTGCTAGCTGTAGTTTGTGAAGTTGTCCCGCTATGTTTTTTCATTGTTTCCTAGTTTGATTAATTTATCTGATCTTATGCATAACACTATGATCATCACACTAATATTGTAATCAAATCTCATTTTTTTGCGTGTTCTATTTACCTCTGTTCATAATCACCCCCTAAACCACATTAATTCATCTGTCAATGTTGTACTAACTAGGTTCCTTGCCAATGTGTGGCTGCTAAAATAGGTTTATTATAACAGTTTAGTTGTTATTTACTGATAATGTATTAGTATTTAATTGTGTATATAAGACTCTTAAGTTAGTGAGTAATTGAGTCAAATAATTCTGCTGATATAAAAATATCTGAGTTTTTCTTATATCCTAATATTGTATTCAAAAGAAATCCTTATCATAAACTTTAGCTGCAAATACATGGTAATATGATATGCTACGAGTTTCATTTCAAGTAGAGGCATTTTTTCTTTAGTTGGACCATACTATAGTGGAAGTAATATTTACCTCAAACTTTTGATGATGAAAATGACATACTCTATGATTATGATTTATGAGGTGATTTATATTTTTGAGTTGGATTAATATGATTTTGATTAATGATTTATATTCCATGATTTATAGAATCTCTTCTTCGGATGCATTGAGTAATACTCCTGAGAAGAGTACTCCATCGGAAGAACCAATAGGCATGACAGAGGCAGAAATTGACCGATTAAGAATTTAATAGAATAAATACGTTGCAAATACAGTTCTTAACCAGTGAAAATCCGCTTATCAATTTAAAAGGGGTTGTCACAAAATTAGAATAAAAATACTGGGAGTATGAATCCCAGGTCGTCTCCCAATGAGTTGGCAAAAGAGTGCAGCTTATTGGTCAGAGGTTTTCCAAGAAATTTTGAGTTTGAGAAACAGAAAAATAAATAAGAGAATTTATATAATTTAAATAAAGATCTTGACCGGGAGAAGATTAATTGAAAGTTCTATCCTTGAGGATTTTTCTCAAGATTAATTGATAATTGGTAGTTGTTTCTACTTAGTTATCCTTTACTGAATAAAGGAAGGTCAAGTAAGTTAGAAGTCAACTTCTATTCACAAGTTCTAATCCTCTCCCTTGGGAAGGATTAGCGTCAGTGACTAGAGATTCAACCAACAATAAACCCAATTACAATTTGACTCTTGAGTATTCCAACTCAAGGTTCTCCTTTTAATCAACTCCCAATCAAGTTGAGAAACTACTCCATTATCATAAATGTAGACTTCATAAAATAAAAAGGGAAAATAAATAAAGATATGATAAACAATAATCAAAAGATCAATTAAAAATAAAAATAGTTCTTGTATTAATAAACTCTAAAAATAATCCAATTGTAACTCTGGACAAATTAAGGATATGAAAGAGTAAGTAAAAAGTAAGAAAACAAACTAGAATGACGAAGTCTTGGTGGAGGTAACAACTCTTCTCAATATCCAAATCCAAAAGCAAAATGAGAATTCTAAGAATTATGAATGTGTAGTGTGAAAACCTAGAGGAGGAGTAAAATTAGATCTAAAAACTAAAAACTATCCTAATGAGAATCCCCCCTGAGTCTCTGCATGTTCTCCGGCTTTAGTCTGTGTTTTTGGGCCAAAAACTAGGTCAAAACGCGGCCCAAAATCGCTTCCAGCGTGTTCTGTTAATTCTGCAGATCGCGCATGTCACGCGTACCCGTCGTCCACGCGTGCACGTCATTCAGCATTTTTCCTCGCCACGTGTACGCATCGTCCACGCGTTCGCGTCATCCGTGCAGATTTCAATCCACGCGTTCGCGTCAGGCACGCGAACACGTCACTGCGATTTATGCGTCCGCGTCAGTGTTCGCTGGACATCTCATTGATTTCTTGTGTTCCTTCCATTTTTGCAAGCTTCCTCTCCATTCTCTAAGCCACTCCTGCCCTATGAAACTTGAAACACTTAACACATGGATCACGGCATCGAATGGTATAAAAGAGAATTAAAATACACAATAAAAATATCTCTATGAAATAAGTTTACAACCATAGAACAACTTTGGGAAGGAATTGTAATATCATGCTAATCGTATGAATAAGTGGGTGAAGACTTGATAAAATCACTCAATTAAACACAATATAAATCATAAAATAATAGTTTATCAAGGCACTAATATTCAAACTACACAAGAGGCTTCTCAATCTCAACCTCAAGAACCCCCAATGGATACCGCAACTACTAATGAAGGAACGACAAACTCTACAAGTGGTGTTCGAAAGAGGAAGTTAACCTTCGAAGTGTGGAATCACTTTAAGACTGTGGAAATCAAGGGAAAATTAAAGGCTAAATACAATTATTGCAAATTGAAGCTACTTGGTGACCCAAAACAAGGCACTTCACACTTACGTGATCACTTCAAAAGCTACAAGCTCCGCACCACTGAGATATAAGACAATGTATGATGAAGACAACTCCAACAACTAGTGGAGAAACAGTTGTGGTTGGTGCGCATACCTTCGACCATGAAAATGCAAGGAAAGAGTTATCAGTTATGGTTTGTCTTCATGAGTATCCCCTATCTATTGTAGACCATATTGGGTTTCGACGATTTTGCAATGCTTTGCAACCTCTCTTCAAGGTGATTACTCGCAACACTTTAAAGAGTGACATCTTGAAGCTCTACAATGATGAAAGATCAAAGACAATGAATGTCCTTGAGCGTAATAAAAGTCGAGTTGCAATTACGACTGATATGTGGACAGTAAGCAACCAAAACAATGGTTATATGGCTATCACGGCTCATTACATTGATGATTCTTGGAAATTGAAAAGCCGTCTTATGAGGTAATAATATTATCATTATAGGTTCTTCCGAATGTTTATATAATTCCAAAGCTATCTTGTTTATATAATTGCGATATTTTCTTGTGTACAATTGCAAAGTTGTCTTGTTTATAATTGTACTAAATTATCATTACAGGTTTATATATGTACTGGCTCCCCACACGGCTGAGGTACTTTCAGATGTTCTTGTGGATTGTTTGATGGATTAGAATCTTGATAGGAAGGTATCCAATTTGACTGTTGATAATTGCAGTACTAATGACGTTATGATTGAGAATATTTTGACTAAAATGTCACGTAGAAACTTTATCTTGGGTGGTAAATTATTTCACATGCGATGTTGTGCGCATATATTAAATTTGATTGTCAAGGATGGGTTACAACTTATTTCACATGCTATTGAAAGCGTGAGGGATAGTGTTCATTATTGGACTGCAACACCTAAAAGAGAAGAAAAATTTAAGAAAACGTGTGCGCAATCTTAAAATACCTTACACAAAAAATCTTTGTCTTGATTGTAAAACTAGGTGGAATTCAACATTTTTTATGCTTGAAGTTGCAATTATGTTTAGAGATGTATTTGAAAGATTGTCACTGCGTAGAGTCAATATAAATCTTTGCTAGTGAGAAGGATTGGGATATGGCAGAAGAGATTTTTCAAAGATTGAGGGTATTTTTTGATCTGACTGAATTATTTTCTGGAACAACTTATCCTACATCAAATCTTTATTTTCCTAAGGTTTGTGTGATTAAGTTGGCTTTGATGAAGTGAAAAAATTGTGGAAACGAGATAATTAAAATACATGGTGAGACGGAGGCATGTGTTGTAATTAGTCAAGTGAAAAGGGTAGTGCAAGATTTAGTTTTAGAATATGCAACAAAGAAAAGAGAGAGAGACCAAGCTGCTCAATTAGATATGCCGCCGCCACCATCAATTCCTTCAAGTTCAAAGGGAAGGAAGTTCAGTCATGAAGTTTGGCAAGCTAATTTTGCTGCACATGTAAGTGAGAAATCCGCATTTATTGATATAAAGAGTGAGTTGGGTTATTATCTTGAAGAGAGACCGTTACCACAAACTGAACATGATTTTGATATCTTAAATTGGTAGAAGTCAAATGGAGCGAAGTTTCCTACTTTGCAAGCTATTGCTAGGGATTTTTTGGCGATTCTTATCTCTACCGTTGCCTCTGAATCTTCGTTTAGTATGGGTGGTCGATTTGTTACTCCACATCGTAGTAGGTTACGTCCAGACACATTAGAGGCTTTAATGTGTAATCAAGATTGACTTTGGAATGAATTTGGCAGCACAACTAACATAGGATTTGAGTGCTACACAATTCATAACATTAAAGGAGATGTTGACATAAGTAAACTTATTGAGTTATTATATGATTTTAACATTAAATTGTTTTCTTGTCGCTGTAGGATTCAAGTAAGTCAGAATCTACCATCACTACCATTATAGGATGAAAGGAAGATTGAGATGGTGAAATTATGTTTTTATGATGTCATGAACTTTATTTGGTTATTTATGAATATGGTTGGTTGTTTATGTAATATTTGGTTGTTTTTGGATATGTTTGGATGTTTATGTTTGTTGTTATTGCTATTTAAGTCTTTAAAGACTATGGATATTATGTTTGTAATGACAATTGAGGATTATCTTTGTTTTTCTCTAGTTTTTTTCATTTTTTTCAATTTTTATTAATTTTTATAAAAATCCGCGAAGACCCAGGTCCCCGGCGGATACGGGGCCCCCGTTACTCGTCATGTGGACGGGGACAGATATTGGGGCTGGGGGCGGGGGCATGGGGACCCGTTGACATCCCTAACCATAGTGGATTTCACGCATTCTTCAATCAATTGGTTTCCTACTTCAATCGATTGATTGCATATCTCAATTGATTTTAAGAACAATTCAAATATTTACAAGCCCTTGCAACAGATTTTATTCATTCTTTAACACATTTTCTTCAATTTTTACGCCTTGGGATGATGCCCCTTGGGTCTGTAATGCCTAGATTATTGTATAGAGGATCAATTACTTTCCCTTGACGATTAATAGGTTGAGTTTGCCTGTCTTGATACTGCCTTATCTCAGCGAATTGTCCGTCAATGTATAATCTTATGCTTTGTAATTCATCCATCAAATCTCACATTGATAGCGAAGGAGGCGGTGGTGCTGGAGATTCCTGGGATTGTGCTTGCACCTCAGGGTCTGATGGTTGTCCTTGTGTCTGAGGTTCTTGGGCATCCAGATCTCTTCCCATTTTTCTTAGAATGCTGTGATCAATCTTGGCTACATTACTCAAGACGATACTTTTCTCTTCACTCAATTCAATTCCAAGCCATTTGAAAATCTTGGTCCATTGGCAAGCATATCCTAAACCAACACTTGATTTTCTGCTCTTCATTTCAAGAATATGAGTAACCATAAAATAAGGTTAGTTTATCTCCTTTCGGTCACCATAGCCCAAAGCACTAGAATATCTTCATTAAACAAGATTTAGTAATTATGTTTTCTTGGAATCAACACGTATGAAAACAAATACATCAATATATGTTGCTCATTACCCAAACCACTACAACTTATATTACCTCTAGCATTTACTCACCCGCTGTCAATTCTGTTAACGGATCCCTAAAGGCAGGACAACATTGAGTCAATTTTGAAATGTTAAGGACTTAAATAGGACGATTGAAACGTTATGGACAACTTTGAAACTTATCCCAAATGTTGGGGACAAAAATGATACTTTACTCATATCACAAAATTTAGCTTCTTCAACAATCAATTAAAAAAGAAATGAAAGGAATAAATTAGTATTTACCTAATTGACAATAACCATGATGCCATATCAGGAGCTTGCTTCTGAAATTGTTCCTCTAGCTTCTTTAAGTTTTCCAAGTTATCTGGTCCTGCATATTAGTGACCAAAATGTTCAGTATGGAGTAGGGAAAAATGGAAAAATTAAAAAATACAAAAATGAAAAAGAAAAAAAAATTGAAGTGCGTAATATCGAATTAGTAGATAATGTTAGGGAGTATATCTTGCAACCCTGTAAAAGAAAGGATTACATGTCAATAATAAATCAGCTAAAAATAAAGAATAACTTAAAGTATAGCAGAGCAATAAACTATTTAAACAATAAAATACATATAACAGAAATGTTATTTTTCCAATGTGATACACATAACAATGAGCAACATATGGTATTCAATTTCAACTTATAATATGTTCAAGAACAACAAGTTAATAGCTGACCTATTCACCATGGCACATGTATAAATAATTTAAAAATACTTTATAATTTAATACAAAGCTCATTTTGACTATAAGGCAGTGTACAATTGGAAAAAATATGAGAGTTGCTTACTTTTTTATTTGTGGAGCACCATTAACAACCCAAGTATTGACAGCAATGGATGCTTGAACAGGAGGAGTGGGAGGGGAAAAAATTCAACTAGTCAATAAACCTTAAAATAAAATTTGAGTATATGACATTACACAAATACAATATTTCTACACAATATCAGAATGAATGTAACCTTTGGAGTTTAGAAATTGGATAACAACTTCATCCTTTTTTACATCCTGAACTTATATCATATGAGCACCCTCATTATCCAGGAATATATGGATTATAGAACCTCTATCCCTGTCACCATTCAGTAGAATACTAAAAAAAAAAGATATTTACTGAAATAAAAAAATCTCTAATTAGTTCAGCACAATATATTATTGATTCATTGCTACACTTTGTGCAATAAATAGTGGCATAATGACATCACAAGGCTATCCTTTCTCCTTGTTTAAAAAGCGGAACAAAAGCAAGGCATAATTCAACATCCTCTAAGAAAGTAAAGGCACAATAAAATTCAGTTTCATCTATTGATTTTTGCCAAGACTAAAGATCTAAGATGAGCATATTCATAATTAAATAACAGAGTATGCAAGCACTTCATATACATGTCAAAATATAGGGGAAAAACACAGTTAGTGAAAAGAGAAAAAAAGCTTTGTGACATATAGCAATCGCAAATTAGTCAAAATTTCAAATGCAGTTTCTTCTGTTGAACAGGTATCACTATGTGGTCCAATATATTTTTTCTTTATATTTTAGTTAAAAAACCATGTATATACTAAAAAAAACCCTCAAACTAGTTGACTACAACTACTACTATACTCCAACATAAGTAGCTACTTTATAATTTAGTATGATTTTACTTGGAACACTCGAACTAATTTTGTTATTTCAATAATTCAACCAAATTAAACCACTAGTATGTAAAATCTGAGAATTTTTTTTGTCATACTTGAGAGATATATACAAGCCTTCCAGGACAACGACGAAGGAAGAGAAGCATGAGGACCGAGGCTGAAGCAAGCATACAGTGGAGGAAAGCGGATGTTTCAGAATGACATGAGCAAAATATTGAACGCGGAAAAACAGAGTAGAACACGGCGTGAGCAAAAGATTGAACATGGCAGAGCAGAGCAAAACACGACGTGAGTAGAAGATCGAACACCGCAGAGCAAGCAGAACATGACACGAGCAGATCTAACACCACGCAAGTAGAAGAAAATGGCGCGACCAGAAGATCAAACACGACGGAGCAAGCAAAACACGCCGTGAGCAGAAGAACACAGCACAACAGAGCAAAACACGGGACGAGCAGAAGAACACGGTGCAAGCAGAAGAACACGTTGGAGTAGAGCATAACACGCCGCGAGCAGAAGAACACGATTTTAGCGAACATGGAACGTGATAGAGCAGTGATGAACTCAACGATGGAAAGCAGAGATGAACATAGAATGCGTGCGTCAATGTTGTGAAATTAGGGAAATTAAGTTAGGGTTGGGAGTTTTAAGTTTTGAAATTTTAGGATTAGAGTTTTGTTCATATGTAATTGTGATGAAGGTGATAAATAAATCTGTTATGTGTTTCTCAAATTTTTCTCCCTATCTTTGGTTATGGAAGAAGTAATTTTCATTAAAATATTTTATAAAAAAAAATTTGTGACAAAAATACTAATCTATTTTAGGCAATATTTATAATGAGAGGTTCATTAAAAATCTATTAGCAATGCTCGTAAAGTACAACTTGTAAATACATAATTGTTGCCTATTTAATTTGTTGAAGCAATGTTTTTTTACGTATTCTTTAATTAATGAAAAGAGAATGTTTATAACATGTTGACTAATAAAATGTTGCAATAATATTATTTCTTTGTAACAAATTTCAAATGTTACTTTTAACTAGTTCAGACAATACTGTTTAAGTGTTTTTTGCTATACATATTGCAATAGCTGAAAAATGTTGTAATGTCTATTGTGTAAAAAAATAAGTAAATAAAAATTGGATTTATCAGGGCAAAATCGACGGTAGTTAGGCGAGAAAGAAAATAGTAGAGTGTCAAGATTACCGACGGATTAAATAAAGAATCCGTCGCAGAATCTAACGGTACCTACCGGTGGATTGAAATAAAAATCTGACGGTACCTACTAGTGTATTAAAAAATTCGATGGTAATTGGTTGCCGACGAGGATTATACCGTCAAATTAATTTCGAAGAAAATTCCAGCAGTAAATCCGACGATACTCAATGTTTTTCTTATAGTGATAATGATTACATTTAGTAAAATAACTTTTAAAATTTAAAAAGAATATATTAAACATAATTAAATATAAGAGTAAATTTTAATAAATACACATCAACCTTAAAAAATAACTTTTTAGATGCTTTTAAAAGTATCCTAATTTTTCAGAGACTATGAACACAAGTATATAATTTTTGTGTGTTTTAAAATTATAAATATACTTTATAAATTTATATAAAACTAAATCTAAATTAACGAGTAAATGACGTGACTAAATAAAATGGGGTTCTAAATTACATAAATACAATATTTGAGATTTGGTTATATTAAAGTCCTCTTTTATATTTATATAAATCATGATTAGTTGTAAATTTTTACCATTTTACATGTAATCTGGGTCATCATAGTTTACATATAATATCATGTAAAGCATAAATCGCTATAAGTTGTGTTGGTTTATGAAGAAAAAATGAAGAAGCAAAAATTACTGCAAGACATAGTGGCTTACGAGAAGGCAAAATAAAAGCATAAACTACGATGAATGATAGTTTATGCTCTAAATGTTATTCTCGAAAAAAATAAAAATTTAATTTTTTGTTTTATGATTCATGTACTTATTTTAGCCTATCTTTTACCACAAAGTCTAAATGTAATTTTTTTTACGGTTATATACTTGTTTCAATTTATTTATCTTACAAAGCTTTAATGTATTTTCTTATCTTTGTATTGATATGTTTTTATTATTGTAAAAAAAAATCAATTTATTTATAGGAGATAATAAAATCACTTCTATTTTGATAATGTTACTCATTTTCTTTTACAAATTCATACAAAATGTAATAAAAAAAATCATGTAAAGAATGACATTATCAAAAATAAAAATAAAGTGATTATTAATATTTAATCATTGATCATTGTAGTGAGCATGCCCACCATCTACCTATCACTCATTTAAAATTACATGTAAAGAAAATCAATTATCAATTCTTCTTATTTTTTATAATATCATGCTTGACGAACGGATTTTTGCTAGTAAAGAATTCACAAAAGTAATCACGTTGTAAGTATAGTTTCTAAACCAACAAAAATTCTTTCGTACAAAAAACTTGGTTGTCACAAGTAACAAACCCCTAATAAATCTAATAACCGAAGTATTCAAACCCCGGGTCGTCTCTCAAAGAATTGCAGGGATATGTGCTTATAATTGGTTATGGAAAAATATGTTTTGGGGGTTTTGGATAAGAGAACAAGAAAAGGTAAATTGCAAAAGGAATAAACTAATAACTAGAAAAACTCTTTGGCAAGGTATGAGAACTGGAAGTCCTATCCTAGCTATCCTTATCAATTGTGATGAGAGTTGTTCGTTACTCCCACTTAGTTAACCCTCAACGAATGAAGGAAAGTCAAGTGGACTAATCAATTTGATTCCTCAAGTCCTAGTCAACTCCTAAGGAAAGACTAGCTTTTGAGGGATGTAAATCAACCAGCAACCTTCAATTAACAATCAACAAAGGAGTTTGATAGCTCAGGTATCACCAATTACTCAACCGAGACCAAGACGGTAAAAATCTAAATTAAAATTCTCCCAAGAATTTTATCAAACACTTGGAAGGAACAACATAAAAACATAAAAAACTAGCAAGGAATATTAAATCCAAACAACCAATTGCAAACATCAATCAATAACAAATAATAAGAGAAGCAATAAGTCTGAAATACCTCAAATTGTATTAAAAGGAAAATCAAATCTAACATGAGAGTAGAAAAGAAACAAAGTTAAAAGAACATTGAACCTGGAATTAAGAAGAAATTGAGAGAAATCCTAAATCCTAAAACCTAGAGAGAGGAGAGAGCCTCTCTCCCTAGAAACTACATCAAAAACCTAAAATTGTGAATAATGAGAAGTGAATTATCAATCCCTGGATTCCCCCACTCTGTAGCCTCTAATATGTATTTTCTGATCCAAAAACTGGGTCAAAAATAGCCCAGAAATTGCTGGGGGCGATTTCTGATACGTACATGTCGCGGCTCTATCACGTGTACGCGTCGTCCACACGTACACGTGGATTGAACTTTTGCCAGGTCACGCGTACGCGTGATCCACGCATGCGCGTCGCCTAACAACATGGCAACTATAGCAAATTATCTATCGTTGCGAAGCCTCGGATTTTAACTTTTCAACGCAACTAAAACCACCTTATTTGGACCTCTGTAGCTCAAGTTATAATCGATTAAATGCGAAGAGGTCAGGGCTGACAGCATTGGCAGTTCCTTCAATTTCTTGTATTCCTTCCACTTTTGCATGCTTTCTTTCCATCCTCTAAGCCATTCCTGCCCTATAAACCCTGAAATCACTTAACACACATATCACGACATCGAATGGTAATAAGAGAGGATTAAAAATAGCTGAATTAAGACCAAGGAAACATGTTTTCAATCATAGCACAAATTCAGGAAGGAAAATGTAAAACTTGCAATTTACATGAATAAGTGTGAGATTAGTAGATAAAATATACTCAATTAAGCACAGGATGTACCACGAAATAGTGGTACATCAAATCTCCCCATACTTAAACGTTAGCATGTCCTCATGCTAAGCTCAAGAGAAGGTATAAGAGTGAAGAGGAATGGTAGGATGTATGAAATGAAACCTATTTATATGAATGCAACTAAACGCAAAATGCTTTTACCTACTTGGTTAAAGGTAAATAAATCTTCAAGAACAAAAATAAATTGGATTCCACTAATTTAAATCATAAAAATGAAGTACAAATAACTTACAAGAAGAGGATAGCTCATGAAAGTCGGGAACAAAGAATCGAGCATTGAACCCTCACTGGAAGTGTATACACTCTGATCACTCAAGTGTTTAAGGTTCGATTCTCTCAATTCTCTACTAATCTTGCTTTCTAAGGCTTGCTCTTCATCTAACAATCAACAAAAATTTAATGCACCAATACACAAATCAAGAGTTCTTTTGAGGGTTGTAATGGGGTTAGGGTCAAGGTAGGATTGTATTTGGCCAAGTGGACTAAAATCTAAATCCTTAATTAACCTAAACTTCCCACCTAACTTAAGACAATCCATGTAATTAAAATGCAATATCTAACTTCCCATTAACTATGTTTTTCACATATTCATGCATTCTAAATTTAAGTACAACTCATATGCATTGATATCATCATTTACTTTGGGACATTTTGTCCCCTGGTTGGGATTATCTCTCCAACTCTGGTTGGAGTTGTCCTGCCAACTTTGATTGTAGTTTCCACCTTGGTTGTAGTTGCCGCCTTGTTGATAGTATCCTTGATTCAGGCGATCATAGAAATTATGAGTAGCTGCCAAGGCGTTGTCCTCATGTTGGAACTGTGGACACTCATCAGTGTAATGACTATAATCAGCACATATTCCGCATACTCTTTGAGGAACCAATTGATGACTCTGTTGTGATGGGGGGCTGAGGTTGTTGTTGATTCAGGTGTATCTGCTTTAGTAATTTGGTCATCTCCCATAGACTCTGTGTGAGAGCGGTAGTCTTACTGCTAGAGGAGACCTCTGCCACAGCTTTAGGATGGTTATTCATGTGCTTGTGATTCCGAGCAGACTCAGCCAAGTCGGCGATCAGTTGCCATACTTCTTCTGTGGTCTTGTACTTTTTCAGAGAACCATTACTCGTACTATCTAATGTAGTCTTGTCCTGAGGCTTCGTGCCCTGTGTGAAGTAGCTGATCAATACCGACTTGTCAATCATGTGGTGGGGGCATGCGTCTAGGAGATTATTGAAGCGCTCCCAATATTCATAAAGAGTCTCAGATTCGCCTTGAATAATCATTGAAATTTCTTTCCTCAGTCTATCAGTAACTTCAGCTGGAAAGTAGTTTTCTAAGAATTCTCTTCTAAGCGTATCCCAGTTAGCAACAACTACTTCAAGTTGAGTGTAGTACCACTCCCTCGCCTTTTCCTCAAGAGAAAATGGAAAGGCGGCTAGCAGAATAGAAGTCTCAGTTGCACCATTACGCCTAACAGTAGAACAGGCTGTCTGAAAATCTCTGATGTGCTTGAGAGGTTCTTGAGCAGGTAAGCCATGAAACTTCGGCAGTAGATTGATTAGTGCAGTCTTCAGTTCAATATCTGCACCCAGATTTAGATGACGTGCTTGGAAAGGTGGCAGTGTAAAGTCCGGAGCTCCTGCTTCCTATAGAGTAATCCTCCTGGGAGCTGCCATGTTCTCTGCGCTCAAATTAACCAAATCAGTAGGAAAGGAGCTTATTTCTTTCTTAAATGACATTTCATATTCGTCCTCAGATAGGACTAACCGACGCCGAGCTTGCCTTATACGTGAAAAAGTTCTTTCAATTTCAGGATCGAATGCGGGTAGGCTCGGATTAGGTAGTGAACGCGTCATTTAATGAAAGAAATATACAGCTCATGGTAATAAAAGAAAACAAAATGCAAATAAATAAATTCCAACCAATAAATTGGCACACTTTCTGCACTACTCCCACGCAACTTTCTGCCATATTTTTTTTCTTTTTTTTTCTTTTATTTTTCTTGTATAATTTTTCTTTTCTTTGTTTTTCCCAATGCATATGATTAAGGTATTGAATGCATAAACATTCCCTCAACATTTTTCACATTTTTTCAAGAATATAGAACACCCAATTCTCTAACCAGATATCTTCAATCCCAATTTTCCCACACTTAATTCATGAACACTCTCACTAGTCTAAGCTAACCAAAGATTCAAATTAAGGACAATATTGTTTTTCACTTAGAGTTAGTGATGTGCTAAAGTAAAGAACAAAGGGGTAAAATAGGCTCAAAATTGATTTGCAAAGGATAATGAAAGGTATAAGGCCATATGGGTATGTAAGCTTAGTGAAAGAAGGCCTCAATCACATAAGTGTATGCATACAATAAACCATGGAAATATAGAATTAAGCAAGACAAAGATCACAATTTTATAGAGAACAACACACACAACAAAACAGAATATTGGTTGATAAAATCTTACTGGTTTTGTGTGTTCGAGCTCTAAACCATGTTCCAATATAAAACTTCTTCAAACAAGTTTAATAAAAGTTTTAATTCAAATTAGTGAAATGCTATAAAATAATTTCTTGAAAAAGAAAATATTACTTCAACTAAGTAGTTGGTAAAATATGCACAAAATCAAACAAACATGCAATCAAACATGCAAATGCGACAATGAACTAACAAAGGAAATCCCATATTGGTGTTGAGAAGGAAAACTAACCCGCAGAAGTCGGTATCGACCTCCCCACACTTAAAGATTGCACCATCCTCGGTGCATGCTGAGATGCGCAAGTGGGCCGGTTGCTCCAACTGATGCTCTTCCTTTAATTGATTATACAGATGGACTTGTTGTTCGCTCCATTTAAAAGCTTTTCCTTTTTTATTTCTTGATGGCCATCCTGAAAGAAGAGAGAAAGGAAGAAGAGTAACCCACAAACAAAGATAGGAAAACAAATAGAATATGGATGGGTTGATGCCAAATAATGAGGATCTCAACTACATGGTAGCTACAACATGCAAGTGAGAAAATAGTAGAAGCAAATGGCATATGAATAGTGCAAAAATTACAATAATGGGTGAGAGAGTGTGGGTAATGAAAGACAATATAAGTGCATATTAATGCAAATGGAATACAAATGTCATAAAAGATTAGCATTGACATCTAAATAATATTACCCAACAATGGAAATAAGTCACGAAGCACCGAAGGAAAGCAAGAGAAATGCAACAGTGGAATAAGAACATTTAACACCAATAGAAAAATAATAAACATAGAAAAGAAAATAAAAACATGCATACAGTTAAAATGCAATGAATGAAAGTATGTAAATGAAATGAGGAAAAGAAAATGAGAGGAAAAAGGGAGGAGATGAAATTAGGAAAGGAGAAGGAAAGAATGAGAAAGGAGAGAGAAAAGTAGAAGAATGAAATCTACGAAGTGACGCATAAGCGTCGCCCACACGTACGCGTGGGTGTTCAAAAGGAGAGTCAACGCATAAGCGTCGTCCACGCTTACGCGTGGGTGAGCAAGAATCCAAGTGACGCTAAACCTACAACACCAGCACCAAGGCAGCATAATTCTCCGCCAAATCACCCATTGACGCCGATTTTCCATCCACGCGTACGCGTCGCTGACGCTTACGCGTGGGTTAACTAAAATATGGGTGACGCGCATGCGTCGCCCACGCGTACGCATGGGTTGGCTCGTGCGCAAGGCACCCTTCCTGCATAGCTCCCGCATAACATTCTGTAAGGTTTAGCGTCGCATGTGACGCGTGCACGTGGTCCACGCACATGTGACGCGTGCGCGTGGTCCACGCACATGTGACGCGTGCGCGTGGTCCACGCACATGTGACGCGTGCGCGTGGTCCACGCGCACGCGTGGAACGCACTTTTCTCTCTTTTTTTATGCAAAATGCAGGGGATGAATGCAGACTATATGCAGTAATATTGAGAAGAGTCACTAAAATGAAACTAAGAAGAGAGAAAGGAATGATCATACCATGGTGGGTTGTCTCCCACCTAGCACTTTTAGTTAAAGTCCTTAAGTTGGACATTCGGGGATCTCCTTGTCATGGTGGCTTATGCTTGTACTGATCCTTGAATTCCCACCAATGTTTGCAATTCCAATAACCTCCGGGATCCCAAACTAGGCACATACAGCCGTCAAGCAATCTAAAGTAGGTGACAAGGCCCCAAGAGTGTTGATTGCTAGAATAAATTCCGGGGTCCCAAACCTTGCTTTTGCACCCGGGTGGCAAGCAATTAGAATTCTCACAGAGACATCCAAACAACCTTCTAGACCTATTCAATTGAGCTCTACACCAATCCTTGCACTTCAACTTGGAGCATGCAACCATATTGAACCTTGTAGGATAACTCTTACCACTAACCATCTTCCTCTTACTCTTAATGCCACAAAGAGCTCTAAGTTGACCATCCGTCTCCAGTAGCCCATATTCAAGTGGGAAAGTAAAGGTTAAGGCTAAGAATTTTACCCACTTGAATGTTGTATTGGATGGTAATGGCTTTGGGAGAGGTGTTTCTAATGGTCTTGCAAGCTCCACTCCCTTGTGCTCTTCCTTGAATTCTTCCACCTCTTTGCAAGCTTCTTCAACTTCAACCGCTTCCTCTTGGTAGCTTTCTTCTAATTCAATCTCCTCTTCATTGCCTACCAAGGGCATGGGAGGCTGTGCTTCTTCTTCTTTAATCTCCATCTCTTGATCTACCTCTGCAAAGTCTTCAACCATGATATGCCGTGGAGGTTGTACACCATCCTCAACATCAACATCAAACGTCTTGGAAAAAGGTTCTATGACTTGAGTTTCCCATGGAGGTTCCGCATCTCCTAAGTCTTTAACCACTTCATCCTCTTTAACTATTGCGGCTTCGTCCAGTTGTTTTAGTATAAAATCGTACTCCTCTTTGATGATTTTCTTTCCATGACAATGCCCTTCAACTATTCCTTCATCTTTAAAGGTCTCTCCTACCTCCATATTTTGGGCCTCATCTTGCTTCTCTTGAAGTATGTGTGCGTACAACCGATCCATTACGTCCCTAAGACAATCTCTTCGCTCTTGTTCCAGGTCAATAGCATCATTGGGATCATGTTGCTCTTGGATTGATGGATATGGGTATTCTTGCACGAAGCGTGGTGGTGCACTGAAGCTTGAGGGTTGAATATTGGAGGTGGAGGGTTGGTCCATGCAGGATATAAGATCTTGGAGTTTAGAGGTGAGACCAATGAGAGAGGTAAGTGTGTTCATGGAGGTTTGGGATGGATAGGAGGGTTCATTTGTTGGGAGAAAGGGCTCATAACACGGAGGTGGTTCCTCTTGGTAAGGATATGGAGATGGTGTATATTGAGGTGGTGGTTCTAAGTATGGCTCATAACGCTCTTGGTGTGGTGGGTAAGGATTAGGGTCATATGGGGGTGTTTGGTGGTAAGGGACTTGTGAGTATGGTGGTTCAAAACTATGTTGAGGGGGGTTCATAGACATGTT